>NC_140237.1:2279505-2722005 GCF_949987555.1 Borostomias antarcticus
GTGTGTGTGTGTGTGTGTGTGTGTGTGTGTGTGTGTGTGCATATGTATAATAGACTGAAATAACACAGACACACGGGCACACACACATGTACACACATTATGGTGTGTGCATGAACCTTTAGTCCTCTCATGTGAGGCGTAGCGGGGGGGACCAGCCTGTGAGGCGTAGGGGGGGGGGGGGGGGGGACCAGCCTGTGAGGCGTAGGGGGGTGGACCAGCCTGTGAGGCGTAGGGGGGTGGACCAGCATGTGAGGCGTAGGGGGGTGGACCAGCATGTGAGGCGTAGGGGGGTGGACCAGCATGTGAGGCATAGGGGGGTGGACCAGCCTGTGAGGTGTAGCGGGGAGGACCAGCCTGTGAGGCGTAGCGGGGAGGACCAGCCTGTGAGGTGTAGCGGGAGGGACCAGCCTGTTCCATGTCTCTCTCTCTCTCTCTGAGCGCTAACGTCCTCCATGTCTCTCTCTCTCTCTCTCTCTCTCTCTGAGCGCTAACGTCCTCCATGTCTCTCTCTCTCTCTCTCTCTCTCTCTGAGCGCTAACGTCCTCCATGTCTCTCTCTCTCTCTCTGAGCGCTAACGTCCTCCATGTCTCTCTCTCTCTCTCTCTCTGAGCGCTAACGTCCTCCATGTCTCTCTCTCTCTCTCTGAGCGCTAACGTCCTCCATGTCTCTCTCTCTCTCTCTGAGCGCTAACGTCCTCCATGTCTCTCTCTCTCTCTCTCTCTCTCTGAGCGCTAACGTCCTCCATGTCTCTCTCTCTCTCTCTGAGCGCTAACGTCCTCCATGTCTCTCTCTCTCTCTGAGCGCTAACGTCCTCTCTCTCTCTCTCTCTCTCTCTCTCTCTCTCTGAGCGCTAACGTCCTCCATGTCTCTCTCTCTCTCTGAGCGCTAACGTCCTCCATGTCTCTCTCTCTCTCTCTCTCCCTGAGCGCTAACGTCCTCCATGTCTCTCTCTCTCTCTCTCTCTCTGAGCGCTAACGTCCTCCATGTCTCTCTCTCTCTCTCTCTCTGAGCGCTAACGTCCTCCATGTCTCTCTCTCTCTCTCTGAGCGCTAACGTCCTCCATGTCTCTCTCTCTCTCTCTCTGAGCGCTAACGTCCTCCATGTCTCTCTCTCTCTCTGAGCGCTAACGTCCTCCATGTCTCTCTCTCTCTCTGAGCGCTAACGTCCTCCATGTCTCTCTCTCTCTGAGCGCTAATGTCCTCCATGTCTCTCTCTCTCTCTCTGAGCGCTAACGTCCTCCATGTCTCTCTCTCTCTCTCTCTCTCTCTCTGAGCGCTAACGTCCTCCATGTCTCTCTCTCTCTCTCTCTCTCTCTGAGCGCTAACGTCCTCCATGTCTCTCTCTTTCTCTCTCTGAGCGCTAACGTCCTCCATGTCTCTCTCTCTCTCTCTCTCTCTCTCTCTCTGAGCGCTAACGTCCTCCATGTCTCTCTCTCTCTCTCTCTCTCTCTGAGCGCTAACGTCCTCCATGTCTCTCTCTCTCTCTGAGCGCTAACGTCCTCCATGTCTCTCTCTCTCTCTGAGCGCTAACGTCCTCCATGTCTCTCTCTCTCTCTCTCTCTCTCTGAGCGCTAACGTCCTCCATGTCTCTCTCTCTCTCTCTCTCTCTCTCTCTCTCTGAGCGCTAACGTCCTCCATGTCTCTCTCTCTCTCTCTCTCTGAGCGCTAACGTCCTCCATGTCTCTCTCTCTCTCTCTCTCTCTGAGCGCTAACGTCCTCCATGTCTCTCTCTCTCTCTCTCTGAGCGCTAACGTCCTCCATGTCTCTCTCTCTCTCTCTCTCTCTCTGAGCGCTAACGTCCTCCATGTCTCTCTCTCTCTCTCTCTGAGCGCTAACGTCCTCCATGTCTCTCTCTCTCTCTGAGCGCTAATGTCCTCCATGTCTCTCTCTCTCTCTCTCTCTGAGGGCTAACGTCCTCCATGTCTCTCTCTCTCTCTCTCTCTGAGCGCTAACGTCCTCCATGTCTCTCTCTCTCTCTCTCTCTCTGAGCGCTAACGTCCTCCATGTCTCTCTCTCTCTCTCTCTGAGCGCTAACGTCCTCCATGTCTCTCTGTCTCTCTCTCTCTGAGCGCTAACGTCCTCCATGTCTCTCTCTCTCTCTGAGCGCTAACGTCCTCCATGTCTCTCTCTCTCTCTCTCTGAGCGCTAACGTCCTCCATGTCTCTCTCTCTCTCTCTGAGCGCTAACGTCCTCCATGTCTCTCTCTCTCTCTCTCTCTCTCTCTCTGAGCGCTAACGTCCTCCATGTCTCTCTCTCTCTCTGAGCGCTAACGTCCTCCATGTCTCTCTCTCTCTCCCTCTCTCTCTGAGCGCTAACGTCCTCCATGTCTCTCTCTCTCTGAGCGCTAACGTCCTCCATGTCTCTCTCTCTCTCTCTCTCTGAGCGCTAACGTCCTCCATGTCTCTCTCTCTCTCTCTCTCTGAGCGCTAACGTCCTCCATGTCTCTCTCTCTCTCTCTCTCTGAGCGCTAACGTCCTCCATGTCTCTCTCTCTCTCTCTCTCTGAGCGCTAACGTCCTCCATGTCTCTCTGTCTCTCTCTGAGCGCTAACGTCCTCCATGTCTCTCTCTCTCTGAGCACTAACGTCCTCCATGTCTCTCTCTCTCTCTCTCTCTGAGCGCTAACGTCCTCCATGTCTCTCTCTCTCTCTCTCTCTGAGCGCTAACGTCCTCCATGTCTCTCTCTCTCTCTCTCTGAGCGCTAACGTCCTCCATGTCTCTCTCTCTCTCTCTCTGAGCGCTAACGTCCTCCATGTCTCTCTCTCTCTCTCTCTCTGAGCGCTAACGTCCTCCATGTCTCTCTCTCTCTCTGTCTCTCTGAGCGCTAACGTCCTCCATGTCTCTCTCTCTCTCTGAGCGCTAACGTCCTCCATGTCTCTCTCGCTCTCTCTCTCTCTCTCTGAGCGCTAACGTCCTCCATGTCTCTCTCTATCTCTGAGCGCTAACGTCCTCCATGTCCCTCTCTCTCTCTCTCTCTCTGAGCGCTAACGTCCTCCATGTCTCTCTCTCTCTCTCTCTCTCTGAGCGCTAACGTCCTCCATGTCTCTCTCTCTCTCTGAGCGCTAACGTCCTCCATGTCTCTCTCTCTCTCTCTCTCTCTCTCTGAGCGCTAACGTCCTCCATGTCTCTCTCTCTCTCTCTCTCTCTCTGAGCGCTAACGTCCTCCATGTCTCTCTCTCTCTCTCTCTCTCTGAGCGCTAACGTCCTCCATGTCTCTCTCTCTCTCTCTCTGAGCGCTAACGTCCTCCATGTCTCTCTCTCTCTCTGAGCGCTAACGTCCTCCATGTCTCTCTCTCTCTGAGCGCTAACGTCCTCCATGTCTCTCTCTCTCTCTCTCTGAGCGCTAACGTCCTCCATGTCTCTCTCTCTCTCTGAGCGCTAACGTCCTCCATGTCTCTCTCTCTCTCCCTCTCTCTCTGAACGCTAACGTCCTCCATGTCTCTCTCTCTCTGAGCGCTAACGTCCTCCATGTCTCTCTCTCTCTCTCTCTCTCTCTCTGAGCGCTAACGTCCTCCATGTCTCTCTCTCTCTCTCTCTCTGAGCGCTAACGTCCTCCATGTCTCTCTCTCTCTCTCTCTCTCTGAGCGCTAACGTCCTCCATGTCTCTCTCTCTCTCTCTCTCTGAGCGCTAACGTCCTCCATGTCTCTCTCTCTCTCTCTCTGAGCGCTAACGTCCTCCATGTCTCTCTCTCTCTCTCTCTCTCTCTGAGCGCTAACGTCCTCCATGTCTCTCTCTCTCTCTCTGAGCGCTAACGTCCTCCATGTCTCTCTCTCTCTCTGAGCGCTAACGTCCTCCATGTCTCTCTCTCTCTCTGAGCGCTAACGTCCTCCATGTCTCTCTCTCTCTCTCTCTCTCTGAGCGCTAACGTCCTCCATGTCTCTCTCTCTCTCTCTCTGAGCGCTAACGTCCTCCATGTCTCTCTCTCTCTCTCTCTCTCTGAGCGCTAACGTCCTCCATGTCTCTCTCTCTCTCTCTGAGCGCTAACGTCCTCCATGTCTCTCTCTCTCTCTGAGCGCTAACGTCCTCCATGTCTCTCTCTCTCTCTGAGCGCTAACGTCCTCCATGTCTCTCTCTCTCTCTCTCTCTCTGAGCGCTAACGTCCTCCATGTCTCTCTCTCTCTCTCTCTGAGCGCTAACGTCCTCCATGTCTCTCTCTCTCTCTCTCTCTCTGAGCGCTAACGTCCTCCATGTCTCTCTCTCTCTCTCTCTCTCTCTCTGAGCGCTAACGTCCTCCATGTCTCTCTCTCTCTCTCTCTCTCTCTGAGCGCTAACGTCCTCCATGTCTCTCTCTTTCTCTCTCTGAGCGCTAACGTCCTCCATGTCTCTCTCTCTCTCTCTCTCTCTCTCTCTCTCTGAGCGCTAACGTCCTCCATGTCTCTCTCTCTCTCTCTCTCTCTGAGCGCTAACGTCCTCCATGTCTCTCTCTCTCTCTGAGCGCTAACGTCCTCCATGTCTCTCTCTCTCTCTGAGCGCTAACGTCCTCCATGTCTCTCTCTCTCTCTCTCTCTGAGCGCTAACGTCCTCCATGTCTCTCTCTCTCTCTGAGCGCTAATGTCCTCCATGTCTCTCTCTCTCTCTCTCTCTGAGGGCTAACGTCCTCCATGTCTCTCTCTCTCTCTCTCTCTGAGCGCTAACGTCCTCCATGTCTCTCTCTCTCTCTCTCTCTGAGCGCTAACGTCCTCCATGTCTCTCTCTCTCTCTCTGAGCGCTAACGTCCTCCATGTCTCTCTGTCTCTCTCTCTCTGAGCGCTAACGTCCTCCATGTCTCTCTCTCTCTCTGAGCGCTAACGTCCTCCATGTCTCTCTCTCTCTCTCTCTGAGCGCTAACGTCCTCCATGTCTCTCTCTCTCTCTCTGAGCGCTAACGTCCTCCATGTCTCTCTCTCTCTCTCTCTCTCTCTCTCTGAGCGCTAACGTCCTCCATGTCTCTCTCTCTCTCTGAGCGCTAACGTCCTCCATGTCTCTCTCTCTCTCCCTCTCTCTCTGAGCGCTAACGTCCTCCATGTCTCTCTCTCTCTGAGCGCTAACGTCCTCCATGTCTCTCTCTCTCTCTCTCTCTCTGAGCGCTAACGTCCTCCATGTCTCTCTCTCTCTCTGAGCGCTAACGTCCTCCATGTCTCTCTCTCTCTCTCTCTCTGAGCGCTAACGTCCTCCATGTCTCTCTGTCTCTCTCTGAGCGCTAACGTCCTCCATGTCTCTCTCTCTCTGAGCACTAACGTCCTCCATGTCTCTCTCTCTCTCTCTCTCTCTGAGCGCTAACGTCCTCCATGTCTCTCTCTCTCTCTCTCTCTGAGCGCTAACGTCCTCCATGTCTCTCTCTCTCTCTCTCTGAGCGCTAACGTCCTCCATGTCTCTCTCTCTCTCTCTCTGAGCGCTAACGTCCTCCATGTCTCTCTCTCTCTCTCTCTCTGAGCGCTAACGTCCTCCATGTCTCTCTCTCTCTCTGTCTCTCTGAGCGCTAACGTCCTCCATGTCTCTCTCTCTCTCTGAGCGCTAACGTCCTCCATGTCTCTCTCGCTCTCTCTCTCTCTCTCTGAGCGCTAACGTCCTCCATGTCTCTCTCTATCTCTGAGCGCTAACGTCCTCCATGTCCCTCTCTCTCTCTCTCTCTCTGAGCGCTAACGTCCTCCATGTCTCTCTCTCTCTCTCTCTCTCTGAGCGCTAACGTCCTCCATGTCTCTCTCTCTCTCTGAGCGCTAACGTCCTCCATGTCTCTCTCTCTCTCTCTCTCTCTCTCTCTGAGCGCTAACGTCCTCCATGTCTCTCTCTCTCTCTCTCTCTCTCTCTGAGCGCTAACGTCCTCCATGTCTCTCTCTCTCTCTCTCTCTCTGAGCGCTAACGTCCTCCATGTCTCTCTCTCTCTCTCTCTGAGCGCTAACGTCCTCCATGTCTCTCTCTCTCTCTGAGCGCTAACGTCCTCCATGTCTCTCTCTCTCTGAGCGCTAACGTCCTCCATGTCTCTCTCTCTCTCTCTCTGAGCGCTAACGTCCTCCATGTCTCTCTCTCTCTCTGAGCGCTAACGTCCTCCATGTCTCTCTCTCTCTCTCTCTCTCTCTCTGAGCGCTAACGTCCTCCATGTCTCTCTCTCTCTCTCTCTCTGAGCGCTAACGTCCTCCATGTCTCTCTCTCTCTCTCTCTCTCTGAGCGCTAACGTCCTCCATGTCTCTCTCTCTCTCTCTCTCTGAGCGCTAACGTCCTCCATGTCTCTCTCTCTCTCTCTCTGAGCGCTAACGTCCTCCATGTCTCTCTCTCTCTCTCTCTCTCTCTGAGCGCTAACGTCCTCCATGTCTCTCTCTCTCTCTCTGAGCGCTAACGTCCTCCATGTCTCTCTCTCTCTCTGAGCGCTAACGTCCTCCATGTCTCTCTCTCTCTCTGAGCGCTAACGTCCTCCATGTCTCTCTCTCTCTCTCTCTCTCTGAGCGCTAACGTCCTCCATGTCTCTCTCTCTCTCTCTCTGAGCGCTAACGTCCTCCATGTCTGATATCTGTTGTTCCACCTCTCCAAGTCTTGTTCTCCGCCAAATCTTTGAGCTCCTTCGACGTCTCCTTTATTGAGGCGACATCCACCACTACCACCAGCAGATCTCATCTTCATGAGACATGTCGTCGTCTCTCCTTCCCATGTTTGGACTGTCCACTACCAGCTCCCCCGACGGGGATGCACTCTTGGGCGGTGGATCTTCTTCCGAAGCTGGCCTGTTTCTCATTCCCACGCCTTTGAAAAAGTTAGCTGTTGCACGCCCTTTCACTGGAGAGTCGCAAATAATCGGTTGAATATTAATGTCAAAGCATTACTGTAGTAAAAGGCTCTAATTGTTTATCTAAAAGCAAAGTGTATTAAAATATTGATTCTGAATTGATGGGTGTTCGGAGCTCTTCTAGTGTGCAGCCTTCTTCGTCGGTAGGGCTGGGACGATTGGGCGACGTTGTCGACGTCATCGATTATGCAAATTAGTAAACGCGAAATTTATGCGTCGATGACGTCGGTTCTAATGTGAGTTCAAAAGTACACGATGCTAACTGTATAGTTTGCATCGCAGGGTCCTTTTGGGCTTGTCTTGGCTGTCTAGGTCGTGCCTTTTTCTCCACTTCTCTCTCTCTCTCTCTCTCTCTCTGAGCGCTAACGTCCTCCATGTCTCTCTCTCTCTCTCTGAGCGCTAACGTCCTCCATGTCTCACTCTCTCTCTCTCTCTGAGCGCTAACGTCCTCCATGTCTCTCTCTCTCTCTCTCTCTCTGAGCGCTAACGTCCTCCATGTCTCTCTCTCTCTCTCTCTGAGCGCTAACGTCCTCCATGTCTCTCTCTCTCTCTCTGAGCGCTAACGTCCTCCATGTCTCTCTCTCTCTCTCTCTCTCTCTCTCTGAGCGCTAACGTCCTCCATGTCTCTCTCTCTCTATCTCTGAGCGCTAACGTCCTCCATGTCTCTCTCTCTCTCTCTCTGAGCGCTAACGTCCTCCATGTCTCTCTCTCTCTCTCTCTCTCTCTCTCTGAGCGCTAACGTCCTCCATGTCTCTCTCTCTCTCTCTGAGCGCTAACGTCCTCCATGTATCTCTCTCTCTCTCTCTCTCTCTCTCTGAGCGCTAACGTCCTCCATGTCTCTCTCTCTCTCTCTCTGAGCGCTAACGTCCTCCATGTCTCTTTCTCTCTCTGAGCGCTAACGTCCTCCATGTCTCTCTCTCTCTCTCTGAGCGCTAATGTCCTCCATGTCTCTCTCTCTCTGAGCGCTAACGTCCTCCATGTCTCTCTCTCTCTCTCTCTCTGAGCGCTAACGTCCTCCATGACTCTCTCTCTCTCTCTCTCTGAGCGCTAACGTCCTCCATGTCTCTCTCTCTCTCTCTCTCTCTCTCTCTGAGCGCTAACGTCCTCCATGTCTCTCTCTCTCTCTCTCTCTCTCTGAGCGCTAACGTCCTCCATGTCTCTCTCTCTCTCTGAGCGCTAACGTCCTCCATGTCTCTCTCTCTCTCTCTCTCTGAGCGCTAACGTCCTCCATGTCTCTCTCTCTCTCTCTCTCTCTGAGCGCTAACGTCCTCCATGTCTCTCTCTCTCTCTCTGAGCGCTAACGTCCTCCATGTCTCTCTCTCTCTCTCTCTCTGAGCGCTAACGTCCTCCATGTCTCTCTCTCTCTCTCTCTCTGAGCGCTAACGTCCTCCATGTCTCTCTGTCTCTCTCTGAGCGCTAACGTCCTCCATGTCTCTCTCTCTCTCTCTCTCTGAGCGCTAACGTCCTCCATGTCTCTCTCTCTCTCTCTCTCTGAGCGCTAACGTCCTCCATGTCTCTCTCTCTCTCTCTCTGAGCGCTAACGTCCTCCATGTCTCTCTCTCTCTCTCTCTCTGAGCGCTAACGTCCTCCATGTCTCTCTCTCTCTCTGAGCGCTAACGTCCTCCATGTCTCTCTCTCTCTCTCTCTCTGAGCGCTAACGTCCTCCATGTCTCTCTCTCTCTCTCTGAGCGCTAACGTCCTCCATGTCTCTCTCTCTCTCTCTCTGAGCGCTAACGTCCTCCATGTCTCTCTCTCTCTCTCTCTCTGAGCGCTAACGTCCTCCATGTCTCTCTCTCTCTCTCTCTGAGCGCTAACGTCCTCCATGTCTCTCTCTCTCTCTGAGCGCTAACGTCCTCCATGTCTCTCTCTCTCTCTGAGCGCTAACGTCCTCCATGTCTCTCTCTCTCTCTCTCTCTCTGAGCGCTAACGTCCTCCATGTCTCTCTCTCTCTCTCTCTGAGCGCTAACGTCCTCCATGTCTCTCTCTCTCTCTCTCTCTCTCTCTGAGCGCTAACGTCCTCCATGTCTCTCTCTCTCTCTCTCTCTCTCTCTCTGAGCGCTAACATCCTCCATGTCTCTCTCTCTCTCTCTGAGCGCTAACGTCCTCCATGTCTCTCTCTCTCTCTCTCTCTCTCTGAGCGCTAACGTCCTCCATGTCTCTCTCTCTCTCTCTCTCTGAGCGCTAACGTCCTCCATGTCTTTCTCTCTCTCTCTCTGAGCGCTAACGTCCTCCATGTCTCTCTCTCTCTCTCTGAGCGCTAACGTCCTCCATGTCTCTCTCTCTCTCTCTGAGCGCTAACGTCCTCCATGTCTCTCTCTCTCTCTGAGCGCTAACGTCCTCCATGTCTCTCTCTCTCTCTCTCTCTCTGAGCGCTAACGTCCTCCATGACTCTCGCTCTCTCTCTCTCTGAGCGCTAACGTCCTCCATGTCTCTCTCTCTCTCTCTCTCTCTCTCTGAGCGCTAACGTCCTCCATGTCTCTCTCTCTCTCTCTCTCTCTCTGAGCGCTAACGTCCTCCATGTCTCTCTCTCTCTCTGAGCGCTAACGTCCTCCATGTCTCTCTCTCTCTCTCTCTCTCTCTCTGAGCGCTAACGTCCTCCATTTCTCTCTCTCTCTCTCTCTGAGCGCTAACGTCCTCCATGTCTCTCTCTCTCTCTCTCTGAGCGCTAACGTCCTCCATGTCTCTCTCTCTCTCTGAGCGCTAACGTCCTCCATGTCTCTCTCTCTCTCTGAGCGCTAACGTCCTCCATGTCTCTCTCTCTCTCTCTCTCTGAGCGCTAACGTCCTCCATGTCTCTCTCTCTCTCTCTGAGCGCTAACGTCCTCCATGTCTCTCTCTCTCTCTCTCTGAGCGCTAACGTCCTCCATGTCTCTCTCTCTCTCTCTCTCTGAGCGCTAACGTCCTCCATGTCTCTCTCTCTCTCTGAGCGCTAACGTCCTCCATGTCTCTCTCTCTCTCTCTCTGAGCGCTAACGTCCTCCATGTCTCTCTCTCTCTCTCTCTGAGCGCTAACGTCCTCCATGTCTCTCTCTCTCTGAGCGCTAACGTCCTCCATGTCTCTCTCTCTCTCTCTCTCTCTCTGAGCGCTAACGTCCTCCATGTCTCTCTCTCTCTCTCTCTCTGAGCGCTAACGTCCTCCATGTCTCTCTCTCTCTCTCTCTCTCTGAGCGCTAACGTCCTCCATGTCTCTCTCTCTCTGAGCGCTAACGTCCTCCATGTCTCTCTCTCTCTCTCTCTGAGCGCTAACGTCCTCCATGTCTCTCTCTCTCTCTCTCTCTCTCTGAGCGCTAACGTCCTCCATGTCTCTCTCTCTCTCTCTGAGCGCTAACGTCCTCCATGTCTCTCTCTCTCTCTCTGAGCGCTAACGTCCTCCATGTCTCTCTCTCTCTCTCTCTCTGAGCGCTAACGTCCTCCATGTCTCTCTCTCTCGCTCTCTCTCTCTCTCTCTCTGAGCGCTAACGTCCTCCATGTCTCTCTCTTTCTCTCTCTCTGAGCGCTAACGTCCTCCATGTCTCTCTCTCTCTCTCTCTCTGAGCGCTAACGTCCTCCATGTCTCTCTCTCTCTCTGAGCGCTAACGTCCTCCATGTCTCTCTCTCTCTCTCTCTGAGCGCTAACGTCCTCCATGTCTCTCTCTCTCTCTCTCTCTCTCTTTCTCTGAGCGCTAACGTCCTCCATGTCTCTCTCTCTCTCTCTCTCTCTCTGAGCGCTAATGTCCTCCATGTCTCTCTCTCTCTCTCTCTCTGAGCGCTAACGTCCTCCATGTCTCTCTCTCTCTCTGAGCGCTAACGTCCTCCATGTCTCTCTCTCTCTCTCTCTGAGCGCTAACGTCCTCCATGTCTCTCTCTCTCTCTCTCTCTCTTTCTCTGAGCGCTAACGTCCTCCATGTCTCTCTCTCTCTCTCTCTCTGAGCGCTAACGTCCTCCATGTCTCTCTCTCTCTCTCTCTGAGCGCTAACGTCCTCCATGTCTCTCTCTCTCTCTCTCTCTCTCTGAGCGCTAACGTCCTCCATGTCTCTCTCTCTCTCTGAGCGCTAACGTCCTCCATGTCTCTCTCTCTCTCTCTCTCTCTGAGCGCTAACGTCCTCCATGTCTCTCTCTCTCTCTCTCTGAGCGCTAACGTCCTCCATGTCTCTCTCTCTCTCTCTCTCTGAGCGCTAACGTCCTCCATGTCTCTCTCTCTCTCTCTGAGCGCTAACGTCCTCCATGTCTCTCTCTCTCTCTCTCTGAGCGCTAACGTCCTCCATGTCTCTCTCTCTCTCTGAGCGCTAACGTCCTCCATGTCTCTCTCTCTCTCTCTCTCTCTCTGAGCGCTAACGTCCTCCATGTCTCTCTCTCTCTGAGCGCTAACGTCCTCCATGTCTCTCTCTCTCTCTCTCTCTGAGCGCTAACGTCCTCCATGTCTCTCTCTCTCTGAGCGCTAACGTCCTCCATGTCTCTCTCTCTCTCTCTCTCTCTGAGCGCTAACGTCCTCCATGTCTCTCTCTCTCTGAGCGCTAACGTCCTCCATGTCTCTCTCTCTCTCTCTCTCTGAGCGCTAACGTCCTCCATGTCTCTCTCTCTCTGAGCGCTAACGTCCTCCATTTCTCTCTCTCTCTCTCTCTCTCTCTCTGAGCGCTAACGTCCTCCATGTCTCTCTCTCTCTCTCTCTGAGCGCTAACGTCCTCCATGTCTCTCTCTCTCTGAGCGCTAACGTCCTCCATGTCTCTCTCTCTCTCTCTCTGAGCGCTAACGTCCTCCATGTCTCTCTCTCTCTGAGCGCTAACGTCCTCCATGTCTCTCTCTCTCTCTCTGAGCGCTAACGTCCTCCATGTCTCTCTCTCTCTCTCTCTCTCTCTGAGCGCTAACGTCCTCCATGTCTCTCTCTCTCTCTGAGCGCTAACGTCCTCCATGTCTCTCTCTCTCTCTCTCTCTGAGCGCTAACGTCCTCCATGTCTCTCTCTCTCTCTCTCTGAGCGCTAACGTCCTCCATGTCTCTCTCTCTCTCTCTCTCTGAGCGCTAACGTCCTCCATGTCTCTCTCTCTCTCTCTGAGCGCTAACGTCCTCCATGTCTCTCTCTCTCTCTCTCTGAGCGCTAACGTCCTCCATGTCTCTCTCTCTCTCTGAGCGCTAACGTCCTCCATGTCTCTCTCTCTCTCTCTCTCTCTGAGCGCTAACGTCCTCCATGTCTCTCTCTCTCTGAGCGCTAACGTCCTCCATGTCTCTCTCTCTCTCTCTCTCTCTTTCTCTGAGCGCTAACGTCCTCCATGTCTCTCTCTCTCTCTCTCTCTGAGCGCTAACGTCCTCCATGTCTCTCTCTCTCTCTCTCTCTCTGAGCGCTAACGTCCTCCATGTCTCTCTCTCTCTCCCTCTCTCTCTGAGCGCTAACGTCCTCCATGTCTCTCTCTCTCTCTCTCTCTCTCTGAGCGCTAACGTCCTCCATGTCTCTCTCTCTCTCTCTCTCTGAGCGCTAACGTCCTCCATGTCTCTCTCTCTCTCTCTCTCTGAGCGCTAACGTCCTCCATGTCTCTCTCTCTCTCTCTCTGAGCGCTAACGTCCTCCATGTCTCTCTCTCTCTCTGAGCGCTAACGTCCTCCATGTCTCTCTCTCTCTCTGAGCGCTAACGTCCTCCATGTCTCTCTCTCTCTCTCTCTGAGCGCTAACGTCCTCCATGTCTCTCTCTCTCTCTCTCTCTCTCTCTGAGCGCTAACGTCCTCCATGTCTCTCTCTCTCTCTCTGAGCGCTAACGTCCTCCATGTCTCTCTCTCTCTCTCTCTGAGCGCTAACGTCCTCCATGTCTCTCTCTCTCTCTCTCTCTCTCTCTGAGCGCTAACGTCCTCCATGTCTCTCTCTCTCTCTCTCTCTCTCTCTGAGCGCTAACGTCCTCCATGTCTCTCTCTCTCTCTCTCTCTCTCTGAGCGCTAACGTCCTCCATGTCTCTCTCTCTCTCTCTCTCTCTCTGAGCGCTAACGTCCTCCATGTCTCTCTCTCTCTCTCTCTGAGCGCTAACGTCCTCCATGTCTCTCTCTCTCTCTCTGAGCGCTAACGTCCTCCATGTCTCTCTCTCTCTCTCTCTCTCTCTCTCTCTCTGAGCGCTAACGTCCTCCATGTCTCTCTCTCTCTCTCTCTCTGAGCGCTAACGTCCTCCATGTCTCTCTCTCTCTCTGAGCGCTAACGTCCTCCATGTCTCTCTCTCTCTCTCTCTCTCTTTCTCTGAGCGCTAACGTCCTCCATGTCTCTCTCTCTCTCTCTCTCTGAGCGCTAACGTCCTCCATGTCTCTCTCTCTCTCTCTCTCTCTGAGCGCTAACGTCCTCCATGTCTCTCTCTCTCTCCCTCTCTCTCTGAGCGCTAACGTCCTCCATGTCTCTCTCTCTCTCTCTCTCTCTCTGAGCGCTAACGTCCTCCATGTCTCTCTCTCTCTCTCTCTCTGAGCGCTAACGTCCTCCATGTCTCTCTCTCTCTCTCTCTCTGAGCGCTAACGTCCTCCATGTCTCTCTCTCTCTCTCTCTGAGCGCTAACGTCCTCCATGTCTCTCTCTCTCTCTGAGCGCTAACGTCCTCCATGTCTCTCTCTCTCTCTGAGCGCTAACGTCCTCCATGTCTCTCTCTCTCTCTCTCTGAGCGCTAACGTCCTCCATGTCTCTCTCTCTCTCTCTCTCTCTCTCTGAGCGCTAACGTCCTCCATGTCTCTCTCTCTCTCTCTGAGCGCTAACGTCCTCCATGTCTCTCTCTCTCTCTCTCTGAGCGCTAACGTCCTCCATGTCTCTCTCTCTCTCTCTCTCTCTCTCTGAGCGCTAACGTCCTCCATGTCTCTCTCTCTCTCTCTCTCTCTCTCTGAGCGCTAACGTCCTCCATGTCTCTCTCTCTCTCTCTCTCTCTCTGAGCGCTAACGTCCTCCATGTCTCTCTCTCTCTCTCTCTCTCTCTGAGCGCTAACGTCCTCCATGTCTCTCTCTCTCTCTCTCTGAGCGCTAACGTCCTCCATGTCTCTCTCTCTCTCTCTGAGCGCTAACGTCCTCCATGTCTCTCTCTCTCTCTCTCTCTGAGCGCTAACGTCCTCCATCTCTCTCTCTCTCTCTCTCTCTCTCTCTCTGAGCGCTAACGTCCTCCATGTCTCTCTCTCTCTCTCTCTCTGAGCGCTAACGTCCTCCATGTCTCTCTCTCTCTCTGAGCGCTAACGTCCTCCATGTCTCTCTCTCTCTCTCTCTGAGCGCTAACGTCCTCCATGTCTCTCTCTCTCTCTCTGAGCGCTAACGTCCTCCATGTCTCTCTCTCTCTCTCTTTCTCTGAGCGCTAACGTCCTCCATGTCTCTCTCTCTCTCTCTCTCTCTCTCTGAGCGCTAATGTCCTCCATGTCTCTCTCTCTCTCTCTCTCTGAGCGCTAACGTCCTCCATGTCTCTCTCTCTCTCTGAGCGCTAACGTCCTCCATGTCTCTCTCTCTCTCTCTCTGAGCGCTAACGTCCTCCATGTCTCTCTCTCTCTCTCTCTCTCTTTCTCTGAGCGCTAACGTCCTCCATGTCTCTCTCTCTCTCTCTCTCTGAGCGCTAACGTCCTCCATGTCTCTCTCTCTCTCTCTCTGAGCGCTAACGTCCTCCATGTCTCTCTCTCTCTCTCTCTCTCTGAGCGCTAACGTCCTCCATGTCTCTCTCTCTCTCTCTCTGAGCGCTAACGTCCTCCATGTATCTCTCTCTCTCTCTCTGAGCGCTAACGTCCTCCATGTCTCTCTCTCTCTCTGAGCGCTAACGTCCTCCATGTCTCTCTCTCTCTGAGCGCTAACGTCCTCCATGTCTCTCTCTCTCTCTCTCTGAGCGCTAACGTCCTCCATGTCTCTCTCTCTCTCTGAGCGCTAACGTCCTCCATGTCTCTCTCTCTCTCCCTCTCTCTCTGAGCGCTAACGTCCTCCATGTCTCTCTCTCTCTGAGCGCTAACGTCCTCCATGTCTCTCTCTCTCTCTCTGAGCGCTAACGTCCTCCATGTCTCTCTCTCTCTCTCTCTCTCTCTGAGCGCTAACGTCCTCCATGTCTCTCTCTCTCTCTGAGCGCTAACGTCCTCCATGTCTCTCTCTCTCTCTCTCTCTCTGAGCGCTAACGTCCTCCATGTCTCTCTCTCTCTCTCTCTCTGAGCGCTAACGTCCTCCATGTCTCTCTCTCTCTCTCTCTCTGAGCGCTAACGTCCTCCATGTCTCTCTCTCTCTCTCTCTGAGCGCTAACGTCCTCCATGTCTCTCTCTCTCTCTCTCTCTCTCTCTCTCTGAGCGCTAACGTCCTCCATGTCTGATATCTGTTGTTCCACCTCTCCAAGTCTTGTTCTCCGCCAAATCTTTGAGCTCCTTCGACGTCTCCTTTATTGAGGCGACATCCACCACTACCACCAGCAGATCTCATCTTCATGAGACATGTCGTCGTCTCTCCTTCCCATGTTTGGACTGTCCACTACCAGCTCCCCCGACGGGGATGCACTCTTGGGCGGTGGATCTTTTTCCGAAGCTGGCCTGTTTCTCATTCCCACACCTTTGAAAAAGTTAGTTGTTGCACGCCCTTTCACTGGAGAGTCGCAAATAATCGGTTGAATATTAATGTCCAAGCATTACTGTAGTAAAAGGCTCTAATTGTTTATCTAAAAGCAAAGTGTATTAAAATATTGATTCTGAATTGATGGGTGTTCGGAGCTCTTCTAGTGTGCAGCCTTCTTCGTCGGTAGGGCTGGGACAATTTGGCGACGTTGTCGACGTCATCGATTATGCTAATTAGTAAACGCGAAATTTATGCGTCGATGACGTTGGTACTAATGTGAGTTCAAAAGTACACGATGCTAACTGTATAGTTTGCATCGCAGGGTCCTTTTGGGCTTGTCTTGGCTGTCTAGGTCGTGCCTTTTTCTCCACTTCACCCTCATTTTGTCTGTTCTCAAGTTCTTTTTTCACTGGCGCTCAACACATTAGCTACCTAGTTAGCTAGTGCTACCTGTAAATACACGGGTCGCCACAGTAAATACTGGAGGCAGTATCGCTTCCATTCTGCCGCAACTGTTCATTTAAGACAAAGAAAAAGAAAGTATCAACAAGGAGCAACGTGGTTGTCAACCAGATTGCGAAATAGGTAGGCTACCTAACGTTATTGATGAGCGCTGGTTGTGACAAAACAACTAACGTTAATGCCGAACAGACAGAAAATGAGGGTGAAGACGTGGAGAAAAAGGTGCGACCTAAGGTATCAAAAGTGTGGGAGTACTTCAGTGAAAACAAGAGCGATGCAAACTATGTAAAAACCAGTTGGATATCAGCACCACCACAATGCGGGAGCACTGGAACAGGAAACATACGTAGGTATTTCTTCGGAAGACGGGTGAGTTTAGTTATATGCCTATTGATCTTTCAAATAAAGATAGATTTATCTATCTTATCAAAGGTTGGCCTCCGCCAGGGCTGCGCTTTTGTCACCAATCCTGTTTGTGATTTTCATGGACAGGATATCGAGGCGTAGCCGTGCGGAGGTGGGTCTGCAGTTCGGTGAGCTGGGGATCACGTCGCTGCTATTTGCAGATGATGTGGTCCTGATGGCATCATCTGTCTGCGACCTCCAGCACTCTCTGGATAGGTTCGCAACTGAGTGTAAAGCGGCTGGGATGAGAATAAGCACTTCTAAATCTGAGGCCATGGTTCTCAGCAGGAAACCGGTGGCCTGTCTGCTCTGAGTAGGAAATGAGTCCTTACCCCAAGTGAAGGAGTTCAGGTATCTGGGGGTCTTGTTCACGAGTGAGGGAACCATGGAGAGGGAGTTTGGCCGGAGAATCGGAGCAGCTGGTGCGGTTCTGCAGTCGCTTTACCGCACTGTTGTGACGAAAAGAGAGCTGAGCCAAAAGGCAAAGCTCTCGATCTACCGGTCTATCTTCGTCCCCACCCTCACCTATGGTCATGAAGGATGGGTCATGACCGAAAGTTACGGAACCGAGGCTAAAGGATTCCCAAATGGGAAATGTTTAACATTGAGCGAGTCCGAAAAGTCATGACATTTGGGAATCGATTCCCCAGTGTCAATGGGGCCGGCATTTGGGAATCCCCACTTCGGACCCCTGACACTTCGGACTCAAAATTGGCCGTTTGGGAATCATGGGTGCGCCCTCGCTCCGAGTCCACCGGGGGGCGACTCTGCGCCCCGTTTCTGACTTTGGGTTGGCGCTTGGGGGTGAAGTGGCCTTTTGGAGGTTGCTGACAGATGGGATCCTTTTGACATTTGGGAATCCTTTAACCTTTTCCTTGTCATTTCTATGTACAAATGGGGATCGTTTCAATTCATTTCAATTCCAACTTCTGACATTTGGGAATCATTTGCCAAATGGGTAGCCGATATGATTATTGATCCTATTGAACGTCCAGATGGGAATCTCTCTGACATTCGGGGCTCGGAAAGGTCCTGCCAGATGGGAATCTTTTGACATTTGGGAATCGTTGGCGCCGGCGCCCCGGTTTTGATGTTGACCCCCACCGATCGGGCTGACCTCCGGTCGGGGTGGAGGCCCGCCCTTGGCCGAACGGCGTGCGGAGTTTCGGACCAATCAGAGAGCTCCATTTTCAAAGTTGTCCAATCGGCACGCCGTTCGGTGAGCGTGATCAGGCCCTCGGGGCCTATGGGCCCTCTGTACGTCGGACCAATCGGAGCATCCCATATGGGCCAATCAGAGAACGGGATATTCAGAACGGTCCGTTCGGCACGAAATCCGGCGTGCGTGATCGGCACCTCGAGGACAAAGGGCCGTACGGGTTTCGGACCGATCGGACCGCTCAATTTGTTTTAATACGCTACAGTACACAGGCGTGTACAGGCGCCACAGGTTCGTGTACAACAGCAATAGGTTTACATGTTAAAATTAAAATTGCTCGGATTGGCTCGAAACCTATGCACAGTAACAGTACACCATGGAGACATGAACATACTGCCATATCAGCCTCCTAGACCAAGAATCTTTGGAGATATTGACCATTAGGGTAGGATTAGGGTTACACTCACGCGCTTGTTTCTCCAAAGTGGTTTGGCCTAGAAGGATGCCACTTGGTGGTCTTAGACTACCCTTTGGTGGCATGAACATACTACAGTATCAGCCTCCTAGCCCCCACCACTTTGGAGAAATGTGGCGTGTACAACCGCCACAGGAATGAATGGGGGAAATCACCATTGAAACTGTTGCCGTTGTACACATGACCTTTTGAAACAAAGGTCAGAGCTCCCTGAGGACCTTTACATGCACAGTACAGACAGAGTACTCGGGTCAGTTACTCAGCATGCACTGCCATTGCAGAATGTGCAGAGCTTTCGTCTCTGCTACCTTCGGTCGGGTTACGGGAAGCGACTTAGGGAGAATGTGTACAGCCGCCGAATTCCTATGGCGCCTGTACACGCACATTGTTTTACTGTACAGAGGGGGTTTCGAAAGCACTAGAGGCCTCAAAATCGGGTCAGTGGGTCATGAGTGAGTGTCCTTCGAGACTGTGCAGAGAAATTTCAGCTAACCCCTCTAGAAAAAAAAAAATCCTCACATATCTCCAAATTTGACCCAGGACACTGTCAGGCTCTAAGAGTACAACACCCTTCTGTGCAAGAATTGATCATTTTGATCCAAAATGAAAACCGCTTAATCTTGGGGGCTGACGCTGAAATATGTTGATCCTTGGACACTCTAGAGCAATCTAAGTTTTGATTCATATCTGCGGGATGTTTGTAGGCCGTACGGGAAAGGCGTACAGTGCCAATAGGTTTATATGGCGGCTGTACATTCCTTTATTTCCACACTTAACGGAGAGCTAAGAGGCTGATATTCCAGTATGTTAGTGTCAACACTTAATACTTTAACACCACCGAGCGATAGCCTCCTATCCCGCACCAGTTTGGAGAAACAGGCGTGTACAGCCGCCATAGGTCGGTGTACAACCGCCATAGGTTTACATGTTAAAATTAAAATTGCTCGGATTGGCTCGAAACCTATGCACAGTAACAGTACACCATGGGGACATGAACACACTGCCATATCAGCCTCCTAGACCAAGAATCTTTGGAGATATTGACCATTAGGGTAGGATTAGGGTTACACTAACGCGCTTGATTCTCCAAAGTGGTTTGGCCTAGAAGGATGCCACTTGGTGGTCTTAGACTACCATTTGGTGGCATGAACATACTACAGTATCAGCCTCCTAGCCCCCACCACTTTTGAGAAATGTGGCGTGTACCGCCAACATAGGTTGCCAATAGGTTTATATGGCGGCTGTACACGCCAAATTTCTCCAAAGCTGTGGGGGCTAGGAGGCTATAAAGCGGGGGTCCTCAAGTACCAAAGTGTGGCATGAACATACTCTGAGATCAGCCTCCTACCCCCAGCCACTTTGGAGATATTGACCTGAGACAGGCGTGTACAGCCGCCATAGGTCGGTGTACAACCGCAATAGGATAGGTCGGTGTACAACCGCAATAGGTTTGCATGGTGAGTGTACGGGTCAATATCTCCAAAGTGACAGGGGCTAGGAGGCTGATATGGCAGTATGTTCATACCTCCATGGTACTCTTTTAGTGTGCTGTGTTTCGAGGCAATCCGAGCAATTTGAATTTTTGACCAAAATCTCAAAATCTCAAAATTGACTTCCAGCAGCCGAGAGGGTAAAATTCAACTTTCTCCAATCCTTACGGTATTCGGAGGGCTTGTCCCTTATGGTAAGAGGATGCTGAGGTTACATTATGAGCTTCCTACCCCCAGCCACTTTGGAGATATTGGCCTTGACACTCACCATGCAAACCTATTGCGGTTGTACACTGACCTATGGCGGCTGTACACGCCTGTCTCAGGTCAATATCTCCAAAGTGGCTGGGGGTAGGAGGCTGATCTCAGAGTATGTTCATCCCACCCTTTGGTACTTGAGGACCCCCGCTTTATAGCCTCCTAGCCCCCACCACTTTGGAGAAATGTGGCGTGTACCGCCGCCATAGGTTTGTGTACAACAGCAATGGCGGCTGTACACGCCACATTTCTCCAAAACGGTGGGGGCTAGGAGGCTGTAAAGCAGGGGTCCTCAAGTACCAAAGTGTGGCATGAACATATTCTGAGATCAGCCTCCTACCCCCAGCCACTTTGGAGATATTGACCTGAGACAGGCGTGTACAGCCGCCATAGGTCGGTGTACAACCGCAATAGGTTTGCATGGTGAGTGTACGGGTCAATATCTCCAAAGTGACAGGGGCTAGGAGGCTGATATGGCAGTATGTTCATACCTCCATGGTACTCTTTTAGTGTGCTGTGTTTCGAGGCAATCCGAGCAATTTGAATTTTTGACCAAAATCTCAAAATCTCAAAATTGACTTCCAGAAGCCGAGAGGGTAAAATTCAACTTTCTCCAATCCTTACGGTATTCGGAGGGCTTGTCCCTTATTGTAAGAGGATGCTGAGGTTACATTATGAGCCTCCTACCCCCAGCCACTTTGGAGATATTGACCTGAGACAGGTTTGTACAGCCGCCATAGGAATGTATGGCGGCTGTACACGCCAATTTTCTCCAAAGCGGTGGAGGCTAGGAGGCTATAAAGCGGGGGTCCTCAAGTACCAAAGGGTGCCATGAACATACTCTGAGATCAGCCTCCTACTCCCAACCAATCATGAGAAACAACCGCGTACAGCCCCCACAGGTCGGTGTACAACAGCAATAGGTTTACATGGTGAGTGTACGGGTCAATATCTCCAAAGTGCAAGGTCATAGCCTCTCCCATCCACCACCTACCCCCACTAATTCCTAGGCTAGCTTTCAAATGAAACCATCCGTGAAGCTCTACGACGTTCCGTTAATTTTGCCCATTTTCTAGAAAACGGTTATAACCAAATTTATAACCGTTTGCCAGATAGTGAACCATCCGTGAAGCTCTACGACGTTTCATTAATTTTAACATGTAAACCTATGGCGGTTGTACACCGACCTATGGCGGCTGTACACGCCTGTTTCTCCAAAGTGGTGGGGGCTAGGAGGCTGATACTGTAGTATGTTCATGGGACCCCTGGGTACTCTAAGACCACCGAGAGTCAGCCTTCTAGCCCCATCCATTTTGGAGAAACAGCCGTGTACAGCCGCCACACGTCAGTGTACAACGGCCATTCAAATCCAATAGGGATTCCCAAATGTACAGTATGTTTTTTTCATAATTCCAACGGTCCAATAAACACAGGACCTCTCTAGCTGGTCTTGGGGCATGCTAAGACCCCCACACACCAAGGCACAAGACTGTACTTTGATAGGAAATGTCAAAAATTGGGATGCCCATTTGGGAATCTTTTTTGATTCCCAAATGGGACAGTATGGTTCTGGTACTTGCAAAGCTGCAATCAACTCAGGACCCCTCTAGCTGGTCTTGGGGCATGCTAAGACCCCCACACACCAAGGCACAATACTCTACTTTGATAGGAAATGTCAAAAATGTGCAATTTGTGAAAGATTCCCAAATGTCAAAAGAGTCCCCAATGGGGATTCCCCAATGTCAAAAGATTCCCATATGGACGCCCCCCCTGCGAGTCCCAAGTGTCAGAAAGAGACCCCAATGTCACCATTCAAATCCAATAGGGATTCCCAAATGTACAGTATGTTTTATTCATAATTGCAAAGGTGCAATCAACTCAGGACCCCTCTAGCTGGTCTTGGGGCATGCTAATACCCCCACACACCAAGGCACAAGACTGTACTTTGATAGGAAATGTAAAAAATGGGATGCCCATTTGGGAATCTTTTTTGATTCCCAAATGGGACAGTATGGTTCTGGTACTTGCAAAGGTGCAATCAACTCAGGACCCTTCTAGCTGGTCTTGGGGCATTCTAAGACCCCCACACACCAAGGCACAATACTCTACTTTGATAGGAAATGTCAAAAATAGGATGCCCATTTGGGAATCTTTTTTGATTCCCAAATGGACAGTGTGACCTATGTGACCTTTCTTAACATTTTCATGGCTTCATGACCCTTTCACTAAAGCTAGAAACTTGCAACCACTTCTAGGTTAAAGTGGACATTACAAACAACGTGTGGTGAGATTTTTGTGCACATTGGTCAATGGCAAGACCTTCAAAATGAGTTCCAAAGTTTGAATTTTAGTCAAGGATTCCCAAATGTCAGTGGTGTCCATTTGGGAATCTTTCATGGATAAATTACCCTTAATATTACACTAGGAACCCCATATTTCACACGCATAACAGGTACAGTGTCTACTATCATAATGTGAAAGAATAAACTGCCCAAGTCCTTCAGAAAAAAATGTTGCCTTGTTGGAGAAACCAAGGTCTGTATGGTGTCAGGATCATAGCCCCTGACACCATCTGTACAGCTTGATCAGATTGAAGCAACTTTTTTTCTGAACATGCAATCATGCTGATTTTTTAATATGTTGTTACCACACTCAAATGGAGCAGGACGGTCTTGGATCGGACCCGCTAGGAGCTAGCATGCCTGCATGGGAACACTGACAATTTTGATGTGGGATGCCCATTTGGGAATCTTTCTTGATTGCCAAATGGGACAGTATGGTTCTGGTACTTGCAAAGGTGCAATCAACTCAGGACCCGTCTAGCTGGTCTTGGGGCATGCTAATACCCCCACACACCAAGGCACAAGACTGTACTTTGATAGGAAATGTCAAAAATGGGATGCCCATTTGGGAATCTTTTTTGATTCCCAAATGGGAGAGTATGGTTCTGGTACTTGCAAAGGTGCAATCAACTCAGGACCCATCTAGCTGGTCTTGGGGCATGCTAAGACCCCCACACACCAAGGCACAATACTCTACTTTGATAGGAAATGTCAAAAATGTGCAATTTGTGAAAGATTCCCAAATGTCAAAAGAGTCCCCAATGGGGATTCCCTTATGTCACAAATATTCCCAAATGTCACCATTCAAATCCAATAGGGATTCCCAAATGTACAGTATGTTTTTTTAATCTTTTTTGATTCCCAAATGGGACAGTATGGTTCTGGTACTTGCAAAGGTGCAATCAACTCAGGACCCCTCTAGCTGGTCTTGGGGCATGCTAAGACCCCCACACACCAAGGCACAAGACTGTACTTTGATAGGAAATGTCAAAAATGGGATGCCCATTTGGGAATCTTTTTTGATTCCCAAATGGGACAGTATGGTTCTGGTACTTGCAAAGGTGCAATCAACTCAGGACCCGTCTAGCTGGTCTTGGGGCATGCTAAGACCCCCACACACCAAGGCACAAGACTGTACTTTGATAGGAAATGTAAAAAATGTGCAATTTGTGAAAGATTCCCAAATGTCAAAAGAGTCCCAAATGGGGATTCCCCAATGTCAAAAGAGTCCCATATGGACGCCCCCCCTGCGAGTCCCAAGTGTCAGAAAGAGACCCCAATGTACGCACCCCCGGCGAGTCCCAAGTGTCAAATGATTCCCGGGTGGGCGGAGGGAATGACAGTTGGTGACCTTTTCATGTTTCTGAACATATTCATGGCTTCATGACCCTTTTACTAAAGCTAGACACGTGCAACCACTTGTATGTTAAAGTGGACATTACAAACAACGTGTGATCCGATTTTTGTGCACATTGGTCAATGTTAAGACCTTCAAAATGCGTTCCAAAGTTTGAATTTTCGAACAGGATTCCCAAATGTCAGTGGTGCCCATTTGGGAATCTTTCATGGATAAATTACCCTTAATATTACACTAGGAACCCCATATTTCACACGCATAACAGGGACAGTGTCTACTATCATAATGTGAAAGAATAAACTACCCAAGTCCTTCAGAAAAAAAAATTGCCTTGTTGGAGAAACCAAAGTCTATATGGTGTCAGTATCATAGCCCCTGACACCATCTGTACAGCTTGATCAGATTGAAGCAACTTTTTTTCTGAACATGCAATCATGCTGATTTTTTAATATGTTGTTACCACACTCAAATGGAGCAGGACGGTCTTTGATCGGACCCGCTAGGAGCTAGCATGCCTGCATGGGAACACTGACAATTTTGATGTGGGATCCCAAATGGGACAGTATGGTTCTGGTACTTGCAAAGGTGCAATCAACTCAGGACCCATCTAGCTGGTCTTGGGGCATGCTAAGACACCCACACACCAAGGGACAAGACTGTACTTTGATAGGAAATGTCAAAAATGGGATGCCCATTTGGGAATCTTTTTTGATTCCCAAATGGGAGAGTATGGTTCTGGTACTTGCAAAGGTGCAATCAACTCAGGACCCCTCTAGCTGGTCTTGGGGCATGCTAATACCCCCACACACCAAGGCACAAGACTGTACTTTGATAGGAAATGTCAAAAATGGGATGCCCATTTGGGAATCTTTTTTGATTCCCAAATGGGAGAGTAAGGTTCTGGTACTTGCAAAGGTGCAATCAACTCAGGACCCCTCTAGCTGGTCTTGGGGCATGCTAAGACCCCCACACACCAAGGCACAAGACTGTACTTTGATAGGAAATGTCAAAAATGGGATGCCCATTTGGGAATCTTTTTTGATTCCCAAATGGGACAGTATGGTTCTGGTACTTGCAAAGGTGCAATCAACTCAGGACCCATCTAGCTGGTCTTGGGGCATGCTAAGACCCCCACACACCAAGGCACAATACTCTACTTTGATAGGAAATGTCAAAAATGTGCAATTTGTGAAAGATTCCCAAATGTCAAAAGAGTCCCCAATGGGGATTCCCATATGTCACAAAGATTCCCAAATGTCACCATTCAAATCCAATAGGGATTCCCAAATGTACAGTATGTTTTTTTCATACTTGCAAAGGTGCAATCAACTCAGGACCCCTCTAGCTGGTCTTGGGGCATGCTAAGACCCCTACACACCAAGGCACAAGACTGTACTTTGATAGGAAATGTCAAAAGTGGGATGCCCATTTGGGAATCTTTTTTGATTCCCAAATGGGACAGTATGGTTCTGGTACTTGCAAAGGTGCAATCAACTCAGGACCCCTCTAGCTGGTCTTGGGGCATGCTAAGACCCCCACACACCAAGGCACAAGACTGTACTTTGATAGGAAAGGAGGAGTCCCAAGTGTCAGAAAGAGACCCCAATGTACGCACCCCTGCGAGTCCCAAGTGTCAAATGATTCCCGGGTGGGCGCGGGAGTGGACGATTCCCCAATGTCAAAAGAGTCCCAAATGTCCCCATTCAAATCCAACGGGGATTCCCAAACGGACGAACGACACCCCGGTGTACGATTACCCGGTGTCAGAAAGATTCCCCGGTGTCAGTCCCCGGACGACCCCGGAGTGCCCTCCGGTGGCCGAGCCCGGCGGTGCTGATTCCCAAGTGGGCGAAAACGGGTTCCGTGTCTGTAGCCGTAACGGGAAGAACGAGATCATGGATACAAGCGGCCGAAATGAGTTTTGAGGATCTTTCAAACATTACTAGCTTAGTTTATGTCCTGTGCTACAGGCTGCAGGTAGTAGGCTACGTTGTTATATGTCTCAGTAGCTCTGCAGCCGAGTGTCCATTCCAAGCCAGCTGCAGAGTAACGTTACAGCAGCATAGACGGGTAGCTAACTAGCTAAGGTATGGTAACGTAACGCATACATACAAAGGCCTTTTAGTTGTGTATTATTATGGTCTGGTCTGGTGTATTATTCATTTCATTTAGCCAGATATCATACAGACTAGTTACACTCCTTAAAAGTCAACTCCGGTTTGAATGCCGGGAGACAGCCATGTAGGCTACGTTAGTGAAGTGTAGCCTATGATAAAGTTTGCAAAACAAACGTCTCGTGGTGCCTCATAGAGAACGCTAGGAAGGGGCTACGTTAACACCCACTCTGAGGCAACAACGTTACAAAAACTAAATGTATACAACCAGACAACGTTTGGTGATGCTAATTTAGCTTACTTTGTAGCTCAAGTCTTGTCACTGCGTTTGGGCGTTCTGACCGCCCCTCCCGAGTGCGGGCGTTAAACCCACCTTATACGCTATCGTTATTCCAGTTTTGTGCTGCAGCACAGTGAATTATAGAAGGAATACTCTAGCATAGCCTACCTTAGATATTTAATACATTTTTTATCTTACCTATTTTTTGTCCAAGTAAACAAAAGGAGATTGTAGCACAGATTATCTCAGTACACAATAAATGATTAGGCTTCAATAAATATCATGATAAATACCAAATATCATGACTGAAAATAGTAAAAAGGGATAATTTCTATTGCTTTTCATGATTAAAAGATAAAAACATAATTTGGATGGTGTAGATTGTAGATAAGATAACCAATTAAGTGAATTATTGAAGGAATACTCTAGCTAGAGGCCGGAAGAGGAGCAGTGCCTACAGAAAGCACAGATTCAAGGCATGACCGGAACAAATTACTAATCGTGACTAATCTAAAAAATAATCGTTAGATTAGTCGATTGCCAAAATAATCATTTATCCCAGCCCTATTCGTCGGTGGTCCCACGTGACCCGCGTGACCTTTACTCAGCATGTATTCATGTGTTCAGACCTCTCTCAGCGTGTATTCATGTGTTCAGACCTCTCTCAGCATGTATTCATGTGTTCAGACCTCTCTCAGCGTGTATTCATGTGTTCAGACCTCTCTCAGCATGTATTCATGTGTTCAGACCTCTCTCAGCGTGTATTCATGTGTTCAGACCTCTCTCAGCGTGTATTCATGTGTTCAGACCTCTCTCAGCGTGTATTCATGTGTTCAGACCTTACTCAGCGTGTATTCATGTGTTCAGACCTCTCTCAGTGTGTATTCATGTGTTCAGACCTCACTCAGCGTGTATTCATGTGTTCAGACCTCTCTCAGCGTGTATTCATGTGTTCAGACCTCACTCAGCATGTATTCATGTGTTCAGACCTCTCTCAGCATGTATTCATGTGTTCAGACCTCACTCAGCGTGTATTCATGTGTTCAGACCTCTCTCAGCGTGTATTCATGTGTCCAGACCTCTCTCAGCATGTATTCATGTGTTCAGACCTCTCTCAGCGTGTATTCATGTGTTCAGACCTCTCTCAGCGTGTATTCATGTGTTCAGACCTCTCTCAGCGTGTATTCATGTGTTCAGACCTCTCTCAGCGTGTATTCATGTGTTCAGACCTCTCTCAGCGTGTATTCATGTGTTCAGATCTCTCTCAGCGTGTATTCATGTGTTCAGATCTCACTCAGCGTGTATTCATGTGTTCAGACCTCTCTCAGCGTGTATTCATGTGTTCAGATCTCTCTCAGCGTGTATTCATGTGTTCAGACCTCTCTCAGCGTGTATTCATGTGTTCAGACCTCACTCAGCGTGTATTCATGTGTTCAGACCTCTCTCAGCGTGTATTCATGTGTTCAGACCTCTCTCAGCTGATGTGTGTTCCCTGTCTAACAGTCACATGACCCCTATCCTCAGTGACCCCCTCCTGACACACACCTGGCCCTTCTGGCCTTCAGGGCCAGACATCATAACAACCACCACACACACTGAAGAGGAGAGCCTGGATGTACCCCAGACTGCCCTCCAGGGGGCGCTATAACACCAAAATAACACCTTCACTCTGCAATAATGCTGACAGTGCACAGGTGATGATCCCCAAGAAGACTTTCAGTTTCTAGGGAATGGAGGTCTCTTCCAGGAAATCATGTTCTTGTCACACACACACACACACTTTGCTATGGAGCGATGGAGGCTTGTGTGGATAGTGCGGAAGGGAACATAAGACTGAAAGGAAGTGACATCACTCACCAGGTCCTTCTGGAAGTAGATGAGCACGCCAGCCACCACCTGGGCGGTGAGGACCAGCAGCAGGCAGGCGAAGTACTGACATGGAGGAGCAGAGGATCAGGGCATAGGACACGTCATGTGTTACAAGGATCATACATATCATGCCCACACATCACACCTATAGTCAAAGTCATGATTGATAACTATTAAACCGTTCCTCAAATAATGTCTATGGTCGGGACCCCCACCCACCCCGCTCCTGCCCCCCCCCCGGCGGACTCACCAGGCCCAGGAGGCAGCGGACCTCGTAGACGGCCCCCAGACAGCCAAGGAAGCCCATCAGCATGGAGAGAGCTCCCACGCCCATCAGGATGTATGAGCCCACCTTCAGCGCAGTGGAGGATTGCTCTACACAGGGACAACCAACCACAGGATTCACAAAACATCCTGAGTGTGTACAGAGGGGCTCTCATTAAGAAAGGTCACTCTTTTATATAGAGGTTAGTGTTAATGAAAATCTAGTATGTAGATATTGTCAATAGGACCACTGTATAGGACACTAAGAGAGTTGATCATTTTTACTATGCTATATACATATTTTACACATATAGATTTTTCATTCAAGCACATTCAAATGTTCATAGTCATCTCCCTTATATGCTGCCACTGTAACAAATGGATGCTTTACAATTACATGTCCATGGCCAAGCCAAAATACATGCTATATTTTAACGGTACAAAATCATATGTGAACCAATCTCATCCATGGGCTTATCATCTGAATAACGGGTCAGAAGAGATACCAGAGAATGGGTCAGAAGAGATACCAGAGAATGGGTCAGAAGAGATACCAGAGAATGGGTCAGAAGAGATACCAGAGAATGGGTCTGGCCAGGGCAGGGGAGAGAAGAGATACCAGAGAATGGGTCAGGCCAGGGCAGGAGAGAGAAGAGATACCAGAGAATGGGTCAGAAGAGATACCAGAGAATGGGTCAGAAGAGATACCAGAGAATGGGTCAGAAGAGATACCAGAGAATGGGTCTGGCCAGGGCAGGGGAGAGAAGAGATACCAGAGAATGGGTCTGGCCAGGGCAGGGGAGAGAAGAGATACCAGAGAATGGGTCAGGCCAGGGCAGGGGAGAGAAGAGATACCAGAGAATGGGTCTGGCCAGGGCAGGGGAGAGAAGAGATACCAGAGAATGGGTCTGGCCAGGGCAGGGGAGAGAAGAGATACGGCTCTCCAAGGACTCTCCATTCCAAAGAGAGTGTGGAGATAAAATGGAGTGTGTGTGTGTATGTGTAGTGTGTGTGTGTTTGTGTAGTGTGTGTGTGTGTGTGTGTGTGTGTATGTGTGTGTGTGTGTGTGTGTGTTTGTGTAGTGTGTGTGCCCAAGCATTCCTGGGCTCTCAGAGAGAGAGAGGCCCGTTCTGAGGGTGGGTCCTGGTGATGCTCCAGGGTACCAGACACTCACAAGCCACAGAGATCGAGAGCAGCAGGAAGGAGACCTGATCCTTCAGACCTCCAATTACTGTAATACAGTAGGCCTATACTTTAGGGGTTGTCTTTTGTGGTACAAGAGTAAGTAAGTTAATATAACATTCTACATATAAACAGAGAGGAGTCAGAAATGCATGTGTTTGATGCTGAGGCTGTTATAAGCTAAGTTTGAGGTTAAAGCTCTGAAAGAGCAGTAAAGGGTTCTGTAGCCTAGGAATGGATGATACACGGACGGAAGATTCTAGAATCTCGTAACCTAAAGCCGCCCGTCACACCATACCATAGGCTTATGCAGAGGAACTATAGTGCATAGGAGGTGAACAACATTGTGTAAACGTTGTTGTAACATCATTTAGCATGGTTGTAACATATTGACTAACCCTGAAAGACAGGAAACATTGCCAAAACTGCTTTCATACAAAATAAGTAGTATGTGGTTAAAGTGTTCTACTCACTACTCACTTTTAGTGTTCTAAATTTGGAATGCAAATCAGGATGTTTGCTAATGCCTTGGTCTGCTAGCTGGTAACTAGCTACCATGCAAAAATGCTGGTTGGGAAAAGGGAACTGGTCTTTCTAGCAGGGCTAAAGCGTTGCTTGAACTAAGACGGTTTCATGTGGATAATAAAGACCCCATGGCGATATGGTGTGGTAAGAGAACCATGCTAATAAAGCTGGACCCCATGGCGGTATGGTGTGGTAAGGGAACCAGTCTACAGTACAACTTCAAAGGCTAAATGCATTATGTTTTTTATTACAGTACCTCTTAAGTTGGAACAGCAAAAGTCCATAAAAGACCAAATGCATGGGGTCTGCTTCTGAAGTGGGCTAGAGACCTAGGGGGATAGCGCACGCACGCACACGCACGCACGCACACACACAAACAAACAGAAGACTGTTGTGTGGAACAATCACGCGCTGTGTTGGCGTTAGCGAGCGTGAGTGTCCCCCGGGTGTCAGCCCTGTGTGTTGGCGTTAGCGAACGTGAGTGTCCCCCGGGTGTCAGCCCTGTGTGTTGGCGTTAGCGAGCGTGAGTGTCCCCCGGGTGTCAGCCCTGTGTGTTGGCGTCAGCGAGCGTGAGTGTCCCCCGGGTGTCAGCCCTGTGTGTTGGCGTTAGCGAGCGTGAGTGTCCCCCTGGTGTCAGCCCTGTGTGTTGGCGTTAGCGAGCGTGAGTGTCCCCCGGGTGTCAGCCCTGTGTGTTGGCGTTAGCGAGCGTGAGTGTCCCCCGGGTGTCAGCCCTGTGTGTTGGCGTTAGCGAGCGTGAGTGTCCCCCGGGTGTCAGCCCTGTGTGTTGGCGTTAGCGAGCGTGAGTGTCCCCCGGGTGTCAGCCCTGTGTGTTGGCGTTAGCGAGCGTGAGTGTCCCCCGGGTGTCAGCCCTGTGTGTTGGCGTTAGCGAGCGTGAGTGTCCCCCGGGTGTCAGCCCTGTGTGTTGGCGTTAGCGAGCGTGAGTGTCCCCCGGGTGTCAGCCCTGTGTGTTGGCGTTAGCGAGGGTGAGTGTCCCCCGGGTGTCAGCCCTGTGTGTTGGCGTTAGCGAGCGTGAGTGTCCCCCGGGTGTCAGCCCTGTGTGTTGGCGTTAGCGAGCGTGAGTGTCCCCCGGGTGTCAGCCCTGTGTGTTGGCGTTAGCGAGCGTGAGTGTCCCCCGGGTGTCAGCCCTGTGTGTTGGCGTTAGCGAGCGTGAGTGTGCCCCGGGTGTCAGCCCTGTGTGTTGGCGTTAGCGAGCGTGAGTGTCCCCCTGGTGTCAGCCCTGTGGAAACGTGGGATATCTGGGGGGATCAGTGACGAGGGTGCGCCGGCTCCTCCACACAAACACACCGCAAAGGACTTCAGGATGGACCTGGGGAGGGACGGAGTGTGGATGTGTGTGACCTGGGGAGGGAAGGAGGGTGGATGTGTGTGACCTGGGGAGGGAAGGAGGGTGGATGTGTGTGACCTGGGGAGGGAAGGAGGGTGGATGTGTGTGACCTGGGGAGGGAAGGAGTGTGGATGTGTGTGACCTGGGGAGGGACGGAGTGTGGATGTGTGTGAACTAGGGAGGGACGGAGGGTGGATGTGTGTGACCTGGGGAGGGGACGGAGGGTGGATGTGTGTGACCTGGGGAGGGACGGAGGGTGGATGTGTGTGACCTGGGGAGGGACGGAGTGTGGATGTGTGTGACCTGGGGAGGGAAGGAGGGTGGATGTGTGTGACCTGGGGAGGGAAGGAGGGTGGATGTGTGTGACCTGGGGAGGGACGGAGGGTGGATGTGTGTGACCTGGGGAGGGAAGGAGGGTGGATGTGTGTGACCTGGGGAGGGAAGGAGTGTGGATGTGTGTGACCTGGGGAGGGGACGGAGTAGGGCTGGGTATCGAGTTGAATTTCAAGAATCGATTCGATTCCGATTCACAGGGTTCAGAATCGATTATCACGATTCAATTCGATTCGATTCAATATCGATTCGGTTAGCGTTACTAAAACCTGTTTTTTTTTGCTGTAATCTTAATTACATGACTGCCAAGTTATGCAACACATCAATACTAGGGCTGGGTATCGATACTGATTTCCAAAAATGAATGAATGAATGAATGAATGAATCATTGAATTAATGAATGAACTATTAATTCCTTAATTTATTCATTCATTAAATAAAAGATCGATTTTGGGATTCATGAATCAATTCCAATTCATTTGATTCAGAATCGATGAATGTTTTGTTTTTTTAACCCAGCCCTAGGAAGGAGTGTGGATGTGTGTGAACGTCTGTGATTCCGTTCTGCTCGTTTCACTTCTGTTTCCACTGTTCCACATCTTCACATGACTCCTGTCAACTCTCATTTCAAACCACCAAGGCCCTTAGTTAACTCACTATCACACACACACACACACACACACACACACTCACACACACTCACACTCACACTCACACTCACACTCACACTCTGAATTCCATTGCTGTCGTGTTGTTTGTTCGTTTAATGTGTCACATTTGATAGTTACAAGCATGCTGCTAGGATGCACACTTACATGCACACACATCTGGGTGGTATAATATACATGATAATGATGTACAGTAAGCATACAGAACATACCACTAACACCAGGGGAGTTACTGTATGGGTGCAGAAAACATCACACACACACACACACACGCGCGCGCACGCACCAAACACTGATTTCATCCACAGCCACACACACACACACACACACACACACACACACACACACACACACACACACACACAGAAGATACACATGCATCAAGTAGGTCACTGATACGAACTGAACACACTGCCATCATCTTTAATCTGATAGGGTCCCAGGCAGCACAGACATCCAATCAGTAAGGTCCATTTACAGCCGGACACAAAGCCAGTCTGTCCGCTGGACTTTAACCCTTTGTGGCCACGGAGCGGTCACTGTGGTCCCGGTCCCATGACCACACGCCTCGATCCAGCCCAGCACTGAGAGAACGAGAGACATTCTTCTCTTCTTCCTCTCTCCTTGGTGGTCAGTCATGTTAATGGTGATGGTGTGTGTGTGTTTATGTGTGTGTGTGAGGTGATGAGTAAGGCAGTGAGGGCGCTTGTGGCTGGTCTGCCAGGCGTAGGCTGACGTGATCCATGCCAACGAGGGGGAGCGGGCAGCAGAAAGAGCCCAGTGTCCGGGGGGACCTCTATAAGACCAGCCAGCACACAATGACCTCTACTAGACCAGCCAGCACACAATGACCTCTACAAGACCAGCCAGCACACAATGACCTCTACTAGACCAGCCAGCACACAATGACCCCTACAAGACCAGCCAGCACACAATGACCTCTACAAGACCAGCCAGCACACAATGAACTCTACAAGGTTCGTCTGACTCTGTCCCTCTGTCTCTCTCTCTCTCTACCCCCTCTCTCTCTCTCTACCCCCTCTCTCTGTCTCTATCCCCTCTCTCCCTCTCTCTCTCCCCTCTCTCCCTCTCTCTCTCTCTCCCCTCTCTCCCTCTCTCTCTCTATCCCCTCTCTCCCTCTCTCTGTCTCTCTCTATCCCCTCTCTCTGTCTCTCTCTCTATCCCCTCTCCCTCCCTCTCCCTCTCTCTCTCTATCCCCTCTCCCTCTCTCTCTATCCCCTCTCCCTCTCTCTCTCTCTCTCTCTCTCTCTCTCTCTCTCTCCCTCTCTCTCTCCCTCTCTCTCTATCCCCTGGGCCAGGGCTGGAGAGACTGGGCCTACTACAAGGCTTGGCGATAGCTATGTGTGTGTGTGAGTCAGACAGATAAACTTTGAGAGAATCTCTCTCACACACACACACACACACACACACACACACACACACGGCTGGCTAGAAAGAGAGAGCTGTGGGCTGGACTCTCACTGCTTCCTACTGTCTCCTTAATGGAAATTAATTAAGGATGTGGCAGCGTGCGCACACACACGCACGCACACACGCACACACGCACACACACACACACACACACGCACGCACACACAGGCTGCCTAAAGCCAAAACTTGGCCTGTTTTCAATAGTATTAATCATAGGTCCATTTGTGTCTCTGTTGCTCTATATGAATTCTTCCAGGGAGATTAGGTTACGAGCCACAATGACGATAGCTTAGCAGCCTTGAAACCCCAACTACAGAGATTCTGTGAACGTGATTTAGTGCAAACGTTAGTCTCAGTAGCATCATGCGAGTGACGTGAGCACAGAATGAAGGGCTCAGTTCATGTTTTAAGTTGCAAAAAAATCAGCCCAACACATGCCAGTATAATAATAATGGTCGTGTTCATTTCCCCACTGGCTGCAGCGGCTTGCGTCCCTGCTTTCGCTCGTACATCTCTCTTCCCAATACACACACACACACACACACACACACACACACACACACACACACACACACGAGTCCCTGCTTTCGCTCGTACATCTCTCTTCCCAATACACACACACACACACACACACACACACACACACACACACACACACACACACACGAGTCCCTGCTTTCGCTCGTACATCTCTCTTCCCAATACCCACACACACACACACACACACACACACACACACACACACACACACGAGTCCCTGCTTTCGCTCGTACATCTCTCTTCCCAATACCCACACACACACACACACACACACACACACACACACACACACACACACACACGAGTCCCTGCTTTCGCTCGTACATCTCTCTTCCCAATACCCACACACACACACACACACACACACACACACACGAGTCCCTGCTTTCGCTCGTACATCTCTCTTCCCAATACACACAGCACAAAACTGCTTTCCTAGATCTCTCTCTCTAGGAATCTTCTTGTATTAACTAAGCTATCTGCTGATTGAGCTCCAACATCTGTGAAAATTCTTTAGTGGCAGCTAAAACATTTCCCATCCCTGATGCATGATGGGAAACACTGCATAAAAACAAGAGGGCATCTAGTAGATGGACAATGTGCGCTGGATGATGCATGTTCAGCAAGAACAACAGTGTGCTGCCTGTGAGTTCCACTTTACAGTTTGACAGCTGTCCCGACTCCCGGTCTCCCTCAGCCTAGACATATGGGGGGGGGGGGTCTCCCTCAGCCTAGACATATGGGGGGGGTCTCCCTCAGCCTAGACATATGGGGGGGGTCTACCTCAGCCATATGGGGGGGGGGGGGTCTCCCTCAGCCTAGACATATGGGGGGGGGGGGTCTACCTCAGCCATATGGGGGGGGGGGGGTCTCCCTCAGCCTAGACATATGGGGGGGGGGGGGTCTACCTCAGCCATATGGGGGGGGTCTCCCTCAGCCTAGACATATGGGGGGGGGGGGGGTCTACCTCAGCCATATGGGGGGGGGGGGGGTCTCCCTCAGCCTAGACATATGGGGGGGGGGGGGGTCTACCTCAGCCATATGGGGGGGTCTCCCTCAGTGAAGACATATGGGGGGGGGGTCTCCCTCAGTGAAGACATATGGGGGGGGTCTCCCCTCAGTGAAGACATATGGGGGGGGTCTCCCTCAGTGAAGACATATGGGGGGGGTCTACCTCAGCCATATGGGGGGGGTCTCCCTCAGTGAAGACATATGGGGGGGGTCTACCTCAGCCTAGACATATGGGGGGGGGGGGTCTACCTCAGCCTAGACATATGGGGGGGGGGGGGTCTACCTCAGCCATATGGGGGGGTCTCCCTCAGTGAAGACATATGGGGGGGGGGTCTCCCTCAGTGAAGACATATGGGGGGGGTCTACCTCAGCCATATGGGGGGGGGGGGGTCTCCCTCAGTGAAGACATATGGGGGGGGTCTCCCCTCAGTGAAGACATATGGGGGGGGGTCTCCCTCAGCCTAGACATATGGGGGGGGGGTCTCCCCTCAGTGAAGACATATGGGGGGGGTCTCCCTCAGTGAAGACATATGGGGGGGGGTCTCCCTCAGCCTAGACATATGGGGGGGTCTCCCTCAGCCTAGACATATGGGGGGGGGGTCTCCCTCAGCCTAGACATATGGGGGGGTCTCCCTCAGCCTAGACATATGGGGGGGGGTCTCCCCTCAGCCTAGACATATGGGGGGGGTCTCCCCTCAGTGAAGACATATGGGGGGGGGGTCTCCCTCAGCCTAGACATATGGGGGGGGGTCTCCCTCAGCCTAGACATATGGGGGGGGGGTCTCCCTCAGTGAAGACATATGGGGGGGGGGTCTCCCTCAGTGAAGACATATGGGGGGGGGGTCTCCCCTCAGCCTAGACATATGGGGGGGGGTCTCCCCTCAGTGAAGACATATGGGGGGGGGGTCTCCCCTCAGCCTAGACATATGGGGGGGGGTCTCCCTCAGTGAAGACATATGGGGGGGGGGTCTCCCCTCAGCCTAGACATATGGGGGGGGTCTCCCCTCAGTGAAGACATATGGGGGGGGGGTCTCCCTCAGCCTAGACATATGGGGGGGGGTCTCCCTCAGCCTAGACATATGGGGGGGGGGTCTCCCTCAGTGAAGACATATGGGGGGGGGGGTCTCCCCTCAGCCTAGACATATGGGGGGGGTCTCCCTCAGCCTAGACATATGGGGGGGGGGTCTCCCCTCAGCCTAGACATATGGGGGGGGGTCTCCCCTCAGCCTAGACATATGGGGGGGGGGTCTCCCCTCAGCCTAGACATATGGGGGGGGGTCTCCCCTCAGCCTAGACATATGGGGGGGGGGTCTCCCTCAGTGAAGACATATGGGGGGGGGGTCTCCCCTCAGCCTAGACATATGGGGGGGTCTCCTCAGCCTAGACATATGGGGGGGTCTCCCTCAGCCTAGACATATGGGGGGGTCTCCTCAGCCTAGACATATGGGGGGGGTCTCCCTCAGCCTAGACATATGGGGGGGTCTCATCCTGGTTTGAACAGGCGAATCTCATTCGACTCACAAAATTCAGAGTCGGGTACAGCCATAGTCATTATAAAATGCTTTATAATAATAATGCTTTATATTACTGTGTGATGATTTTCATAAATCATTCTTATAATTCTAAAGAGCTATGAGCAAATTATAACACATTCTAAGTATGTTTATTATGCGTTATAGATAAGGACCACCCTGCTCAGATGCGTTTCCCTGGAGGTCTTTCATGTGCTTGTTGTGCTGGATGTTTGGCCCCCGGTGTCGTTGCTATATTTTCCCTTGCATTCCTTCCATCCGTTATAATGGATGATGGGGCATTATGGAGTTTGAGACGGGCACTTACGTAGGACAGCCATGAAGCTCTGATTGTCCAGGAGGACCCACAGGCCGAAGCCCATGATCAGGGCTCCAAACAACTGTGGGGGAAGAGAGAGAAGAAACATCAGAAAACATACATATGACCCACACACTCAATAACCGTTCCTGAATATTCTAGGGGTAGGAGCGGAAAGAGACTTTTCCGCAGCAGTGTGTGTGTGTGTGTGTGTGTGTGTGTGTGTGTGTGTGTGTGTAACCAGATGCATGTACATACTGTGTGTGTGTAAGAGAGAGTGTGTGTATGCGACACAAAGTGTGTGTGTGTAGAGCTGATTCCTCCACACTGTAATCATGGCTTCTAATACATGGTGTTCCAAGGCCCCCTCCTTCCACTAACATCTGGGACTGATTGGGTCTGCATGGCAGGAGGAGGGGCTCTGTGTGTGTGTGTGTGTGTGTGTGTGTGTGTGTGTGTGTGTGTGTGTGTGTGTGTGTGTGTGTGTGTGTGTGTGTGTGTGTGATTGGAGGAGGGACTGTTGGGAGTGCTGCAAATGCTGCCTCCAGACAACCAGACTGGCCACAAGCATCCTCTGTTCTTCCTCACACACTGATGAACACGCACGCACACGCCGGGTCACTAGACCACACACACTTCATCTCTGTCCTTCTGTTCTTCCTCACACACTGATGAACACGCACGCACACGCCGGGTCACTAGACCACACACACTTCATCTCTGTCCTTCTGTTCTTCCTCACACACTGATGAACACGCACGCACACGCCGGGTCACTAGACCACACACACTTCATCTCTGTCCTTCTGTTCTTCCTCACACACTGATGAACACGCACGCACACGCCGGGTCACTAGACCACACACACTTCATCTCTGTCCTTCAAGACTGTGGAGGAGAGGAAGAGATATTCCTCCTCTCCAAGTTCCTAACGGTCAGCAAACACAAGATACTCAAGAAGAAAATCCTTACAAAGTAGATGAGGTTGAAGAGGAACAGGAAGTACTTGGTGGCGGTCACGCAGCCTTTCCCCATGGTGCTGGTCTGGGAACAGCAAGAACACACAGCAGGTCATGTGATATTACTGGAGCACAGGTCACAGGTCAAGAGGACATCACTGTGATTGACAGTCAGGAACAACCTAGAGAACATGAGATGCGTGTCATGGTGGTCTGGCCAGCGTGTGAACATGTGTTTGAGTGTGTCAGCATGTGAACATGTGTTTGAGTGTGTCAGCGTGTGAACATGTGTTTGAGTGTGTCAGCGTGTGAACATGTGTTTGAGTGTGTCAGCGTGTGAACATGTGTTTGAGTGTGTCAGCATGTGAACATGTGTTTGAGTGTGTCAGCATGTGAACATGTGTTTGAGTGTGTCAGCATGTCAACATGTGTTTGAGTGTGTCAGCGTGTCAACATGTGTTGAGTGTGTCAGCATGTCAACATGTGTTTGAGTGTGTCAGCGTGTGAACATGTGTTTGAGTGTGTCAGCATGTGAACATGTGTTGAGTGTGTCAGCGTGTGAACATGTGTTTGAGTGTGTCAGCATGTCAACATGTGCAGACCTGCAAACTCCCCAGAGTGAAAAAGGTGACAGGTCCTAAACCAGGTTATGGTACGGGGGTCCTGGGGCAGCCTCCCCCGGAAGACATTTTTAGTGATTTGAATATGCAAATGACGCTTTTTGGAGCGTTTTGAAACTAGCATTTCTGTGTGCGAGTAGATACATGGCTCTTGTGAGGCGCATAGTATATCCATCCCAATTACAACCCCAAATACAATTACAGTAGGACTCCACTTATCCGAACCCAACGGGACCGAAGGTCGTTCGTATCTCTGAAATGTCCAGATGACTGAAACTTATGTTAAAATGCATCAAATTCAATAAGTGGTATACTTGTTTCATATAGACTCATAATAGACCAATAAATACCCTTAATTACTTGTGAAAATGCATCAAAATTGCAATCAAATAGCCAACTAAACTCATATAGCCTAGCCTATAATAGGCCTACAGTAGCCTATAATAAAATAACCGAATTTCCACTTGAGTGCGTGCTTTGAATATATACAGTACTTTATTCTCAAATGAGGCCCACGCTGCATCGATAGGCTACTGTATTCGTAGAACAAGATGGTATAGCCTAAAAACAACCCAACATTAGAACAATTAGAGCAAATTATAATCAATAAATAAATAAATGAAATGACAGACAAGTTGTCATGTCTTAGGCTATTGTAGCCTAAAAGAAAGTCTCTAAAACAACCGATGTAGGCTAACGTGGCCTAGGCTGTAGGCTATTATTTAACAAATGCAGTAGGTCTAGTAGGCTAATCTACATGCTCACAACACGTCTGTGTTCCTGAAGTCCATTAACTGGGAAGGTAAAATGACTCGATGCTCCTCTGCTTCAGGTTGCTGACGCGCTTTCTGGCTGCCAAGGAATGCAGCTCTCTCGCAGCAGACTCGTTTGCGTTTTATGCTCGACATTAAAGTAACAAAGAAATGAAACGTGACAGTAGGCTACAGCCTACAGGCAACATGTAGGTCTACATACAGTTCTGTTTTTATTCACAGTAGGATACAGTACTGTCATGAAAATCCCACCAGTAACCAGATAGCAGGCTAAAAAAAAAAGAAGTTTTTTAAGCCTGTCCGGTAGACCGGGAGGTTCGGGTCTCTGAAGTTCAGACGAGTGGGGTCCTACTGTATGTAGATGTCCAGATTCACAGTTGAAACATTTTAATCAGAATTTCAATGTTTCTTTTTCCCTAAAAAGAGAGAACATATCTCATAAAAAGTTAGTTATTTACTTAAGCAACCAAACAATTACTTTTTTACACTTTATTCTCCCTGTTGCCTCTCAAAAAAAGACAACCAACCTCCATTGCCTGAAATGCAGGAAAGAATGAGACACATGATATCTTTTAGGGATGCCCCGATCTGAATTTTTGGGGCCGATACCGATCACCGATTATTTTCCTCAGGATCGGCCGATACCGATACCAATTTATAAAAAAACACAAAAAACGACTTCTCCTCTTAGAATGGTCTTACCCATATTATTGTATCAATATGATGACACTGTCTTTGCTTGCATAGATTTAGATTAAGGTTGGCCATTATTATCACTTATTAACTGATGAATAGGCCCTCCAAATATTATTCTGTATATATCAGATTCAGTAGACTTCATACTTCAGTATACAGTATACCATTCGGACCAATGCCAAGTGAGTAAGAAAGTTGTGTTTTTTTTTGTGTAATTGTTTTCCGTGACTTTTATTTTGGAATTCCTTGAAAGAAAGCTACCGGACATAAGTTTCGTTTCTGCTGAGGGGCAACTAGTAGTGTCCTCTATCCTAATTTTAAACCTCAAAAATATCCAAACTACAGCTGATCAGAGATTTCGTTAACAAGTGATTAGCAGCAGCAGCTTTGGAGATATTTGGGCTGGATGAGGAGATCCTGGGAGAAAACTCTCAGCAGACGCTGTTGACATGACGTTATTCAACTGGAGATCAAGCAACGTTACATCCAACAACAGGATCTGTATTTATACCCTCGTCTGCTGTGGTTAGTCACTATTTCACGTTCTGAATTGACCCACCACTCTATAACATTTAGCTTGTAGCATCAAAGTTTGTACTTATATCTATGCCAAGCTAACCAGTTAGTATTATCCAATAAGGTTTATTCTAGCCTGAACATCAAACGCAGTCACTCTCCCCTCACCCCCCCCACCCCGATTCATGTGAATGACCCAATTGACAAAAAAAACGGCGATTGTAGCCGAAAGGCGACTAGTTTGCAGGTATGGTGTGTCTGAGTGTGTCCGTACTGAATCACAAGGCTGGATGGATAAACTGACTGTGGTAAGAGTCCAGCAATAAAAAGCGTCTAGTTCAACACAGCCTCCCTCTCCAGCAGAGACGTCCCGAGGGCCTTGAAGATCACTTCCTCTCCGTGGCCTCTCTCCCCCTCTCTCGCCCTCTCTCCCCCAATTTCACCACCCTCCGTTTCCTCTTCCGCCTCCCAACTCGCTTCCCCTGTCTTTCTTTTACTCTCACTTCCACATTCTCTCTGTCCCTCCTCTCTCCTCCTGCTGCCCAGGAACCCCACGGGGGTCAGGGGGGGACATGTGGAGCTCATGTTTGTCCTGCCAGGGACGCAGCAGTGCGTGAGCGATGTCCCCGTGCTGCCGGGGACACATTCCTGCCCCTGGAAATGGGCCACTGTTACACTGACCACTGGGCCGGACTGGTGGACCCCTGGGATGAGCGTGAGAGAGAGAGAGAGAGAGAGAGAGAGAGAGAGAGAGAGAGAGAGAGAGAGAGAGAGAGAGCGAGATGGCTGGAGAGGATTATTGATCAGCATTCAGGAACCAAACACATTTAAGTAATATGCATCATAACGAAAAGCAGATCTTGTTCTGTTACAAATATGTAGAAGATAATGAACATGCTGTTAGTATGGATGAAGGTTTTGGGGAAAAGCCTTCATTTCATTCGTTTATTACTGCCCAATCAGAGGCGACGGATCTGAATCCAGGTCCAATCAGATTCAATCCAGACTACAAGAAACAACAACCTACTGTAGCAACTGCTCTGCCAAAGATGAGTGTGATCGGTTTAAAGAAATACAGCATCTTCCCTCCCTATCCCTGAATGGTACAGTCCAGACAGACGTTCACCAGGGCAGGCCAGGCTGAGAGAAGGGTTCTGGTACTGAGTCCAGACAGACGTTCACCAGGGCAGGCCAGGCTGAGAGAAGGGTTCTGGTACTGAGTCCAGACAGACGTTCACCAGGGCAGGCCAGGCTGAGAGAAGGGTTCTGGTACTGAGTCCAGACAGACGTTCACCAGGGCAGGCCAGGCTGAGAGAAGGGTTCTGGTACTGAGTCCAGACAGACGTTCACCAGGGCAGGCCAGGCTGAGAGAAGGGGACGTGCTTCTGGCTATGCTGAAGGGGCGTTAGCTGGAGGGGCTAACAAAGAAACTCTTCACTCTAAAAAAACCTATCAAAGAGCCCATGTAGTCATTTAGTAGAGCGAGTATTAGGCCTCACTGAAGAGCAGCAGCCCAGAGAGGAGTGAGTGCTAATGACGCCTACATGATACACACATGTGGCCAGGTGTATTTCGTTGTGTTGTCTGGTTAACAGGGCACACTGCACCAGACAGACCAGTGGTCACTATATGGTTTATGATGTTGTGAAGACAGAATATTGTTGAACCACATTGTTTGTTTATTGGATAAAAGTGTCAGCTAAATGCCTGCAATGTAATGTAATGTTTGACAAAGGGTGTTATATATAGAAATGGTGCTTGGAGAGCACAGACCTCCACCCATGAATGCATGTCGTGGCTCTGTGTGCATGTCGTGGCTCTGTGTGCATGTCGTGGCTCTGTGTGCATGTCGTGGCTCTGTGTGCATGTCGTGGCTCTGTGTGCATGTCGTGGCTCTGTGTGCATGTCGTGGCTCTGTGTGCATGTCGTGGCTCTGTGTGCATGTCGTGGCTCTGTGTGCATGTCGTGGCTCTGTGTGCATGTCGTGGCTCTGTGTGCATGTCGTGGCTCTGTGTGCATGTCGTGGCTCTGTGTGCATGCAATACACTAGCGTGTGAACAGGACATGTTCCCTATTGAGGATATTCGGTAGGTCAAGAGCTTTCTGCCAGTGGAAACCCCGCGTCTGACCTCCCCATGTTAACATGTCCTTATAAACCTGTCTGTCTGACCTCCCCATGTTAACATGTCCTTATAAACCTGTCTGTCTGACCTCCCCATGTTAACATGTCCTTCTCAGCCTGTCTGTCTGACCTCCCCATGTTAACATGTCCTTCTCACTCTGTCTGTCTGACCTTCCCATGTTAACATGTCCTTCTAAACCTGTCTGTCTGACCTTCTAAACCCGTCTGTCTGACCTTCCCATGTTAACATGTCCTTCTCACTCTGTCTGTCTGACCTTCCCATGTTAACATGTCCTTCTAAACCTGTCTGTCTGACCTTCTAAACCCGTCTGTCTGACCTTCCCATGTTAACATGTCCTTCTCAACCTGTCTGTCTGACCTTCCCATGTTAACATGTCCTTCTCAGCCCGTCTGTCTGACCTTATCAGCCTGTCTGTCTGACCTCCCCATGTTAACATGTCCTTCTCAACCTGTCTGTCTGACCTTCTCAACCTGTCTGTCTGACCTCCCCATGTTAACATGTCCTTCTCAGCCTGTCTGTCTCACCTTCTCAGCCTGTCTGTCTGACCTCCCCATGTTAACATGTCCTTCTCAACCTGTCTGTCTGACCTTCTCAACCTGTCTGTCTGACCTTCCCATGTTAACATGTCCTTCTCAACCCGTCTGTCTGACCTCCCCATGTTAACATGTCCTTCTCAACCCGTCTGTCTGACCTCCCCATGTTAACATGTCCTTCTCAACCTGTCTGTCTGACCTTCTCAACCTGTCTGTCTGACCTCCCCATGTTAACATGTCCTTCTCAACCCATCTGTCTGACCTTCCCATGTTAACATGTCCTTCTCAACCTGTCTGTCTGACCTTCCCATGTTAACATGTCCTTCTCAACCTGTCTGTCTGACCTTCCCATGTTAACATGTCCTTCTCAGCCCGTCTGTCTGACCTCCCCATGTTAACATGTCCTTCTCAACCCGTCTGTCTGACCTCCCCATGTTAACATGTCCTTCTCAACCCGTCTGTCTGACCTCCCCATGTTAACATGTCCTTCTCAACCCGTCTGTCTGACCTTCTCAACCCGTCTGTCTCACCTTCTCAGCCTGTCTGTCTGACCTTCCCATGTTAACATGTCCTTCTCAACCTGTCTGTCTGTCCTCCCCATGTTAACAGTTCCTTCTCAACCTGTCTGTCTGACCTCCCCATGTTAACATGTCCTTCTCAACCTGTCTGTCTGTCCTCCCCATGTTAACATGTCCTTCTCAACCTGTCTGTCTGACCTCCCCATGTTAACAGTTCCTTCTCAACCTGTCTGTCTGACCTCCCCATGTTAACATGTCCTTCTCAGCCTGTCTGTCTGACCTCCCCATGTTAACATGTCCTTCTCAGCCCGTCTGTCTGACCTTCCCATGTTAACATGTCCTTCTCAACCCGTCTGTCTGACCTTCCCATGTTAACATGTCCTTCTCAACCTGTCTGTCTGACCTCCCCATGTTAACATGTCCTTCTCACTCTGTCTGTCTGACCTTATCAGCCTGTCTGTCTCACCTCCCCATGTTAACATGTCCTTCTCAACCCGTCTCAATGGGGGGGCTGACGTCCCACATCAATTAGTGACTACTGTTGTTTATTATATTACACTTTGTATATCTGTATGATTTTTGTATATTTATTGTAAAAGTGAATATAGTCCTGATTGTGCCTTTTTGTTGTCCTTGCTGCTGTAACAGGACATTTCCCCACAGTGATCAATAGGTATCTATATATTCGATGGCACACATTTCGAAAAGCCTCAAAGCCTTTCGAAAAGGTTCTTTAAAACAAAAGGAGTGATTGTCCCATTGATTCAGATACCAATGAGACATGGACATCCCAATAACCCTGTTGATAAGATCACTTGCAATATTGTCAGATGATTAACTTATTTTCACCCTGATAACAGTCTGATAACAGTCAGAGCAGGACTATCCTGATTAGTTTTGACCTCCTGCATGTGAAAGCTAAATAAATCAGTCTCTGTCTGCTGACCAAGGGCCAATAAAACACAAAAAGACGCTTTCAGAGAGTTCACTAAAGGCTTCATATAGCGTCAAATATGAATGCAAAACAACCTTCTTTCTAGTTTTGTCCCCTGAAACACTAAGTCTGCACTTGGCACGGCTCAGAGTTGACAGACAGATGTGTCATTCAAGGCACGTGTAAACACATCAGCGCAACTAGCTAACAAAGAGCTATTAGTACAAACCACGTACTAGACTGGCCCCGAACAGACTATTTGTGTTTTCAACTCAACCAACAATAAACTCTCTTCATGTCTTGTTCTCTTTTCTTCCACAGTGCCAGATATCTCACCAAACATGCTTTTACACTCCTCTAAATATCCCAGGAGACTAGAGCAAAGGGCCGACGGATCATATGACTGCTTTTCCTCTGGTTTCACTTGGGGTGTCAAACAACTTGTTCTCCTCAGCTTTCTTTCTTTCTTCCCCTAATTTTCAGCTTTTTTTCAGATTTCTGTCTGTAGCAGTACCAGGCACAAGGGGGAGAACTCATGACGCAACAGGCCTCAAAGAGAAAAATGAACTTGCGTGTGATAAGAATGTGTTTTGTGTGTGTGTGTGTGTGTGTGTGTGTGTGTGTGTGTGGTGTGTGTGTGTGGTGTGTGTGTGTGTGTGTGTGTGTGTGTGTGTGGTGTGTGTGTGTGAGAGAGAGAAAGAGCTGGGTCAAGTTCACTCATTATTGGTGTCGGTTTGAAAACTCTGGTTTCCTCATCTGTGTGCGTGTGACAGTATGCATGTGTGGAGAGAGTGGGAGAAAACGAAAGAACGAAAGAAAAAAAGAAAGAAAGAACGAACGAAAGAATGAAAGAAAGAGAAAGAAAGAGATACTGTAGAGAGAATGAGAGAGACGCACACACACTAGGGGTGTAACGATACACTAATCTCACGATACGGTACACAATATTGAGTTGACGATAACAATACGATACGATACACTAAGGGCAGGTGTGAAGCGTTGCAGTAGCGCTGCTGTTCACACCAATAGTTCGTTTCTCCACATTTCTACTCCACTACACTTTGTGAATTTAGAGCTTAACTGTTGTAATATCATGGAGGCCTAGAGACAAAAGACGTGTTTGTTACCAGCGTTGTGTAGCCAGCGTTCACTGATATACAATAAACATATCACAATATTGTTTTTACCTTGACGATACGTATTGTGACGTTTCTATATCGCGTTATATTGTGGCACGATATATTGTTACACCCCTAACACACACACACACAGAATCACAGTGTGGACATGCAACTGACCTAGGCTCTGTGTCTATCCATGCATACAAACCTGATGTGTCACAATGCACTGAAATATTCATCAGGCTAGCGTAACAGGGAGAGAGAGCAACATGATAACTGCTATCTGTCCGCTGCTTGGTGTGGTTGAAGACTAGTGTTTTGTTATCTCGGGCTTCCCATATAAATACAGAGCGAGACACAGACATTCTAAAAGTTACTAACAATAGAGGAGTCAATCACAGTATCTATAGTATTTGGGTCAACTTTGACAACATTGTCAGTGACTCTTTTGCCCACTAGAGGTGGTCATGATGTTCACTCAGAAGCAAAGCTGTGAGAGCTGGTTCTGTGTATGAAGAGGGGAATGTCCTCAAGCAAGACATGAGTTGGCATGAGTTTCCCTTCTGGCTTATTAAAGTATCCATATACTGTACACAGAAATACTCCCACAGTCACACACACACACACACACACACACACACACACACACACACACACACACACACACACACACACACACACGTTACTGGGCAGTGCCAGGCCAGCACACTGGGTCTAGTTCACTCCTACTCGTTGTACTGAGCAGAATTGCGCAGGAGGTGTGGGTGACCACAAGACAACAATTGCTTCTTTTGTTTTGATAGTAAACACTCCACCTTCATGTCTCCAAGCAGCCCAGAACTACGTTCATTGATCTCCACCCCTTCAGGCACAATAAAGGCTTATTTGAAGCAACCGTTCCCACTAACTAATCCTGAGCCGGTGGCTCCATTCCCCTTTTATATGGGGTTGATGCAATAGTTAGATCAGCAGGACAGATCAAATGTCTTCTGGTGATCTTATCTCACCATTAGACTATGATGCCTGAAAGTATTAGATACAATATTACAAACGGTCTCTATGAGGATGAAAAGGAAATGTTGGCTATTGGACAGCAGTATTGTTTGTGTCTCCCACAGGCGCTGAGCCGTTGTCACACATCATCCTGGCCTTTGACTGATTAGGCTTGAAAACAAGCTGTTCCTGCTAATAGAGCTGCTGCCCACTTGAGCGAGCCCCCCTTCCCTGGAGCAGGCTGGGGGGGTGAGGGGGCCGCGTTCAGCTGGGCCAGCCCACACCCTCAGAACAGCAGCCTCACACACATGCAACTAACAACACAAGCCCCCTTTTCTCCTCCTCACACAGACACACGCATGCACATGCACACGCATGCACACCCCACAACCAGCGCCCCGCCCTCCCGGCTCACAGGGTGAGAGAGACAGGGCTCCGCTTTGAGCGCCCACCAAAACAATGGCGGCTTTCAGCCACGCTTTCTCTGCGCCAACAAAAGGAGAAACTGGACACGCCGAGGACCACTCTAGCAGTACATTCTCCCGCTCGCAAGAACCCGCCCCGCCCATATGAACCCGGCCCGCCCATATGAACACGCCCCGCCCATATGAACACGCCCTGCCCATATGAACACGCCCCTCCCATATGAACACGCCCCGCCCATATGAACACGCCCCTCCCATATGAACACGCCCCGCCCATATGAACACGCCCCTCCCATATGAACACGCCCCTCCCATATGAACAGGCCCCACCCTCCCCTCAACCCCCTTCTCATGTCCCACTGAGGCATCCCTCCAGCATCACCATGTAAAGCTCCCTCCTTCCTACTCACACTGGAAATGCTGTAGACCTACGCCTCTCTGTCTGCGCGCTACGCTCAAGAGAGGAACAGACCTGTGGGGGGGGGGGTGGAGAGTGGGGTTAGGGGGGGAGGAGAGTGGGGTTAGGGGGGGCTGGAGAGTGGGGTTAGGGGGGTGGAGAGTGGGGTTAGGGGGGGTGGAGAGTGGAGTTAGGGGGGGAGGAGAGTGGGGTTAGGGGGGCTGGTGGAGAGTGGAGTTAGGGGGGGTGGAGAGTGGGGTTAGGGGGGTGGAGAGTGGGGTTAGGGGGCTGGAGAGTAGGGGGGTGGAGAGTGGGGTTAGGGGGGTGGAGAGTGGGGTTAGGGGGGTGGAGAGTGGGGTTAGGGGGGGTGGAGAGTGGGGTTAGGGGGGTGGAGAGTGGGGTTAGGGGGGTGGAGAGTGGGGTTAGGGGGGGAGGAGAGTGGGGTTAGGGGGGGTGGAGAGTGGGGTTAGGGGGGGTGGAGAGTGGGGTTAGGGGGGGTGGAGAGTGGGGTTAGGGGGGGTGGAGAGTGGGGTTAGGGGGGGTGGAGAGTGGGGTTAGGGGGCTGGAAAGTAGGGGGGTGGAGAGTGGGGTTAGGGGGGTGGAGAGTGGGGTTAGGGGGGGTGGAGAGTGGGGTTAGGGGGGGTGGAGAGTGGGGTTAGGGGGGTGGAGAGTGGGGTTAGGGGGGTGGAGAGTGGGGTTAGGGGGGGTGGAGAGTGGGGTTAGGGGGGGTGGAGAGTGGGGTTAGGGGGGGTGGAGAGTGGGGTTAGGGGGGTGGAGAGTGGGGTTAGGGGGGGTGGAGAGTGGGGTTAGGGGGGTGGAGAGTGGGGTTAGGGGGGTGGAGAGTGGGGTTAGGGGGGGTGGAGAGTGGGGTTAGGGGGGTGGAGAGTGGGGTTAGGGGGGTGGAGAGTGGGGTTAGGGGGGGAGGAGAGTGGGGTTAGGGGGGGTGGAGAGTGGGGTTAGGGGGGGTGGAGAGTGGGGTTAGGGGGGGTGGAGAGTGGGGTTAGGGGGGGTGGAGAGTGGGGTTAGGGGGGTGGAGAGTGGGGTTAGGGGGCTGGAGAGTAGGGGGGTGGAGAGTGGGGTTAGGGGGGTGGAGAGTGGGGTTAGGGGGGGTGGAGAGTGGGGTTAGGGGGGGTGGAGAGTGGGGTTAGGGGGGTGGAGAGTGGGGTTAGGGGGGGTGGAGAGTGGGGTTAGGGGGGGTGGAGAGTGGGGTTAGGGGGGTGGAGAGTGGGGTTAGGGGGGGAGGAGAGTGGGTTTAGGGGGGGTGGAGAGTGGGGTTAGGGGGGGAGGAGAGTGGGGTTAGGGGGGTGGAGAGTGGGGTTAGGGGGGGTGGAGAGTGGGGTTAGGGGGGCTGGTGGAGAGTGGGGTTAGGGGGGTGGAGAGTGGGGTTAGGGGGGTGGAGAGTGGGGTTGGGGGGGTGGAGAGTGGGGTTAGGGGGGTGGAGAGTGGGGTTAGGGGGGGAGGAGAGTGGGGTTAGGGGGGGTGGAGAGTGGGGTTAGGGGGGGTGGAGAGTGGGTTAGGGGGGGTGGAGAGTGGGGTTAGGGGGGGTGGAGAGTGGGGTTAGGGGGGTGGAGAGTGGGGTTAGGGGGCTGGAGAGTAGGGGGGTGGAGAGTGGGGTTAGGGGGGTGGAGAGTGGGGTTAGGGGGGTGGAGAGTGGGGTTAGGGGGGGTGGAGAGTGGGGTTAGGGGGGTGGAGAGTGGGGTTAGGGGGGTGGAGAGTGGGGTTAGGGGGGGAGGAGAGTGGGGTTAGGGGGGGTGGAGAGTGGGGTTAGGGGGGGTGGAGAGTGGGGTTAGGGGGGGTGGAGAGTGGGGTTAGGGGGGGTGGAGAGTGGGGTTAGGGGGGGTGGAGAGTGGGGTTAGGGGGCTGGAGAGTAGGGGGGTGGAGAGTGGGGTTAGGGGGGTGGAGAGTGGGGTTAGGGGGGGTGGAGAGTGGGGTTAGGGGGGGTGGAGAGTGGGGTTAGGGGGGTGGAGAGTGGGGTTAGGGGGGGTGGAGAGTGGGGTTAGGGGGGGTGGAGAGTGGGGTTAGGGGGGTGGAGAGTGGGGTTAGGGGGGGTGGAGAGTGGGGTTAGGGGGGGTGGAGAGTGGGGTTAGGGGGGTGGAGAGTGGGGTTAGGGGGGTGGAGAGTGGGGTTAGGGGGGGAGGAGAGTGGGGTTAGGGGGGGTGGAGAGTGGGGTTAGGGGGGGTGGAGAGTGGGGTTAGGGGGGGAGGAGAGTGGGTTTAGGGGGGGTGGAGAGTGGGGTTAGGGGGGGAGGAGAGTGGGGTTAGGGGGGTGGAGAGTGGGGTTAGGGGGGGTGGAGAGTGGGGTTAGGGGGGCTGGAGAGTGGGGTTAGGGGGCTGGAGAGTGGGGTTAGGGGGGTGGAGAGTGGGGTTAGGGGGGGTGGAGAGTGGGGTTAGGGGGGTGGAGAGTGGGGTTAGGGGGGGGTGGAGAGTGGGGTTAGGGGGGGAGGAGAGTGGGGTTAGGGGGGGTGGAGAGTGGGGTTAGGGGGGGTGGAGAGTGGGGTTAGGGGGGTGGAGAGTGGGGTTAGGGGGGGTGGAGAGTGGGTTTAGGGGGGCTGGAGAGTGGGGTTAGGGGGCTGGAGAGTGGGGTTAGGGGGGTGGAGAGTGGGGTTAGGGGGGGTGGAGAGTGGGGTTAGGGGGGTGGAGAGTGGGGTTAGGGGGGGTGGAGAGTGGGGTTAGGGGGGTGGAGAGTGGGGTTAGGGGGCTGGAGAGTGGGGTTAGGGGGGGTGGAGAGTGGGTTTAGGGGGGTGGAGAGTGGGGTTAGGGGGGGTGGAGAGTGGGGTTAGGGGGGGTGGAGAGTGGGGTTAGGGGGGGTGGAGAGTGGGGTTAGGGGGGTGGAGAGTGGGGTTAGGGGGGCTGGAGAGTGGGGTTAGGGGGGGTGGAGAGTGGGGTTAGGGGGGTGGAGAGTGGGGTTAGGGGGGGTGGAGAGTGGGGTTAGGGGGGGTGGAGAGTGGGGTTAGGGGGGGTGGAGAGTGGGGTTAGGGGGGGTGGAGAGTGGGGTTAGGGGGGTGGAGAGTGGGGTTAGGGGGGTGGAGAGTGGGGTTAGGGGGGGTGGAGAGTGGGGTTAGGGGGGGCTGGAGAGTGGGTTTAGGGGGGGCTGGAGAGTTTGTCCAAACAATGAGGGGATAGGCTACTGCCTGAACTTGTCCGCCCCCCCACCCCCGCCCCCGTAATCCATTCAACGTGAGACGGTTCCGTGGCAGAACTGGTCTCAGCTTCCCAGACAGCTTTATTCTCACCAAGGGGCATGCTGGGGAGGTTCCCATGACAACCAATCGCCGGGGTGAGTTCAGCGGGGTGGGAGTGGTGATGGGGGGGGGGGGGGGGGGGGTGAGAAAGAAGTCTCACGCTTGCTTGGACCCCAACATGTAAACAGACTGAGGGGTCCCACACAAGAATTTAGATCAGAGGTTCACAGCAATAGAACCGTTCTCTTCAGCAACCCTAGGCTAGGTGAGGACTACTGGACCATGGTTCAGGTTGGAAAAACTACTACACTACTCGATTCTGCTACTAGCAACAAGGGGTGTCTATCCACAAGAGGATCTTTACAGAGCCCAGAATCATTCTGTCAGTCTATTTCAGAATGGGATATGGCCACCATGCTACTCACCTAAACAAATCCCAGCCTAAATGAAGTCTAAGTTTAAGAACCAGTTAGACCCATGTCTTACCCTGTGAACACATCTTTCAAACATTTATAGACATCCACCCTAACAGCTAGGCGTTGCTGTTTAGGTATTTATGTTTCATGATTCATGAACAGTTCACATTGTTACGAGTGTCTTCATAACCACCTGTAGGGGAATTCCATTCAACAGGATAAACTGGTTCTAGCTGACACACAGCCTACATACTGACTAAGATGGTGTCCTGTTCTGGTGTGAAGAACATGTACTAAAATGGGAATGATGATACGCATTGTTTATCCAAATCGGAGGCTCATACAGTAGCAAATCTTCTGTTGGCAAGTATACAGGCACTTCAAGGATGGTGCTGAAACAGTAGGTACATGACATCATGGAACACAATGAACACAGAATAGATAAGCAAGCCAAAAATGTCAGTCTTGAAAATAATGTTAAGAACGAAGCAGATATAACCATAGATTGTAGTGTTAGAGCAAACGATCTTCTATTGAATGCAAAAAAGAAAAAGGCACTTAAACCGGAAAACGGTTTGTTGGGGCTTGAAGGAAAATATTCTGATCCTGTCTCCAGCTCCAACTCTCATGATATGAACCAGCAGCACATCAGTCAAACAGCAGCTCACTCAACTCACATGAGTTCAGCCTTGGATTTCCTGAGTATGGAAAGGCAATTAAGGTCAAACAGGGGGCCTTCGTAAATAGGAGAAAAAACAAACCATGTCTGGGGGACTTACAATCTTGAATATAAGACTGAGGCAGACTGCAGCAGTCCCCTGAGTGCCATGTGTGAGAAGGGCAGTCCTGGGCCTGAAGCACAAGGGACACATGCCAACCTATGATGCCACCGTGCCTTCCAGTCCCACAGAGCCGTGACCTAGATACACATCTGGAATACAACAACCATGGCCTTCCATGACACAGAATGACCCTATAGTATAGACCCTATAGACAGAATGACCCTATAGTATAGACCCTATAGACAGAATGACCCTATAGTATAGACCCTATAGACAGAATGACCCTATAGTATAGACCCTATAGACAGAATGACCCTATAGTATAGACCCTATAGACAGAATGACCCTATAGTATAGACCCTATAGACAGAATGACCCTATAGTATAGACCCTATAGACAGAATGACCCTATAGTATAGACCCTATAGACAGAATGTCCCTATAGTATAGACCCTATAGACAGAATGACCCTATAGTATAGACCCTATAGACAGAATGACCCTATAGTATAGACCCTAGAATGTCCCTATAGTATAGACCCTATAGACAGAATGTCCCTATAGTATAGACCCTATAGACAGAATGACCCTATAGTATAGACCCTATAGACAGAATGACCCTATAGTATAGACCCTAGAATGTCCCTATAGTATAGACCCTATAGACAGAATGTCCCTATAGTATAGACCCTATAGACAGAATGACCCTATAGTATAGACCCTATAGACAGAATGACCCTATAGTATAGACCCTATAGACAGAATGACCCTATAGTATAGACCCTATAGACAGAATGTCCCTATAGTATAGACCCTATAGACAGAATGACCCTATAGTATAGACCCTATAGACAGAATGACCCTATAGTATAGACCCTATAGACAGAATGACCCTATAGTATAGACCCTATAGACAGAATGTCCCTATAGTATAGACCCTATAGACAGAATGACCCTATAGTATAGACCCTATAGACAGAATGTCCCTATAGTATAGACCCTATAGACAGAATGACCCTATAGTATAGACCCTATAGACAGAATGACCCTATAGTATAGACCCTATAGACAGAATGACCCTATAGTATAGACCCTATAGACAGAATGACCCTATAGTATAGACCCTAGAATGTCCCTATAGTATAGACCCTATAGACAGAATGACCCTATAGTATAGACCCTATAGACAGAATGACCCTATAGTATAGACCCTATAGACAGAATGTCCCTATAGTATAGACCCTATAGACAGAATGTCCCTATAGTATAGACCCTATAGACAGAATTACCCTATAGTATAGACCCTATAGACAGAATTACCCTATAGTATAGACCCTAGAATGTCCCTATAGTATAGACCCTATAGACAGAATGACCCTATAGTATAGACCCTATAGACAGAATGTCCCTATAGTATAGACCCTATAGACAGAATGACCCTATAGTATAGACCCTATAGACAGAATGACCCTATAGTATAGACCCTAGAATGTCCCTATAGTATAGACCCTATAGACAGAATGACCCTATAGTATAGACCCTATAGACAGAATGACCCTATAGTATAGACCCTATAGACAGAATGACCCTATAGTATAGACCCTATAGACAGAATGACCCTATAGTATAGACCCTATAGACAGAATGTCCCTATAGTATAGACCCTATAGACAGAATGACCCTATAGTATAGACCCTATAGACAGAATGACCCTATAGTATAGACCCTATAGACAGAATGACCCTATAGTATAGACCCTATAGACAGAATGTCCCTATAGTATAGACCCTATAGACAGAATGACCCTATAGTATAGACCCTATAGACAGAATGTCCCTATAGTATAGACCCTATAGACAGAATGACCCTATAGTATAGACCCTATAGACAGAATGACCCTATAGTATAGACCCTATAGACAGAATGACCCTATAGTATAGACCCTATAGACAGAATGTCCCTATAGTATAGACCCTATAGACAGAATGACCCTATAGTATAGACCCTATAGACAGAATGACCCTATAGTATAGACCCTATAGACAGAATGACCCTATAGTATAGACCCTATAGACAGAATGACCCTATAGTATAGACCCTATAGACAGAATGACCCTATAGGCCCTTTTAAAAGGCCATTAACCTCAATAACAAACATAGAGGCTGATGCTGTAACAATAGGTTGAGGTTTGCAGGACGGCTGGTGAGTGAGTGAGTGAGTGAGTGAGTGAGTGAGTGAGTGAGTGAGTGAGTGAGTGAGTGAGTGAGTGAGTGAGTGAGTGAGTGGGTGATGAGTGAGTGAGTGAGTGAGTGAGTGAGTGAGTGAGTGAGTGAGTGAGTGAGTGAGTGAGTGAGTGAGTGAGAGTTTCAACCAAGGTATTTGCCACTGCCTGTGTCCTATAAGTTCCTTTAGCAGTTCAACAGCTAGTGAGAGAGCTTCCCTACGGGTCTTTGGCAGGTTGACCGTTGGAACAGATGGCCTCTGCTTTTCCCATCAGTGATAGAACACGATTCCAATCCTCTCCACACACAACTGACAATGCAGGATAACTACCAAGACACAGAAAGTAATACGCATTCATCGCTTCTTGTTTGGATACGACACTCATATTGAATAGCCGTAAAATAAAAAAATGAAGTCTCACTCGACTGAAAGCGGCAAGCTTGCTAGATACGCGTACGCGTAGCGCGCTATAGCACCAAAACTACAGTACACAGTATAGGCTGATTTAATCAACCACTTAGCCCATGTCTTGTTTTCCACTATATTTCAAATGTTTCTGCATGTTTCTGACATAGAATGACAAAATTCAAAGGTGTGTTTGGATAAGACATCACTTCTGAACTAGAATACTATGAGTCTGAACTGTGTATCAATATTTATAGAGGAGAGGATGATTACAAAGTTTCTATGGGAAACAACTGGTGTCAATTAGTGCTGTTCGTGATCTGGTGTCCACCACTTCCCAGCACGCCACATCAGCAACCTTCCACGAGCACACAAACCTTCCCATGAGCCTTCCACGAGCAGACACGAACCTTCCCATGAACCTTCCACGAGCACACAAACCTTCCCATTAACCTTCCACGAGCAGACACGAACCTTTCCACGAGCAGACACGAACCTTTCCACGAGCAGACATGAACCTTCCCATTACCTTCCACGAGCAGACACGAACCTTCCCATTAACCTTCCACGAGCAGACACGAACCTTTCCACGAGCACACGAACCTTCCCATTACCTTCCACGAGCACACGAACCTTCCCATTACCTTCCACGAGCAGACACGAACCTTCCCATTACCTTCCACGAGCAGACACGAACCTTCCCATGAGCAGACACGAACCTTCCCATGAGCCTTCCACGGGCAGACACGAACCTTCCCATGAGCCTTCCACGGGCAGACACGAACCTTCCCATGAACCTTTCCATGACACGAACCTTCCCATGAACCTTTCCATGACACGAACCTTCCCATTAACTTCCACTGAACAGCTACCAGCGCGACAACTATTATCTGTAGGCTATCGCAAATTAAATCACCCCCATTTTATCTAAAATTCACAACTTCAGTTGCTACCTTCACACAAATAGCAAGTATCCCACGCGTTTCATAACTCTGTTCCCAAAAGTAGGCTACAGCCATTATTCATCTCTTTTGAAAGTTTGCTAGTGTGCTACTTACGTTTCTGCGGTGTATTTGGGAGAATAGTGAGTATACTAGTATATAGTATATAGGCTCGCCTCACGGAGGGGTCTTGTCCTGGACGCAGTGTGTCCGACCTCGATGAGAGAATAACAAAGCTCAGAGTGAACCCGACCCGAAGCCTGGGGATGTCCTGTGCCCCCCCCCCTCCCCCCTGTGGCAGATATGGGAACTAACCACTGCGATGCCCTTTTTTAACCCCAGAATCCCCGTGACCCGGTGTTGTGACGGTCTATGCTTCCTTGTCGAAAAATGCTACCGGAGCGCGAATCGACGGCAATTTGGGAAGATTTTGGTCTGTCGAGATAGTCTACCTCTGAAAACTTACATAAAGATGTTATGATAGAATACACAATTATGCTCCCCATATTCTTACAGTAGGCTATATATGGAGTGAGTATTGGTGAAATATAACATTATTTTGTAATTGGAGCAGGCTATTTGATGAGGATATGGTCGATCGAAATAGAAGGTCCCTGAAATCTTACATAAAGATGTTATCAAAATATCCTCCCCATACACTTACCCCTGTTTTTAATTTAAAAACAAAAAAAACTAAAACGTCATTATGCTGTTTTATGGAAAGTAGTAAGTAGTAAGAGTAAAGAACAGTAAGGTTAAGGTACAGGTATATGGGTGAATATCTTATATGGGTGTAGCAGCATAGAAATATGGATTTCTATGTGCTTGCGCTGGTAGCCAATCACTGAGGCGAGCTGGGGTATAAGAGGCCCTCCTCCTGCTTGTGCTTTCTCTGTGCTCTCACCTGAGCCTTCCACTTCCGGGTTAGCTGCCCTTGGCAGGTATGGCTGCTCGCTGCTTCATTCCATGGATCTAATAATGGGAGATTTCCATGGCGTGTTCCCTGGCGGGTCGTCCACTTGATTTCAGTCGCTCCATCATCCTGCTCACTTTACATCTTACTTGAGGCATCCATAGCCACTTGTGTTTAGGAGTATTTTCCATGTTGAGGAAACAGGCTGGGATCTTGAGTTGGGTAACACATGACCCAGGATTTGAGCCTGCTATGGGCTGGGAGAGGTATCACATCTTACTGTTCAGGCACCTCAAATGGACAGTTAAGGAGCTATCAGACTGTCAGGCAGATTTGGTCTAGAAAAGCGAGAGTATTTTAATAGCTCAATGCTATCATAGCTTTGGATAAATCTAGAGATTTTATTGTTGTGAACAGTGTTTTTTCACTGGCTGTTAACACAGTGTATCCCATGAGCCTCTGGCTGATGATGTCACAAGTCGAGGGACACAGCTTCCCCAGCTGAACTGTCACCTGTTTAGATAGCAACGACGATGGAAGAAAAGTTAAATAAACTTAATTAGTTCATTCAATCAGTTCTGTCTCCGCCTATGCTTATTTTTTGATCCTGTGCCCGCAAGGACACAATTATTTTTCATTTTACCTATTGTGTTCTGTGATTTAATGTACTGGCAATGACGATAATTGATTTGCATCTTGTTAAACTACTATCCATAAACAATGAGAAGAGATTACTTTACACACAATGTAATGATGAAGTCATGCCATACCAATCACATCAAAATATGGTTCTAATTGATCTTCTTGAGTCATGTTTTGCTCAGTGTAACGTTGCGTCCTCATAGTTGTTCATCTGTAGGTCTGCTACAGCCTATTCCTCCTACAATGGTCAACCATAGTAGGTCTACTACAGCCTATTCCTCCTACAATGGTCTACCATAGTAGGTCTACTACAGCCTATTCCTCCTACAATGGTCTACCATAGTAGGTCTACTACAGCCTATTCCTCCTACAATGGTCTACCATAGTAGGTCTACTACAGCCTATTCCACCTACAATGTCAACTGCCCTACAAGGAAAACCTCCACCTAGAAAGGTTCAAACTAATCACAATTTCAACACAGAGATATCCTGCCTAGCGCTGCTACTTGACAGTGATGTGATTTTTGTGCCACATGTGATTTACTCATCCTGGGATCCTGGACTCCCATGAGACCACGTCCATTTCATGCTCAACCAGAAGAACCATATCAAATACCTGTAATTAGAGCATATTATTTCTCAACTTGCTAAACTAAAACTTTTACTCAAAAAGTTGCCTCTGCTGACATCACTAAGAGAAGACAACGTGAGGTCTGAGGAAAGGGAGGTAAAACAGCATGGCCATCCAGGTAACTGAGGAAGCAGAGGTAAAACAGCATGGCCATCCAGGTAACTGAGGAAGCAGAGGTAAAACAGCATGGCCATCCAGGTAACTGAGGAAAGGGAGGTAAAACAGCATGGCCATCCAGGTAACTGAGGAAGGGGAGGTAAAACAGCATGGCCATCCAGGTAACTGAGGAAGGGGAGGTAAAACAGCATGGCCATCCAGGTAACTGAGGAAGCAGAGGTAAAACAGCATGGCCATCCAGGTAACTGGGGAAAGGGAGGTAAAACAGCATGGCCATCCAGGTAACTGAGGAAGGGGAGGTAAAACAGCATGGCCATCCAGGTAACTGAGGAAGCAGAGGTAAAACAGCATGGCCATCCAGGTAACTGAGGAAGCAGAGGTAAAACAGCATGGTCATCCAGGTAACTGAGGAAAGGGAGGTAAAACAGCATGGTCATCCAGGTAACTGAGGAAGCAGAGGTAAAACAGCATGGCCATCCAGGTAACTGAGGAAGCAGAGGTAAAACAGCATGGCCATCCAGGTAACTGAGGAAGGGGAGGTAAAACAGCATGGCCATCCAGGTAACTGAGGAAGCAGAGGTAAAACAGCATGGCCATCCAGGTAACTGGGGAAAGGGAGGTAAAACAGCATGGCCATCCAGGTAACTGAGGAAGGGGAGGTAAAACAGCATGGCCATCCAGGTAACTGAGGAAGCAGAGGTAAAACAGCATGGTCATCCAGGTAACTGAGGAAGCAGAGGTAAAACAGCATGGCCATCCAGGTAACTGAGGAAGCAGAGGTAAAACAGCATGGCCATCCAGGTAACTGAGGAAGGGGAGGTAAAACAGCATGGCCATCCAGGTAACTGAGGAAAGGGAGGTAAAACAGCATGGCCATCCAGGTAACTGAGGAAGCAGAGGTAAAACAGCATGGCCATCCAGGTAACTGAGGAAAGGGTGGTAAAACAGCATGGCCATCCAGGTAACTGAGGAAGCAGAGGTAAAACAGCATGGCCATCCAGGTAACTGAGGAAGCAGAGGTAAAACAACATGGCCATCCAGGTAACTGAGGAAAGGGAGGTAAAACAGCATGGCCATCCAGGTAACTGAGGAAGCAGAGGTAAAACAGCATGGCCATCCAGGTAACTGAGGAAGCAGAGGTAAAACAGCATGGCCATCCAGGTAACTGAGGAAAGGGTGGTAAAACAGCATGGCCATCCAGGTAACTGAGGAAGCAGAGGTAAAACAGCATGGCCATCCAGGTAACTGAGGAAGCAGAGGTAAAACAACATGGCCATCCAGGTAACTGAGGAAAGGGAGGTAAAACAGCATGGTCATCCAGGTAACTGGGGAAGTGGAGGTAAAACAGCATGGCCATCTAGGTAACTGAGGAAAGGGTGGTAAAACAGCATGGCCATCCAGGTAACTGAGGAAGGGGAGGTAAAACAGCATGGCCATTCAGGTAACTGAGGAAGCAGAGGTAAAACAGCATGGCCATCCAGGTAACTGAGGAAAGGGAGGTAAAACAGCATGGCCATCCAGGTAACTGAGGAAAGGGAGGTAAAACAGCATGGCCATCCAGGTAACTGAGGAAGCAGAGGTAAAACAACATGGCCATCCAGGTAACTGAGGAAAGGGAGGTAAAACAGCATGGTCATCCAGGTAACTGAGGAAAGGGAGGTAAAACAGCATGGCCATCCAGGTAACTGAGGAAAGGGAGGTAAAACAGCATGGTCATCCAGGTAACTGAGGAAGCAGAGGTAAAACAGCATGGCCATCCAGGTAACTGAGGAAAGGGAGGTAAAACAGCATGGCCATCCAGGTAACTGAGGAAGCAGAGGTAAAACAGCATGGCCATCCAGGTAACTGAGGAAAGGGAGGTAAAACAGCATGGCCATCCAGGTAACTGAGGAAGCAGAGGTAAAACAGCATGGCCATCCAGGTAACTGAGGAAAGGGAGGTAAAACAGCATGGCCATCCAGGTAACTGAGGAAGCAGAGGTAAAACAGCATGGCCATCCAGGTAACTGAGGAAGCAGAGGTAAAACAGCATGGCCATCCAGGTAACTGAGGAAGGGGAGGTAAAACAGCATGGTCATCCAGGTAACTGAGGAAGGGGAGGTAAAACAGCATGGCCATCCAGGTAACTGAGGAAGGGGAGGTAAAACAGCATGGCCATCCAGGTAACTGAGGAAAGGGAGGTAAAACAGCATGGCCATCCAGGTAACTGAGGAAGCAGAGGTAAAACAGCATGGCCATCCAGGTAACTGAGGAAGGGGAGGTAAAACAGCATGGCCATCCAGGTAACTGAGGAAAGGAAGCAGAGGTAAAACAGCATGGCCATCCAGGTAACTGAGGAAGCAGAGGTAAAACAGCATGGCCATCCAGGTAACTGAGGAAGGGGAGGTAAAACAGCATGGCCATCCAGGTAACTGAGGAAGCAGAGGTAAAACAGCATGGCCATCCAGGTAACTGAGGAAGCAGAGGTAAAACAGCATGGCCATCCAGGTAACTGAGGAAGCAGAGGTAAAACAGCATGGCCATCCAGGTAACTGAGGAAAGGGAGGTAAAACAGCATGGCCATCCAGGTAACTGGGGAAAGGGAGGTAAAACAGCATGGCCATCCAGGTTACTGAGGAAGCAGAGGTAAAACAGCATGGCCATCCAGGTAACTGAGGAAAGGGAGGTAAAACAGCATGGCCATCCAGGTAACTGAGGAAAGGGAGGTAAAACAGCATGGCCATCCAGGTAACTGAGGAAGCAGAGGTAAAACAGCATGGTCATCCAGGTAACTGGGGAAGCAGAGGTAAAACAGCATGGCCATCCAGGTAACTGAGGAAGCAGAGGTAAAACAGCATGGCCATCCAGGTAACTGAGGAAGCAGAGGTAAAACAGCATGGCCATCCAGGTAACTGAGGAAGCAGAGGTAAAACAGCATGGCCATCCAGGTAACTGAGGAAGCAGAGGTAAAACAGCATGGCCATCCAGGTAACTGAGGAAAGGGAGGTAAAACAGCATGGTCATCCAGGTAACTGAGGAAAGGGAGGTAAAACAGCATGGCCATCCAGGTAACTGAGGAAGGGGAGGTAAAACAGCATGGCCATCCAGGTAACTGAGGAAGGGGAGGTAAAACAGCATGGCCATCCAGGTAACTGAGGAAGCAGAGGTAAAACAGCATGGTCATCCAGGTAACTGAGGAAGCAGAGGTAAAACAGCATGGCCATCCAGGTAACTGAGGAAGCAGAGGTAAAACAGCATGGCCATCCAGGTAACTGAGGAAAGGGAGGTAAAACAGCATGGCCATCCAGGTAACTGAGGAAAGGGAGGTAAAACAGCATGGCCATCCAGGTAACTGAGGAAGCAGAGGTAAAACAGCATGGCCATCCAGGTAACTGAGGAAGGGGAGGTAAAACAGCATGGCCATCCAGGTAACTGAGGAAGGGGAGGTAAAACAGCATGGTCATCCAGGTAACTGAGGAAGCAGAGGTAAAACAACATGGCCATCCAGGTAACTGAGGAAGCAGAGGTAAAACAGCATGGCCATCCAGGTAACTGAGGAAAGGGAGGTAAAACAGCATGGTCATCCAGGTAACTGAGGAAAGGGAGGTAAAACAGCATGGCCATCCAGGTAACTGAGGAAGCAGAGGTAAAACAGCATGGCCATCCAGGTAACTGAGGAAAGGGAGGTAAAACAGCATGGCCATCCAGGTAACCGAGGAAAGGGAGGTAAAACAGCATGGCCATCCAGGTAACTGAGGAAAGGGAGGTAAAACAGCATGGCCATCCAGGTAACTGAGGAAAGGGAGGTAAAACAGCATGGCCATCCAGGTAACTGAGGAAGCAGAGGTAAAACAGCATGGCCATCCAGGTAACTGAGGAAGGGGAGGTAAAACAACATGGCCATCCAGGTAACTGAGGAAGCAGAGGTAAAACAGCATGGCCATCCAGGTAACTGAGGAAGCAGAGGTAAAACAGCATGGCCATCCAGGTAACTGAGGAAAGGGAGGTAAAACAGCATGGCCATCCAGGTAACTGAGGAAGGGGAGGTAAAACAGCATGGCCATCCAGGTAACTGAGGAAAGGGAGGTAAAACAGCATGGCCATCCAGGTAACTGAGGAAAGGGAGGTAAAACAGCATGGCCATCCAGGTAGCTGAGGAAAGGGAGGAAAAACAGCATGGCCATCCAGGTAACTGAGGAAAGGGAGGTAAAACAGCATGGCCATCCAGGTAACTGAGGAAAGGGAGGTAAAACAGCATGGCCATCCAGGTAACTGAGGAAAGGAAGCAGAGGTAAAACAGCATGGCCATCCAGGTAACTGAGGAAAGGAAGCAGAGGTAAAACAGCATGGCCATCCAGGTAACTGAGGAAGCAGAGGTAAAACAGCATGGCCATCCAGGTAACTGAGGAAGCAGAGGTAAAACAGCATGGCCATCCAGGTAACTGAGGAAGCAGAGGTAAAACAGCATGGCCATCCAGGTAACTGAGGAAGGGGAGGTAAAACAGCATGGCCATCCAGGTAACTGAGGAAGGGGAGGTAAAACAGCATGGCCATCCAGGTAACTGAGGAAGCAGAGGTAAAACAGCATGGCCATCCAGGTAACTGAGGAAAGGGTGGTAAAACAGCATGGCCATCCAGGTAACTGAGGAAGGGGAGGTAAAACAGCATGGCCATCCAGGTAACTGAGGAAAGGGAGGTAAAACAGCATGGCCATCCAGGTAACTGAGGAAGCAGAGGTAAAACAGCATGGCCATCCAGGTAACTGAGGAAAGGGTGGTAAAACAGCATGGCCATCCAGGTAACTGAGGAAGCAGAGGTAAAACAGCATGGCCATCCAGGTAACTGAGGAAGCAGAGGTAAAACAACATGGCCATCCAGGTAACTGAGGAAAGGGAGGTAAAACAGCATGGCCATCCAGGTAACTGAGGAAGCAGAGGTAAAACAGCATGGCCATCCAGGTAACTGAGGAAAGGGAGGTAAAACAGCATGGCCATCCAGGTAACTGAGGAAGCAGAGGTAAAACAGCATGGTCATCCAGGTAACTGGGGAAGTGGAGGTAAAACAGCATGGCCATCTAGGTAACTGAGGAAAGGGTGGTAAAACAGCATGGCCATCCAGGTAACTGAGGAAGGGGAGGTAAAACAGCATGGCCATTCAGGTAACTGAGGAAGCAGAGGTAAAACAGCATGGCCATCCAGGTAACTGAGGAAAGGGAGGTAAAACAGCATGGCCATCCAGGTAACTGAGGAAAGGGAGGTAAAACAGCATGGCCATCCAGGTAACTGAGGAAGCAGAGGTAAAACAGCATGGCCATCCAGGTAACTGAGGAAAGGGAGGTAAAACAGCATGGTCATCCAGGTAACTGAGGAAAGGGAGGTAAAACAGCATGGCCATCCAGGTAACTGAGGAAAGGGAGGTAAAACAGCATGGTCATCCAGGTAACTGAGGAAGCAGAGGTAAAACAGCATGGCCATCCAGGTAACTGAGGAAAGGGAGGTAAAACAGCATGGCCATCCAGGTAACTGAGGAAGCAGAGGTAAAACAGCATGGCCATCCAGGTAACTGAGGAAAGGGAGGTAAAACAGCATGGCCATCCAGGTAACTGAGGAAGCAGAGGTAAAACAGCATGGCCATCCAGGTAACTGAGGAAAGGGAGGTAAAACAGCATGGCCATCCAGGTAACTGAGGAAGCAGAGGTAAAACAGCATGGCCATCCAGGTAACTGAGGAAGCAGAGGTAAAACAGCATGGCCATCCAGGTAACTGAGGAAGGGGAGGTAAAACAGCATGGTCATCCAGGTAACTGAGGAAGGGGAGGTAAAACAGCATGGCCATCCAGGTAACTGAGGAAGGGGAGGTAAAACAGCATGGCCATCCAGGTAACTGAGGAAAGGGAGGTAAAACAGCATGGCCATCCAGGTAACTGAGGAAGCAGAGGTAAAACAGCATGGCCATCCAGGTAACTGAGGAAAGGAAGCAGAGGTAAAACAGCATGGCCATCCAGGTAACTGAGGAAGCAGAGGTAAAACAGCATGGCCATCCAGGTAACTGAGGAAGCAGAGGTAAAACAGCATGGCCATCCAGGTAACTGAGGAAAGGGAGGTAAAACAGCATGGCCATCCAGGTAACTGAGGAAAGGGAGGTAAAACAGCATGGCCATCCAGGTAACTGAGGAAGCAGAGGTAAAACAGCATGGTCATCCAGGTAACTGAGGAAAGGAAGCAGAGGTAAAACAGCATGGCCATCCAGGTAACTGAGGAAGGGGAGGTAAAACAGCATGGCCATCCAGGTAACTGAGGAAGCAGAGGTAAAACAGCATGGCCATCCAGGTAACTGAGGAAGCAGAGGTAAAACAGCATGGCCATCCAGGTAACTGAGGAAGCAGAGGTAAAACAGCATGGCCATCCAGGTAACTGAGGAAAGGGAGGTAAAACAGCATGGCCATCCAGGTAACTGGGGAAAGGGAGGTAAAACAGCATGGCCATCCAGGTAACTGAGGAAGCAGAGGTAAAACAGCATGGCCATCCAGGTAACTGAGGAAAGGGAGGTAAAACAGCATGGCCATCCAGGTAACTGAGGAAAGGGAGGTAAAACAGCATGGCCATCCAGGTAACTGAGGAAGCAGAGGTAAAACAGCATGGTCATCCAGGTAACTGGGGAAGCAGAGGTAAAACAGCATGGCCATCCAGGTAACTGAGGAAAGGGAGGTAAAACAGCATGGCCATCCAGGTAACTGAGGAAGCAGAGGTAAAACAGCATGGTCATCCAGGTAACTGGGGAAGCAGAGGTAAAACAGCATGGCCATCCAGGTAACTGAGGAAGGGGAGGTAAAACAGCATGGCCATCCAGGTAACTGAGGAAGCAGAGGTAAAACAGCATGGCCATCCAGGTAACTGAGGAAGCAGAGGTAAAACAGCATGGCCATCCAGGTAACTGAGGAAGCAGAGGTAAAACAGCATGGCCATCCAGGTAACTGAGGAAGCAGAGGTAAAACAGCATGGCCATCCAGGTAACTGAGGAAAGGGAGGTAAAACAGCATGGCCATCCAGGTAACTGAGGAAAGGGAGGTAAAACAGCATGGCCATCCAGGTAACTGAGGAAGCAGAGGTAAAACAGCATGGCCATCCAGGTAACTGAGGAAGCAGAGGTAAAACAGCATGGCCATCCAGGTAACTGAGGAAGCAGAGGTAAAACAGCATGGGCATCCAGGTAACTGAGGAAAGGGAGGTAAAACAGCATGGCCATCCAGGTAACTGAGGAAGGGGAGGTAAAACAGCATGGCCATCCAGGTAACTGAGGAAGGGGAGGTAAAACAGCATGGCCATCCAGGTAACTGAGGAAGCAGAGGTAAAACAGCATGGTCATCCAGGTGAGGAAGCAGAGGTAAAACAGCATGGCCATCCAGGTAACTGAGGAAAGGGAGGTAAAACAGCATGGCCATCCAGGTAACTGAGGAAAGGGAGGTAAAACAGCATGGCCATCCAGGTAACTGAGGAAGCAGAGGTAAAACAGCATGGCCATCCAGGTAACTGAGGAAGGGGAGGTAAAACAACATGGCCATCCAGGTAACTGAAGAAGCAGAGGTAAAACAGCATGGCCATCCAGGTAACTGAGGAAAGGGAGGTAAAACAGCATGGTCATCCAGGTAACTGAGGAAAGGGAGGTAAAACAGCATGGCCATCCAGGTAACTGAGGAAGCAGAGGTAAAACAGCATGGCCATCCAGGTAACTGAGGAAAGGGAGGTAAAACAGCATGGCCATCCAGGTAACCGAGGAAAGGGAGGTAAAACAGCATGGCCATCCAGGTAACTGAGGAAAGGGAGGTAAAACAGCATGGCCATCCAGGTAACTGAGGAAAGGGAGGTAAAACAGCATGGCCATCCAGGTAACTGAGGAAGCAGAGGTAAAACAGCATGGCCATCCAGGTAACTGAGGAAGGGGAGGTAAAACAACATGGCCATCCAGGTAACTGAGGAAGCAGAGGTAAAACAGCATGGCCATCCAGGTAACTGAGGAAGCAGAGGTAAAACAGCATGGTCATCCAGGTAACTGGGGAAGTGGAGGTAAAACAGCATGGCCATCTAGGTAACTGAGGAAAGGGTGGTAAAACAGCATGGCCATCCAGGTAACTGAGGAAGGGGAGGTAAAACAGCATGGCCATTCAGGTAACTGAGGAAGCAGAGGTAAAACAGCATGGCCATCCAGGTAACTGAGGAAAGGGAGGTAAAACAGCATGGCCATCCAGGTAACTGAGGAAAGGGAGGTAAAACAGCATGGCCATCCAGGTAACTGAGGAAGCAGAGGTAAAACAGCATGGCCATCCAGGTAACTGAGGAAAGGGAGGTAAAACAGCATGGTCATCCAGGTAACTGAGGAAAGGGAGGTAAAACAGCATGGCCATCCAGGTAACTGAGGAAAGGGAGGTAAAACAGCATGGTCATCCAGGTAACTGAGGAAGCAGAGGTAAAACAGCATGGCCATCCAGGTAACTGAGGAAAGGGAGGTAAAACAGCATGGCCATCCAGGTAACTGAGGAAGCAGAGGTAAAACAGCATGGCCATCCAGGTAACTGAGGAAAGGGAGGTAAAACAGCATGGCCATCCAGGTAACTGAGGAAGCAGAGGTAAAACAGCATGGCCATCCAGGTAACTGAGGAAAGGGAGGTAAAACAGCATGGCCATCCAGGTAACTGAGGAAGCAGAGGTAAAACAGCATGGCCATCCAGGTAACTGAGGAAGCAGAGGTAAAACAGCATGGCCATCCAGGTAACTGAGGAAGGGGAGGTAAAACAGCATGGTCATCCAGGTAACTGAGGAAGGGGAGGTAAAACAGCATGGCCATCCAGGTAACTGAGGAAGGGGAGGTAAAACAGCATGGCCATCCAGGTAACTGAGGAAAGGGAGGTAAAACAGCATGGCCATCCAGGTAACTGAGGAAGCAGAGGTAAAACAGCATGGCCATCCAGGTAACTGAGGAAAGGAAGCAGAGGTAAAACAGCATGGCCATCCAGGTAACTGAGGAAGCAGAGGTAAAACAGCATGGCCATCCAGGTAACTGAGGAAGCAGAGGTAAAACAGCATGGCCATCCAGGTAACTGAGGAAAGGGAGGTAAAACAGCATGGCCATCCAGGTAACTGAGGAAAGGGAGGTAAAACAGCATGGCCATCCAGGTAACTGAGGAAGCAGAGGTAAAACAGCATGGTCATCCAGGTAACTGAGGAAAGGAAGCAGAGGTAAAACAGCATGGCCATCCAGGTAACTGAGGAAGGGGAGGTAAAACAGCATGGCCATCCAGGTAACTGAGGAAGCAGAGGTAAAACAGCATGGCCATCCAGGTAACTGAGGAAGCAGAGGTAAAACAGCATGGCCATCCAGGTAACTGAGGAAGCAGAGGTAAAACAGCATGGCCATCCAGGTAACTGAGGAAAGGGAGGTAAAACAGCATGGCCATCCAGGTAACTGGGGAAAGGGAGGTAAAACAGCATGGCCATCCAGGTAACTGAGGAAGCAGAGGTAAAACAGCATGGCCATCCAGGTAACTGAGGAAAGGGAGGTAAAACAGCATGGCCATCCAGGTAACTGAGGAAAGGGAGGTAAAACAGCATGGCCATCCAGGTAACTGAGGAAGCAGAGGTAAAACAGCATGGTCATCCAGGTAACTGGGGAAGCAGAGGTAAAACAGCATGGCCATCCAGGTAACTGAGGAAAGGGAGGTAAAACAGCATGGCCATCCAGGTAACTGAGGAAGCAGAGGTAAAACAGCATGGTCATCCAGGTAACTGGGGAAGCAGAGGTAAAACAGCATGGCCATCCAGGTAACTGAGGAAGGGGAGGTAAAACAGCATGGCCATCCAGGTAACTGAGGAAGCAGAGGTAAAACAGCATGGCCATCCAGGTAACTGAGGAAGCAGAGGTAAAACAGCATGGCCATCCAGGTAACTGAGGAAGCAGAGGTAAAACAGCATGGCCATCCAGGTAACTGAGGAAGCAGAGGTAAAACAGCATGGCCATCCAGGTAACTGAGGAAAGGGAGGTAAAACAGCATGGCCATCCAGGTAACTGAGGAAAGGGAGGTAAAACAGCATGGCCATCCAGGTAACTGAGGAAGCAGAGGTAAAACAGCATGGCCATCCAGGTAACTGAGGAAGCAGAGGTAAAACAGCATGGCCATCCAGGTAACTGAGGAAGCAGAGGTAAAACAGCATGGGCATCCAGGTAACTGAGGAAAGGGAGGTAAAACAGCATGGCCATCCAGGTAACTGAGGAAGGGGAGGTAAAACAGCATGGCCATCCAGGTAACTGAGGAAGGGGAGGTAAAACAGCATGGCCATCCAGGTAACTGAGGAAGCAGAGGTAAAACAGCATGGTCATCCAGGTGAGGAAGCAGAGGTAAAACAGCATGGCCATCCAGGTAACTGAGGAAAGGGAGGTAAAACAGCATGGCCATCCAGGTAACTGAGGAAAGGGAGGTAAAACAGCATGGCCATCCAGGTAACTGAGGAAGCAGAGGTAAAACAGCATGGCCATCCAGGTAACTGAGGAAGGGGAGGTAAAACAACATGGCCATCCAGGTAACTGAAGAAGCAGAGGTAAAACAGCATGGCCATCCAGGTAACTGAGGAAAGGGAGGTAAAACAGCATGGTCATCCAGGTAACTGAGGAAAGGGAGGTAAAACAGCATGGCCATCCAGGTAACTGAGGAAGCAGAGGTAAAACAGCATGGCCATCCAGGTAACTGAGGAAAGGGAGGTAAAACAGCATGGCCATCCAGGTAACCGAGGAAAGGGAGGTAAAACAGCATGGCCATCCAGGTAACTGAGGAAAGGGAGGTAAAACAGCATGGCCATCCAGGTAACTGAGGAAAGGGAGGTAAAACAGCATGGCCATCCAGGTAACTGAGGAAGCAGAGGTAAAACAGCATGGCCATCCAGGTAACTGAGGAAGGGGAGGTAAAACAACATGGCCATCCAGGTAACTGAGGAAGCAGAGGTAAAACAGCATGGCCATCCAGGTAACTGAGGAAGCAGAGGTAAAACAGCATGGCCATCCAGGTAACTGAGGAAAGGGAGGTAAAACAGCATGGCCATCCAGGTAACTGAGGAAGGGGAGGTAAAACAGCATGGCCATCCAGGTAACTGAGGAAAGGGAGGTAAAACAGCATGGCCATCCAGGTAACTGAGGAAAGGGAGGTAAAACAGCATGGCCATCCAGGTAGCTGAGGAAAGGGAGGTAAAACAGCATGGCCATCCAGGTAACTGAGGAAAGGGAGGTAAAACAGCATGGCCATCCAGGTAACTGAGGAAAGGAAGCAGAGGTAAAACAGCATGGCCATCCAGGTAACTGAGGAAAGGGAGGTAAAACAGCATGGCCATCCAGGTAACTGAGGAAGCAGAGGTAAAACAGCATGGCCATCCAGGTAACTGAGGAAGCAGAGGTAAAACAGCATGGCCATCCAGGTAACTGAGGAAAGGGAGGTAAAACAGCATGGTCATCCAGGTAACTGAGGAAAGGGAGGTAAAACAGCATGGTCATCCAGGTAACTGAGGAAAGGGAGGTAAAACAGCATGGCCATCCAGGTAACTGAGGAAGCAGAGGTAAAACAGCATGGCCATCCAGGTAACTGAGGAAGCAGAGGTAAAACAGCATGGCCATCCAGGTAACTGAGGAAGCAGAGGTAAAACAGCATGGCCATCCAGGTAACTGGGGAAAGGGAGGTAAAACAGCATGGCCATCCAGGTAACTGAGGAAAGGGAGGTAAAACAGCATGGCCATCCAGGTAACTGAGGAAAGGGAGGTAAAACAGCATGGCCATCCAGGTAACTGAGGAAGGGGAGGTAAAACAGCATGGCCATCCAGGTAACTGAGGAAAGGGAGGTAAAACAGCATGGCCATCCAGGTAACTGAGGAAAGGGAGGTAAAACAGCATGGCCATCCAGGTAACTGAGGAAAGGAAGCAGAGGTAAAACAGCATGGCCATCCAGGTAACTGAGGAAAGGAAGCAGAGGTAAAACAGCATGGCCATCCAGGTAACTGAGGAAGCAGAGGTAAAACAGCATGGCCATCCAGGTAACTGAGGAAGCAGAGGTAAAACAGCATGGCCATCCAGGTAACTGAGGAAAGGGAGGTAAAACAGCATGGTCATCCAGGTAACTGAGGAAGGGGAGGTAAAACAGCATGGCCATCCAGGTAGCTGAGGAAAGGGAGGTAAAACAGCATGGCCATCCAGGTAACTGAGGAAAGGAAGCAGAGGTAAAACAGCATGGCCATCCAGGTAACTGAGGAAAGGAAGCAGAGGTAAAACAGCATGGCCATCCAGGTAACTGAGGAAGCAGAGGTAAAACAGCATGGCCATCCAGGTAACTGAGGAAAGGGAGGTAAAACAGCATGGCCATCCAGGTAACTGAGGAAGGGGAGGTAAAACAGCATGGCCATCCAGGTAACTGAGGAAAGGGAGGTAAAACAGCATGGCCATCCAGGTAACTGAGGAAAGGGAGGTAAAACAGCATGGCCATCCAGGTAGCTGAGGAAAGGGAGGTAAAACAGCATGGCCATCCAGGTAACTGAGGAAAGGGAGGTAAAACAGCATGGCCATCCAGGTAACTGAGGAAAGGAAGCAGAGGTAAAACAGCATGGCCATCCAGGTAACTGAGGAAAGGGAGGTAAAACAGCATGGCCATCCAGGTAACTGAGGAAGCAGAGGTAAAACAGCATGGCCATCCAGGTAACTGAGGAAGCAGAGGTAAAACAGCATGGCCATCCAGGTAACTGAGGAAAGGGAGGTAAAACAGCATGGTCATCCAGGTAACTGAGGAAAGGGAGGTAAAACAGCATGGTCATCCAGGTAACTGAGGAAAGGGAGGTAAAACAGCATGGCCATCCAGGTAACTGAGGAAGCAGAGGTAAAACAGCATGGCCATCCAGGTAACTGAGGAAGCAGAGGTAAAACAGCATGGCCATCCAGGTAACTGAGGAAGCAGAGGTAAAACAGCATGGCCATCCAGGTAACTGGGGAAAGGGAGGTAAAACAGCATGGCCATCCAGGTAACTGAGGAAAGGGAGGTAAAACAGCATGGCCATCCAGGTAACTGAGGAAAGGGAGGTAAAACAGCATGGCCATCCAGGTAACTGAGGAAGGGGAGGTAAAACAGCATGGCCATCCAGGTAACTGAGGAAAGGGAGGTAAAACAGCATGGCCATCCAGGTAACTGAGGAAAGGGAGGTAAAACAGCATGGCCATCCAGGTAACTGAGGAAAGGAAGCAGAGGTAAAACAGCATGGCCATCCAGGTAACTGAGGAAAGGAAGCAGAGGTAAAACAGCATGGCCATCCAGGTAACTGAGGAAGCAGAGGTAAAACAGCATGGCCATCCAGGTAACTGAGGAAGCAGAGGTAAAACAGCATGGCCATCCAGGTAACTGAGGAAAGGGAGGTAAAACAGCATGGTCATCCAGGTAACTGAGGAAGGGGAGGTAAAACAGCATGGCCATCCAGGTAGCTGAGGAAAGGGAGGTAAAACAGCATGGCCATCCAGGTAACTGAGGAAAGGAAGCAGAGGTAAAACAGCATGGCCATCCAGGTAACTGAGGAAAGGAAGCAGAGGTAAAACAGCATGGCCATCCAGGTAACTGAGGAAGCAGAGGTAAAACAGCATGGCCATCCAGGTAACTGAGGAAAGGGAGGTAAAACAGCATGGCCATCCAGGTAACTGAGGAAGCAGAGGTAAAACAGCATGGCCATCCAGGTAACTGAGGAAGCAGAGGTAAAACAACATGGTCATCCAGGTAACTGAGGAAGCAGAGGTAAAACAGCATGGCCATCCAGGTAACTGAGGAAGCAGAGGTAAAACAACATGGTCATCCAGGTAACTGAGGAAGCAGAGGTAAAACAACATGGTCATCCAGGTAACTGAGGAAGCAGAGGTAAAACAGCATGGTCATCCAGGTAACTGGGGAAGCAGAGGTAAAACAGCATGGTCATCCAGGTAACTGAGGAAAGGGAGGTAAAACAGCATGGCCATCCAGGTAACTGAGGAAGCAGAGGTAAAACAGCATGGCCATCCAGGTAACTGAGGAAGCAGAGGTAAAACAGCATGGCCATCCAGGTAACTGAGGAAGGGGAGGTAAAACAGCATGGCCATCCAGGTAACTGAGGAAGCAGAGGTAAAACAGCATGGCCATCCAGGTAACTGAGGAAAGGGAGGTAAAACAGCATGGCCATCCAGGTAACTGAGGAAGCGGAGGTAAAACAGCATGGCCATCCAGGTAACTGAGGAAAGGGAGGTAAAACAGCATGGCCATCCAGGTAACTGAGGAAGCAGAGGTAAAACAGCATGGCCATCCAGGTAACTCAGGAAGCAGAGGTAAAACAGCATGGCCATCCAGGTAACTGAGGAAGGGGAGGTAAAACAGCATGGCCATCCAGGTAACTGAGGAAGCAGAGGTAAAACAGCATCGCCATCCAGGTAACTGAGGAAGCAGAGGTAAAACAGCATGGCCATCCAGGTAACTGAGGAAGCAGAGGTAAAACAGCATGGCCATCCAGGTAACTGAGGAAGCAGAGGTAAAACAGCATGGCCATCCAGGTAACTGAGGAAGCGGAGGTAAAACAGCATGGCCATCCAGGTAACTGGGGATTGGGTTGTACATTACCTTAGTCATTTATTTAGCAGACACTTTTGTGTGTCTGCTAAGCGACTTACAGTAGGCCTAATTGCATTTAACCATTTAAAGGTTGAAGTCCTTGATGGTGGCCATGGTCCTGCTGCTGCAGATCATCCCAACCCTGGAGATGGCCTCAGAAAGTGTCTCACAGCGGCAGCATCAGCACAAGCTGCCTGGATCCCAGCTCTTGGTGAGCACGATTACCCCCATCCTGCCATAAGTAGTCAGTCTATCAGTTCATGAGTGTGCTTTGCCTTGTTCCTTATAGACAGCCTTGAGGCTTTAAACACCGATCAGTTGGTTATAGGCAGCCTTGAGGCATTTGTTTAAATGTATTTGTATTTAAATGTATGCGTTTCATTTAGCACTGTACATAGTAATGAGTTCTTTATTACATTTTTGGGGGGGAGACAACAGATCAGCGTTCTCGTCGCGTCTCCTGTCAGTACCTTTTGCAAGGAAAGCTAATGATCTGATCAAATATAAACAAGTCAAAAGTATATTTGAAGACCATTGTGTAATAAAAATATCCAAGAAATGTTTATGGTTGTGCTTCTTCCATTATACATGTAAAGGTTACTTCTTGATGTATTAACATTTCAACAGTTTCAAGTGTAATATCTACACATCAGACACATTGTTTGTATAGATATGTCTACATGTCATGTACAGTAACTTGGAAGGTCTTCACACTCAACGTGCAGAGAGCTTTGGACATGTAACTCCCTTATCAAGTTGTCGTTAGTCAGACACATTTGAAAAACAGTGATGCTTTCATAACCGTCTCTGAATAATTCCAATGAAGCATTGTGAACCAACATGCGTGTTCTGTCTTTTATGCCTACAGTAATTGCAAACTACAATGTCCATTAGGAATGTTCTTTTACTCTAATGACTGGTTTTAGGTATAGTGACATTTGTTCTTTGACTGGGAATACATTACAAGGAATGACACACAAACACCAATTTAATTCAAGAAAAAACATTTAATAAAAAATAAAAACAATAATGGAACAAGATAACATTTATTTTTTGACTGAGGCTTTTGAGGCCTTGTCCACACGAGCCTGTGTACTTTTGCAACCGAAGTTTTTCGGTCTCCGGTTTCACAAAAATCTTCGTCCCCACGAAGTGGCGTGATAGAAAATTATATCTTCCACACGAAACCGCAAAATCTGCTACCAAGTGATGTAATATACAGTACATGCCAAAGCAAAAGTTGGCGATGTAACTTCAAATGGAAAGGCCATTTTAACCAATCAGAAGCCAGAGTCAATACTGGAACAGGAGCGCGGAAAGGTGGAAAATACGAAAACACAAACAACAATGGCGACTTGCAGGGACACCTGCCTATTTAAGATCCACAAACCAAACCATTGTTATATGCACACTGAAGGCCGGATGGCCGAAAACGTTTTGTGCCAATAAAAATACACAAGACATTCCTTTGAGTGCGGTCCCCGTCTATCTTTATTCTGACTCGCAGGGCAGAATCTTTTGTTTGGACAGATACAGGCAGGAGAGGAGAGGAAAACGCATAGCTGTCCGAGGTGCAGGCAGGAGAGGAGAGGAAAACGCACAGCTGTCTGAGGTGCAGGCAGGAGAGGAGAGGAAAACGCACAGCTGTCCGAGGTGCAGGCAGGAGAGGAGAGGAGAGGAAAACGCACAGCTGTCCGAGGTGCAGGCAGGAGAGGAGAGGAAAACGCACAGCTGTCTGAGGTGCAGGCAGGAGAGGAGAGGAAAACGCACAGCTGTCCGAGGTGCAGGCAGGCGGTCAGTATGTGGATTGAAAGAGAGGAGACGCCGCACACTCTGGCAGGTCCGATGCAAGCAATTTAATAGGAGACTAAAAATATATCAACGTTTCGGCTGTGAGCCTTCATCAGGATATGACAGATACAAACATACGACGTGAAGAAGACGGTAGCTATCGGTGGCAAAGGCAGTTAGTTAACGTTACGATGATTCCTGTAGATGTTTTGCTGCCAATGTGAGTTTGAGTTTGCCTCCGTTTCTGCCTGAGAAACAGAAGCTGAACCAACGCAGCATCAAAATAGCTACAGGAATCATCATTGTAAAGTTGGCTAACTGCTTTAACCACCGACAGCTACCGTTAATGTTATGGAAGCTGCTGTTGTGAGCCAACTAGCTATCACGGTCTTATTGTGCAACTTTACAGCCTGCTATTAGCAGACAGCACCATAGTTGACAAAACCACACTTGCACATCATTAGAATTTCAGCAATTTATTTGGGATTCAACATTCAAAACTGAACATGGAAACGGAATACTACCTGAGTACATTTCAACCTGCTGCCAGTGCCATCAGTGCTCGGTTTGTTGACATTACGCACAATGTCCTTATGTAGGACCTACATCTTAGAAGCGTGGCTGCAGGGGAAGACAGAGGCAGCCTGGATAAAGCACACATGGGAGAACCTTGTAGCCATGTACAAGGTGATTTTGATCTACAGGCTACATGATAGCAAAGATATTGATAGGGACTCACAGTTTGTATGACACTAGAAAACCATTATCTAACCTCATAGGACCTAAAGAGCCCCAGAACTGGGGTCAGCACAGAGGGAGGGGAGGCCACAGCCGCTTCGTGGAAGTGGTACAGGGTCTTGGAAGAGGCGATGGGGGCCACCCATGCGGTTACACCGTAAACAGGGAGGAGTTGGCCGTCCTCCAGAGGATCATCGTCCCTGGTGTGGTCGTTGGTCCCTGTAATACATCCAGAAGTATTAACAACTTCAAGTAACGTTAGGCTCGGTGGCTTAGGTTAGCCATTTAAGAACTCATCACAATTTCAAAATTTCTTACACATTTCTTAAGCAATCATGGTCATATTACATGAAAATGTTAGTCTGTTTGTCTTGATTCTAGCTATATTAACATTTAAGCGTTAAAGTTAACGTAACGTAAAGTTAACATTTAAGCGTTAACGTTTTGACTTGCGGTCCCGGTGACCTCTACGTTCGCCATCTTTAAAAAGAAAAATGATCACTGCCCAGTGACGTATCACGTCTCGACTTCCAGAACAGTATGCTCTGGACTATGCTACATTTCGGCCATTTTTTCGCCAATTTCACCTACTATATAGTACCTACTATATAGTAGGCGAAATACAGTATGCACAGTTTTGATGTAGCATGCTACATCTCGCCTACTATATAGCAGGTAGTATGCATTTTGGACACGGCCAATAGCTACCGTAAGTAGTTCCACTTCCTGAATCCCCTCTACGGATTGATCTACACAACTACAACGGTCGCGCCAATACAAGTCAGATTTCATAAAATTATCAATAAAACCCTACAGGATTCATACCTTGCGGCGAATTTGATGTCAGAACACCAACGGACACCAATTATTATCAACTTTCTCAAAAGTGCTAGTTTTGTCAAGGTTTTGATCTGAACCCTTGTTTATGATCATAAGTAACCTTAAAACAGGGCTAAACATGATTTTTCCCTTTACTATTCCTTTAAGCATGTGTGGATCATCCACAGGATAGAAGCACTTCTGACCAAAGTGTAACATAAAATACCAATTGATGTGTTATTTCCTCAAGCAGACTAAAGAAATTGGTCGGTAAGGTTTGTTATAGAAAACCAGAAGTTACAGTGTAAAGTCTGGATGGTACAGTATAACAAGAAAAATAAAATATATACAGGGACATTTTTACTGTACATTTCTTTTCTCATCCCTCACTTAGAATTGTGTGCTATACTGTATCTTGCACCACAGGGTCTGGTGCAAGCTCCATTCAGTACTGATGGACCAGTAGGGTGGCAGTGCTAGTAGTGAGATCAGGGTCAGGCCAGGGCCTGAACACAGTACAATGGTCCATTCACCTCAACGTCACAGTACAGTACATACAACATGCAGTAGGGTGAGGCTACTCGGGCCCTATTGAATGGGATCCTATTGTATGTCCTGGATGTTAAAGACAGGGTGATAAGAGGACTCTTGGTTCCACACATGGGTATTGTGTCCTCTCTAATGTTCTGAGCGATGGACATTATTGGAAACAAAACAGGTTTTTAGAGATGCTTCAAACCAGACTGTGGTAAGGTTACTAAGCCTATTAATCCTGATACACAAGAAAGCTTAAGTCATTAATTATTACAGTCATTCATGCCACTGCCCCTTGGACCTTTCCTGTGGGCTTTGGAGAGATATGATAAGATTACAGGCGTATTGTCCAAACAAAACTGGAAATTTGTCTTTGGTCTCATCACAGGGTACAAGAGAACACAAAATACTCATACTTAACATACTCATTCACATTCCACAATAATTAATTAGACAAGTATAAATTTCAGGTAGATGCACAGTACATACCTCTGTTAGCTAGAGTTATTGAGCAGGCTGATCCCTGACCACACTAGGGACAAAGGGTGAAAGGCTGTCCAGCTGCTTCTGAGAGGAAGGGGCAGCCCTTCTTGTACTGGATGGAAAACAAACAAGAAACAAACAAGAAACACACACACACACACACACACACACACACACACACACACACACACACACACACACACACACACACACACACACACACTTCAAAGGTGACAGGCCAAAGGTTCAAAACTAAAAAGCTCACTTTGAGTATGCAGTTAAAGTAGATACAGGTAGGAATTGTATACGTAAGGGATAACGTACAGCTGGCCATATCAGCGGTCAATATTGTTCTGTCCCTAACGTTGGTCAGTTGTTAAGAAATAATTGACTGTAGAATGTGGCAATTGTCCAATCATAATCAAGTATTTTAGAGCACACAGTAATACATGTGATCAATCTTATCTGCATTGTTGATTTGATTAGATAAATAAGCTTTAAACATAAACAATTTGAATGCAAATAGGTTCTAGAACTCCATGATGTCATTACAGGATGGCAAGTTTATAGTGTCATAGTATGGGATAAAAGGTTGTTCTCCATCGTATCTTTATGGGTCGTATGGGTTCTTATGGGTGAAACCCTTGTGGACACAGGGAGAACATGCAAACTCCACACAGAAAGGCCCAGGAGATACCCAGCCTGGGTGACTTTACAACCCTGGGAAGAAGCCCCACCCCCCACCCTCATCGTCAGAATCAGAATTTGTTTTATTGTCATTGTAGTTTTTCAACATACTAGGAATGGGGGCGGGGTAAGAGGGGGCCAGAGGCTGATGGCCGTGGGGAAGAAGCTGCCTCTGCCTTCGGGGCACTTGGCCAGGCGCCTCCGCCTCCACCTGCCTCTCCCTTCCCAGCCGGTTAAGAGTGGCCAGCCCTCCCTACATTACATTACAGTCATTTAGCAGACGCTTTTATCCAAAGCGACTAACAATAATTGCATTTAACGTAGGAAGAGCCAATGTACTACTACTTGCCAGAACTCACAAGTGCATCTTCTTTCTAAAACAAACAAGTGACTAAGAGCATAATCTAGTGCTGAAGGCAAAGTGCAAGAATCACAATCTAAAGTACAGTGCAATATAATATAATAAGTGCTTAGGTGGGAGGATTGTTGTAGTACTTCTTGAAGAGATGAGTTTTGAGCCTGCGACGAAAGATGGCCTGACATCAGTGGGCAGCTCATTCCACCACTGCGGGGCCAGGACAGAGAAGAGCCGTGACCGTGTCGATCGACCGCAGGAGCCTCGGAGTGACGGGGCAACCAGTCGCCCTGAGGTAGCAGAGCGTAGTGGTCGGGAGGGGATGTAGGGTTTGACCATGGCCTGGAGGTAGGAGGGGGCTGTTCCTTTCATTGCCCTGTAGGTTAGCGCCAGAGTTTTAAACTGGATGCGAGCCGCTACAGGGAGCCAGTGTAGGGAACGGAGGAGGGAAGTTGTGTGGGAGAATTTGGGGTGGTTGAACACCAGGCGAGCAGCAGCTTTCTGGACAAGTTCCAGAGGTTTAATGGCTGACGCCGGTGCCCCCGCGAGGAGGGAGTTGCAGTAGTCCAGGCGGGAGATGACCAGGGCCTGGATGAGTACCTGCGCCGTTTCATTAGTGAGGAAAGGGCGAATCCTCCTGATGTTGTAGAGCATGAATCTGCAGGAACGTGTGACGGATGTGACATGTGAGGAAAATGACAGTTGGTCATCCAGGGTCACACCCAGATTCCTCGCAGTCCGAGTCGGGGTCACCACTGTGTCTTCAATGGTGATGGCCAGGTCCCGGTGCGGACAGCCCTTCCCCGGGAGGAACAGCAGCTCAGTCTTGTCCAGATTGAGCTTGAGGTGATGTGTCGTCATCCACTCCGAAATGTCAGCCAAGCACCCAGCTATGCGTGTCTCCACTTCTGTATCAGAAGGGGGAAATGACAGAACCAGTTGGGTGTCATCGGCATAGCAGTGATAGGAGAAGCCATGCGAGCGAATGACAGAGCCCAGAGATGTAGTGTAGAGGGAAAACAGGAGAGGACCCAGGACAGACCCTTGTGGAACCCCCGTAGTCAGACTACGCAGTTCCAACGTCGACCCTCTCCATGTCACCTGGTAGGAGCGGCCCGTCAGGTAGGATGCAAACAGGGAGTGTGCAGAGCCATCGATGCCTTTCTCCTCGAGGGTGGAGAGGAGGATCTGGTGGTCTACCGTATCAAATGCTGCTGACAGGTCTAGGAGTATCAGGACAGAGGAGAGAGAGTTCGCTCTAGCGGCATGGAGTGACTCTGTTACTGCAAGGAGGGCGGTCTCTGTCGAGTGGCCAGCCTTGAACCCAGATTGGTGGGGATCTAGGAGGTCGTTCTGGTGGAGGTACGAAGACAGTTGGTTAAAGATAGCACGTTCAAGTGTTTTGGATAGAAAGGATAGAAGGGAAACCGGTCTGTAGTTTTTGACATCAGAGGGGTCGAGAGATGGTTTCTTTAGGAGGGGGTTACAAGGTTGAGGGCCTCGTTGGGGGAGAGGGGAGAAAAGTGGGATAAGGTGGGGCGTGGAGAGGAGGGGGGGAGCAGGGAGTGGAGAGAGGGTGGGGATGGGGGGGTGAGTTTCGTGCATGGAGCGTTGACCGGGGGAGGGGGGAAAGAGGATCTGATATCGTTAACTTTCTTGTCAAAGAAGTTGGCGAAATCATCAGGGAGAAGGGAGGAGTTGGGAGTAGGAGGTGGGGGCTGGAGTAGTGAAGAGAAGGTTTCAAAGAGTTTTTTAGGATTGGAAGCAGAGGTTAGGATTTTAGAGCGGAAGAAAGCAGCTTTAGCAGCAGACAGAGAGGAGGAGAATGTGGAAAGAAGAGATTGGAAATTAAGAAGGTCCTCTGGGAGCTTGCCTTTCCTCCATTTGCGCTCAGCTATTCTCAGGCTCCGTCTATCAGTACGCACTGAGTCCGACAGCCATGGGGCAGGTGGAGTTGGGCGTGCAGGCCTGGAGGTGAGGGGACAGAGATTGTCCAGAGAAGAGGAAAGAGTAGAGAGGAGAAGATCAGTGGCAGTATCAGAGGGTAGGAGAGAGAAGGATTCAGGGGCGGGGAGGGCGGAGGTGACAGTAGAGGAAAGGTCAGTAGGGGAGAGCGAGCGGAGATGGCTACGGGCGGTAACCATGTGGGTAGGAGGAGGAGTTACAGGGGAAGAGAGGATGGAGAGGGAGTAGGACATGAAATAGTGGTCAGAGAGATGGAGGGGAGTGACAGAGAGGTTAGGGGTGGAACAGTGTCTAGTGAAGATGAGATCCAGCTGGTTGCCGGCTTTGTGAGTAGGAGGAGAAGAAGAGAGGTGAAGATCGAAGGAGGAGAGGAAGGAGAGGTTCCAATTTCTCACTCTGGATGTTGAAGTCCCCGAGAAGGATGAGTGCGGACCCATCATCTGGGAAGTGCGAAACTAGTGTATCGAGCTCCTCTAGGAATTCACCAAGAGGACCTGGTGGGCGATACACAACAGCAATGGTGAGCTTGATTGGATACATGACAGAGACAGCATGGAATTCAAAAGAGGGAGGGGAGAACTGTGGGATGGAGACGAGTGAGTATTTCCATGTTGGGGAAATGAGCAGGCCAGTACCACCACCTCGCCTCGCAGCTCTGGGAGTGTGGGAGAAAGAATACACATCTGACAGGGCTGCGGGAGTGGCAGTGTTCTCTGGTGTGATCCATGTCTCGGTGAGAGCAAGGAAGCTGAGGGAGAGCAAGGATGCATAGCCTGAGATAAACTCAGCTTTGGGCACCGCCGACTGGCAATTCCAAAGTCCCCCTGTCACCACTTGCTCTCTATGAGTTGAGACAGTCGGATAGATGAGGTTAGAGGGGTTACGGAGTCTGGGGGTGACCCAGTGTCTGCGTGACCCCCGGAGAGGGAACACAACAGGAATAGGATGCAAACACATAATGGTAACAAAACAGGTACTGAGGTAAATGTAGACGTACTACCTTCCTGACAGGCTTACTTGACAAAGTCGCTCTTGAATAAGTCGCCCGGTGCCTTTGGTCGCCCTAGCCTTCGGTCACGCGCCAGAGGGAGCTTGTCGCCTTCCCGCTGTCGCCGTCTAAGCCGTCAATGCTTAAGGCCTGTAACTGCTGATTGCTAATCGTCTGCCAGGAGAGTAGGACACTCCCTCAGCCCACTCAACAGGGCAATTAGTCTAGCTCAGGCCGAAACTAACTCTCACAATAACCTTGAATAACAAAGCAGTTTCACAACAACACTGATGACTTAGCACTAGCTATTAGAGAAAGAAAAATATACTTATGTTCCTAGTTCAGTCTTGTAGCTCCAAGTTCCTTCCAGGGGTTAAAGCAATCCCTACCAGCCCTACCAGCCCAGCCCTACCAGCCCTACCAGCCCAGCCCTACCAGCCCAGCCCAGCCCTACCAGCCCTACCAGCCCTACCAGCCCTACCAGCCCAGCCCAGCCCTACCAGCCCAGCCCTACCAGCCCAGGCCAGCCCTACCAGCCCTACCAGCCCAGCCCTACCAGCCCAGCCCTACCAGCCCTACCAGCCCAGCCCTACCAGCCCAGCCCTACCAGTCCAGCCCTACCAGCCCAGCCCTACCAGTCCAGCCCTACCAGCCAAGCCCTACCAGCCCAGCCCTACCAGCCCTACCAGCCCTACCAGCCCAGCCCTACCAGCCCTACCAGCCCAGCCCTACCAGCCCAGCCCTACCAGCCCTACCAGCCCAGCCCTACCAGCCCTACCAGCCCAGCCCTACCAGCCCAGCCCTACCAGTCCAGCCCTACCAGCCCAGCCCTACCAGTCCAGCCCTACCAGCCCAGCCCTACCAGCCCTACCAGCCCAGCCCTACCAGTCCAGCCCTACCAGCCCAGCCCTACCAGCCCAGCCCTACCAGCCCAGCCCTACCAGCCCTACCAGCCCAGCCCTACCAGCCCTACCAGCCCAGCCCTACCAGCCCTACCAGCCCAGCCCTACCAGCCCAGCCCTACCAGCCCAGCCCTACCAGCCCTACCAGCCCAGCCCTACCAGCCCTACCAGCCCTACCAGCCCAGCCCAGCCCTACCAGCCCTACCAGCCCTACCAGCCCTACCAGCCCAGCCCTACCAGCCCAGCCCTACCAGCCCAGCCCTACCAGCCCTACCAGCCCTACCCTACCAGCCCAGCCCTACCAGCCCAGCCCTACCAGCCCTACCAGCCCTACCAGCCCAGCCCTACCAGCCCAGCCCTACCAGCCCAGCCCTACCAGTCCAGCCCTACCAGCCCAGCCCTACCAGTCCAGCCCTACCAGCCCAGCCCTACCAGCCCTACCAGCCCAGCCCTACCAGTCCAGCCCTACCAGCCCAGCCCTACCAGCCCTACCAGCCCAGCCCTACCAGCTCAGCCCTACCAGTCCAGCCCTACCAGTCCAGCCCTACCAGTCCAGCCCAGCCCAGCCCAGCCCAGCCCAGCCCAGCCCAGTCCAGTCCAGTCCAGTCCACCACAGCTCGATCAGTGGTGTGTTCTCCTGCCGAAGCAGCAGATGTAACAACTGCTGGACTCACTGTTGAGGCAAGGACGGTTCAGAGCCTGGGGAGGTCCAGCACAGCGCTGGCTCTCCCGGTGCCCTCTCGTAGCTCCAGTTCGAGCAGCAGCGTTTTCTTCTGCCTACAGACTACAGGTTCAAGGCTTTTATGGCTCCGGTTTGAGTGGCGTCGTCGTCTTCTGCCTTTATGGCAGATGTGACGGCCGCTCAACTCGCTGGCTGAAAGGTTGAGACTTCCAGGGCTCTTTATTTGCCTACACGGCAGAAAGGACCCGTCTCGCCGGGGTACAGAAGAAGGTGACGCGTCCAGTGGGATTGTAGTAGTAGTCCCACCGGTTGCTCTACTGTCTCTGCTTCGAGTGACAGCGTCCGCCCCCTAGCTAGACGGCAGGTAGGACGGCCACTCGGATCACTGTTGAGCGCGGTGAGAGGTTAGATGGCACCGCGGCCTGGCTGGTCTCAGCTGGCTTTGCAAATGAGCTGGCAAGGCTCCGGTTTTCTGCTGTATGACGTCAGAGCTGTAATAGATGGATAGTGGTCCTATTCTGGCTCTACTCAGTCCACATGTTTTCTCTGCACAATGCATATTATGGTGTCCAACCAGGACCGTAGGACTGAAGCTAGAAGGCTGGTGAAGGCCTTTGCTTCTGGTCCTTGTTTCACCTTCACCGGGTTTGGCGGATGCTTTCCCGGCTTCGGCTGGATATGCAAATGAGCTGGCAAGGCTCGGCGCTTCCGCGAAGCATGTTCGACCACCGTCCGAAGTCAAAAGACCCAGGATCGTCGGAGATGGCGCCACTCACATCAGGAACGTCATGACGTGATGTCGACGCTGACTTCTGAACCTCCTTCTTCTTCATCAGACACGGGGAGGACCAGCATGGCGGCCTGCTGAGCTGGAACACCGGCATCCTCCTCCTCGTCGGAGCCGTCCTCCATGGAAGCGGTTCCCCGGCTTTCCCACACTGGCAGAGAAATGCGCCTGGTGTATCCTGGAAAGGCTCCAGCTGGGCGCAGGTCTGACAGTCGAGAGGAAGCTTCAAACCAGCCTGAGCGTGCTGCGGACCCATTCTGTACACATGAAGCAGCGGCGATGCCCCTCATGGTGGTTGAGGCTGACACAGTTACAGAACTTCTCTGGAAGACTAGGCAGAGTTAGCCGGGGTGCCCCGACGGACTCCACCGGCTCAGTGGTGAGCTTGCTAGGCAAGGCAAGGAAAGTTTTTTTTGTAAATCACATTTCAGCAACAAGGCAATTCAAAGTGCTTTCAAGACAAAGTGCAAGAAACACATACAAGGTCATAAAAAACGAAATGCAAAAAAAGGACATTTAAAACAAAATGCAGGAAAAATAAAATACAGGAATAAAAGTTACACTGCAGTGTATGAATGAATAATATTTTGATTCAATAAAAAGAAGCGGCAAAAAGAAAAGTCTTCAGTCTTGATTTTTTTTTTTTTTAAACAGAGTAGCAGCATACTTGCAGTTTTCTGGAAGTTTGTTCCAGATATGTGGAGCATAAAAACTGAACGCTGCTTCTCCATGTTTTGTGGGGACAGAAAGCAGACCTGTGCCAGATGACCTGAGAGGTCTGGATGGTTCATAACGTAGCAGCAGATCAGAAACATATTTTGGCCCTAAACCATTCAGTGCTTTATAAACAAACAGCAGTATTTTGAAGTCAATTATTTGACAGACAGGAATCCAGTGTAAAGACCTCAGAACTGAGACACCAATATTTCTGGCTTCATTTGTGGCTTTTAGCATTACTGATTGGAGTTGAGCACTGACTTCTCGTTATTTTCTTCTTCGTTCTTCTTTCGCTCCAAAGACAATTATTTTTGTTTAGTTGAAGAAAGTTCTGGCACATCCAATCGTTGATTTGTTCAATGCATGTACTCAGCGTTTGTATGAGATTATAGTCCCCTAGTGAGATAGTGATATACATTTGTGTGTTGTCTGCGTAGCTATAGTAACATATTTTGTTGTTTTCCATAATTTGAGCTAGTGGGAGCATGTCAATATTGAACAGAAGAGGCCCCAGAATGGAGCCTTGGGGAACTCCACAGGTCATTTTTGTCCGCTCAGATTTGTAATTGCCTATAGACACAAAGTAGTCCCTGTACTTCAAGTAGGATTCAAACCAGTCTAGCACTGTGCCAGAAATTCCCAACCAGTTTTCCAGTCGGCCTAGTAATATGTTGTGGTCAACTGTGTCGAATGCAGAGCTGAGATCCAGTAATACTAAGACTGAAATTCTGCCATTGTCTGTGTTTAAACGGATTGAAGACGTTAACAAGAGCAGTCTCGGTGCTGTGGTGTGGTCGAAATCCTGACTGGAAGACATCAAAACAATTATTTAGTGCCAGGAAATTGTTGGCACAACAACTGTTGAAAAACTGTGTTTTCAATGATTTTACTTAAAAAAGGAGATTTGATATGGGCCTATAATTGTTCATTTGTGAGGTGTCTAGATTATTCTTTTTTAAGAGTGGCTTGATGACTGCAGTTTTCAGGGTTTGTGGGAACACACCCAAAAGAAGAGATGTGTTCAAAATTTGTAGTAAATCAGAGGCCATGCAGTTAGATACATTTTTGAAAAAGCCTGTAGGCAGAATATCAAGGCAACAGGAGGAGGATTTCAGATATTGTATAATGTCCTCCAAGGTTTTATGGTTGATCGGATAAAATAGTATTGATTGGACACTGTGGACACTGGGACAACACATACCATGTACTTGATATGGAGGCACTGACTGCTTGTCTAATTTTTTTTTTTTAATTGTCAGAGAAGAATGAGGCATATTAATTGCAGGCCCTGGTGGATAGATGTTCAGAGACTACTGACACAGGAGGGTGTGTTAGCTTATCAACAGTGGCAAACAAAGCTTGTGCATTACTATTGTTTTTGGTGATGATGTCAGACAAGAAGGACTGCCGTGCATTTCTCAGATCCAAATTATAAATGCGAAGTCTCTCTTTATAGATGTCATAAAGAACATAGAGATATGTTTTTCACCACCTGCATTCAACTTTTTGACACTCTCTTTCTTCTGTTCTGACCAGCGGGTCAGAACAGAGCAATGGCATCAATCATATTTGTAATTTTAGAATTGAAATGATCTACAGTACAAGCTCATTGACTGAGACCCAAGAGAGGGCAGGTGAGGACGAGAAAGCCTGATATTTATTTCACTGGTGTTTTCAGTGATGTACCGTTTTGTGATGACCTCTGTTTGAACATTTGTGTGCATGGACTCAATGAAAACACAGGAATGATCAGAGAGCGCAACATCAGACACCTCAACCTTAGAAATATTCAGACCTTTGGTGATGATCAAGTCCAGAGTGTGCCCCTTGTTGTGTGTGGACTGGGGGGAGGGGGGGTCCAGGTCATAGTGATTCATTGAGGACTGAGGTGTTTTTTGTGTGTTGGCTGTAAGCCGACACACCTAGAAGAGGGAATCCTTTTTGTCGCTCACTTCTTCCCTTCCTCCGTCCCTGTTGGCGTTGAGGACCTGCAGTTCTATGTTGCTACCACAAGAGGCAGTGGTCCCAGAACATCAAAACAAAAAGACTCCACAGATTTCCCAGGGCAGCGGTGGCTGAGTGGATAGTGTGCTGCCTATCACCGCGAAGGTTGTGAGTTCAATCCTTTGTGTGGACATACCAAGGTACCATAACATATTTTGTCACTGGATGTTGTAGAAGTTATGTAACGAGTGTGGGTCATATTCGTTAATTATAGACCCTTTTACAGCCTAGTCAGCACAAGTATGCGCGTGCATTCTTGAAACAGTAGCAGAGGAAGACAGACGAAATCGCCATTATTAAGCGTACGGACTGGACTGAGGAAATCATCAAAAATGCCCGCGTTTGCGGTGCCCATTTTATATCAGGTAATTTATTTTGACTACCTGGTTTCACTGGTATGTCTGGTTGAAATGTAGCCCTTCTCAGTCCCGTTGTCGCATTCCGCTCGCTCATGCCAGACAAGTCCTTTGCTGGTCCATTCACTTTGCCGTCAAAATAAATCGGTGTCGGCCTAGTTAGGAGAGGCGCTCATATTTACAAGTGTCAGATAAACATGAAACTTCACTTACCTAAGCAAAAGTGTCTATTTTAACAAATGCTGGGTTGAAGCTTCAAAGCACCGCCACCACCACAGAAGAAGACTACCTCGGGAAAATAATTTAACTCGGACAGAACGCGTCTAAATAAGTTATTTATTGGTAGCGTCAAGGCTTCAAAACCCAGCATTTGTTAAAATAGACCCGTTTGCTTAGGTAAGTGAAGTTTCATGTTTATCTGACACTTGTATGAGCGCCTCTCCTAACTAGGCCGACACCGATTTATTTTGATGGCAAAATCTCCCTTCTGTTCTGTTGCAGCTTTGATGCTGGGATGCCTGGTGTGGTTGTGGCCAGAGAACACCGTGATGCAACACCAGTCAGGTGTCGGCTGCTGTGCAACGCTGATGTCCAGCCCCCCCAAAGATGGTCTTCAGGTGCAAGCCCCACCCGGACTGGACATGGCCAGACAGCAGTATCTGATCATGGATGGCTGTGACTGTGTCCATGATACAGGCAGTGCAATTACATAACATGTCAAGTAAACTGTACAGTAGTATACAGTAGTGCAGAGTGAGTTCTCTATTGTATAGACAAGGTGTTCAATTGCTCAAGTGTTGTCAGGTGTTGATTCAAGTGATATTGTACAGTAGTGCAGAGTCAGTTGTCTATTGTATAGACGAGGTGTTCAATTGCTCAAGTGTTGTCAGGTGTTGGTTCGAGTGTACAGTGGTGCAGAGTTGTTTATAGTACTCTGGTTGTACTATAATACATAGGCCCTCACTCTCATTATAACAATGGCACACATGCCACCCCCTGGACCAACAAGTGAACACGTGACACCTTGCACCTTGTCTATACAATAGACAACTGACTATGCACCACTGTACTCGAACACTCAAACCAACACCTGACAACACTTGAGCAATTGAACACCTTGTCTATACAATAGACAACTGACTCTGCACTACTGTGAGCCCATGAGCTTACTGGCTATCCCGCTTTCATTGTGCTGGATTAGCATTGGAACTGATGTGTCCAGGTGAAAAGACCCATCTTTATTTATCAGACATTACTGACCTGGCCTGGTTTTTGCAACAGCATATGATCAGCATCATTCATCCACCCAAAAGAATACAGAACCATCTATATATCTGCTGCAAAGCATGAAGAGTCCTTTGCTTTGAATACATATTACTCTTCAACAACTTACTTAAAAAGGAGTCACTTCAATGTCCATCATTGCACTAAAAGTAAGAGGGTGGTGAAACACTAGATTGCCTCTGAGGACAAATAGCAACCTATTCAGACATACTGTAACATAATTACCAATAACAATAGTATCATCTCAATACATTTATTATTTTCTATACACATACTGTAGTAGCTCCTTTCCAAAAGTTGACATGTTTTACAGATATACTCACAAACATTTTAAATAGACAAATAGAATAATGAATCACATTATTTTGCGATATTCAAAATTCACTGTGGTCCCATGTACCCTGCTATCAATAATAAGGCATTTAAATTACTTTTGGGGGGGGGACGTTATAAAAAACAAAACATTTAACAAAATTGACATGCATTCAACTCAACTCAGGGCAACTCCTTCAAGTCTTCAAACAAAACGTTCTTGTGCTACTGTACATAAACATTAGCTAACTCACTGCTAAACTTTTATGTTTAAGTTCTACATCAGTCACAGGGCTAGGCGTCTACCAGAATTCTCCTAATTCGACAGTTTCAGTAACAGTGATAAATTTAATATTCATAATGCTATTACAATCGCCCTCTTGGCGTTCAAATATACGTATGTGCAAGACGTCTTCCTATAACAAAATATATTTAATTAAATCCATTACCACACTGATTTCTACTTATGTAGTAGTCTTGACTTGGGATATTCAGGAACTTTAGCTGAACAGCTAAACCTTAGCTGAACATTTCAAGCACGTTTTATTTTGTTCAGCTGTACCTAATTTGCTTCTCTGTTTTCAGATTCCTCACAATAAGCTACAGTACAAGCCTTTTTTGAACTATTGGTGCCATAAGTGGACCTAAGAGTGAAGGTGGGCAGAGTAAGAGTGAAGGGGGGCAGAGTAAGAGTGAAGGTGGGCAGAGTAAGAGTGAAGGTGGGCAGAGTAAGAGTGAAGGTGGGCAGAGTAAGAGTGAAGGTGGGCAGAGTAAGAGTGAAGGGGGGCAGAGTTAGAGTGAAGGTGGGCAGAGTAAGAGTGAAGGTGGGCAGAGTAAGAGTGAAGGTGGGCAGAGTAAGAGTGAAGGGGGGCAGAGTAAGAGTGAAGGGGGGCAGAGTAAGAGTGAAGGTGGGCAGAGTTAGAGTGAAGGTGGGCAGAGTTAGAGTGAAGGTGGGCAGAGTAAGAGTGAAGGTGGGCAGAGTAAGAGTGAAGGGGGGCAGAGTAAGAGTGAAGGTGGGCAGAGTAAGAGTGAAGGTGGGCAGAGTTTGCTGGGGTGTAAAACCTGACGCTGCAGATGGTTTGCTTCGGATAACCATCTGGGAACTTTCTGTTGGAAACCACGTGGAAAGGGGCACATTCAAAAATGAAGGGCACGTTAACTTCAACCGCTCGTACTGTAACTGTCGTCACACCTAAACCTGCCCAGCGTAGCCGTTTGCATTTCCTCATAGAAAGCTGATTGGCTAGATCGTTTTCTGATCTAGCACAAACAGATCTCTAAGAAGAGTATCCAGACTGATTTGTGAGAGAAAAATGATGTGAGCTCACAAGATCAGGATGGTCTTACTGTATATTTAATAGTGTGCAGGAGGGAGTCTCATATCTTCTTGGTCTTATATTTAACGGTGAGTGGGAGGAGTCTCATATCTTCTTGGTCTTATATTTAACGGTGAGTGGGAGGGGAGGAGTCTCATATCTTCTTGGTCTTATATTTAACGGTGAGTGGGAGGGGAGGAGTCTCATATCTTCTTGGTCTTATATTTAACGGTGAGTGAGAGGGGAGGAGTCTCATATCTTCTTGGTCTTATATTTAACGGTGAGTGAGAGGGGAGGAGTCTCATATCTTCTTGGTCTTATATTTAACGGTGAGTGGGAGGAGTCTCATATCTTCTTGGTCTTATATTTAACGGTGAGTGGGAGGAGTCTCATATCTTCTTGGTCTTATATTTAACGGTGAGTGGGAGGAGTCTCATATCTTCTTGGTCTTATATTTAACGGTGAGTGAGAGGGGAGGAGTCTCATATCTTCTTGGTCTTATATTTAACGGTGAGTGAGAGGGGAGGAGTCTCATATCTTCTTGGTCTTATATTTAACGGTGAGTGGGAGGGGAGGAGTCTCATATCTTCTTGGTCTTATATTTAACGGTGAGTGGGAGGAGTCTCATATCTTCTTGGTCTTATATTTAACGGTGAGTGGGAGGGGAGGAGTCTCATATCTTCTTGGTCTTATATTTAACGGTGAGTGGGAGGGGAGGAGTCTCATATCTTCTTGGTCTTATATTTAACGGTGAGTGGGAGGAGTCTCATATCTTCTTGGTCTTATATTTAACGGTGAGTGGGAGGGGAGGAGTCTCATATCTTCTTGGTCTTATATTTAACGGTGAGTGGGAGGGGAGGAGTCTCATATCTTCTTGGTCTTGCGGCCAAGCTGGTTGTAGTAGAGGAGGGTGATGAGGAGGAAGAGGACTTCACTGATGAGGACGAGAGAGGCGGTGTTGGACAGCTGGTCGACCTCGAGGAGTGTGATGGAGGTAACTGCAGCGACATATACACACACACACACACACACACACACACACACACAAAGAATCAGTTTATGAAACAGCTAAGTTGAACATTGATTTGCCATGTTAAAGTAACTGTGTGTGGTTTATGCAATTGTGAGGCACACTTTGTGTGTAAACAAAGTATTTACTGTTTGTGTTAAGACAACACTATCAATTAACTATGCTCAACATCCTACAATTTATGAAATTAATGACAGATGCTACACATGAATAACGAAAACTACTGGTGACCTTGAACCAATAAACATTAAACATGTAATGCTACAATACCCTCCAAGGAAATAAACATAAAACGCATAGAACAATAAAAGTTAAAGTTGCAATAGTCCAGATTTTAACAAGGCTTGTGAGCCACTAGTATGATGATGTTGATACCACGCGCTATGGTGGGAAGCAGAGCAGAGCAGTCAGGAGTACTAATACTATTGGCTCACAAGCCTTGTTAGAGGTTTTTATGATGAGTGTTCATAGAAATAATGACTATTGCACCTTTAATTATCTTTCCATGATGTGCACACACTAAACACACTAAAACAATAGAATCTGCGCAGTCCAAATCCAATTACATGAAACACAGGCACTAGAGGGCAGTATGTTCTCAGGCATGCTTCCAGTCAACACTCTCACTTTTCTGACAGTGCCTGCCACAGTGACAGTATGGTAGTGTGAGACAAAGGATTGTATTTTCTCTTAGGCTCTGTTGAGGTCCACTCTCTCACCTAGGAACTGGACTGCCAAGTAGCAGGCTTCTGTTAGTAGAGTCCACTGGATGATGGCCTTCTCTGCTGTGTACAAGCCATTCCACATGATTAATGAGATACCTGTGGAGAGAGAGGGGAGATGAGCTGGAGGGTGTTTTCATGTCATCACATATCTGGCCTTACATTCTCAACTGCCAGTCTGCCACAAGAATGAAGCAAACAGAGTTTTTTCTGTAAACAGTTCTACAAATCAAATCAAATCAAACTTTATTTATATAGCGCATTTCATACACAGAGGCAACACAATGCGCTTTACAGAGAGAAATGGGAGGGTGGGCATAGGTCCCACCCCTACATATTCCAGAGGGACGCAAAAAAACTGTTTCACCCGGGGGCCAGAAGAGTGAGCTGTAAAAATTCTTCCCTGACCTCTCTCAACGAGACGATTGAGCAGGCTCCAGGATCCTCCTCTCATGGCTCGAGCAGTACGTGGGCCTCTCAGGTGTAGCCTTAAGCTGGTTCCAGTCCTACCTACCCGACCAGACTTTCTCTGTGCAGCTAGGAGACTTCCTCTCTTCCGTGGCCCCCCTTAGCTGCGGGGTCCCTCAAGGGTCAATATTAGGTCCCATCCTCTTCCTTCTGTACATGCTACCCTTAGGTGAAATCCTGGCCAAGCACAATGTGTCCTTTCACTGGTTTGCCGACGACAGATCTACCTACCTCTAAAGACCAAAGGACAGGTCACACTACAACCGCTGCTAGATTGCTTAGCCGACATTAAATCATGAATGAGTGCTAACTTCCTCAACCTAAATGAGAGCAAGACCGAGATTATCATACTTGGCAACACCTCTCCGGTCCCTTTTGTCGATGCCCTACGTCCTCTGGGCTCTGACATCCGGTCCTCTGTTAAAAATCTCGGAGTGATCTTTGATTGTGCCTTTAAATTCGATAAACAGGTCAGCTCAGAGATTTGAAACAGCTTTTTCCATCTTAGAACCCTAGCTACTGTAAGACCAAGGCCTCTCTCTCCCAGAGCGACCCAGGAAGAGTGAATCACGCCTTTATTACAACATGGCTGGACTACTGCGACACGTTTACTTTATTTTGTAATTTGCTGCACTTTTATTTTGCATCTAAGCCCTTGTACTTATTTGTATTTGCACTTTTGTACTACTTTTTATGTTCTGTATGTCTATTTAGCTCTATGTTTTTACCTGTGAAGCTCTTTGGTTCAGCTGAAGCTGTTGCAAACGTGCTGTACAAATAAAGGTGACTTGACTTGACTACAGTAATTTCAGAAGTATGTTTCAAGTTTCAAGATGTTAGTTCAGGGCAGAATAAAGTTGATACTACAACACAAAAGTGAAAAAATAAACTGACATGTACATTCCTAGAATGTGTGTGTCCGTGTCCCGAACTCTGCTCCTCCACACATACCGACTTGGGACAGAGCGCAAAGAAATGACATCTTCAACCCTGCCTGGCCACCTGCTGTAGGGGGCTTATCCCCTCCTACCGTTCTTCTCTGGAAGATGATATGCAGTTGCATGGAAATGTTTTGTAAGTACGTTAGTAAGTAAAATTGTATTTATACTGTATAGCACCCTTCCAGTGCTTTACAGTGGGAACATTTTGAGTGCTCTGATTCCTATGGAGGTGCTGAACATGAAGACTGGTTGAGATGGTGAAAACAGAACTGCTATTTATGTCCATGTTTTTACGGCCAGAGAGATCTGCTATTCAACAACCATTCGTAGTTTTTGCTTGGAAGTGTGTGGACATCCTACAGTACCTGCAATATCTTGGTTCAGACCCCCACACTGCCTTTGCCCCAGTATGCAGACACAGGAACAGCTGAGATTACAGACCAGACATTGCATCATTGATTCCCAGTTTAAGACTTGAATAAAGGAACGCCTGGCAGGTGTCTCCATTTCTATAGGCTACTAGAAACTCATTCACCCAAGCCTCTAAATTACTTCTCATGGAGAACATAATTGGGTTCACACATACCCACAAACAATATTGCGACATCTTTGGACCAGTTTCTTTCTCTACTGTAGCTCCACTGCTTCAACACAGAAACTCAACTCAAATCAACCAAATCCCAGGGTGCACTGGTGGATGTGTGAGCCCTGTACTGGTGGATGTGTGAGCCCTGTACTGGTGGATGTGTGAGCCCTGTACTGGTGGATGTGTGAGCCCTGTACAGGTGGATGTGTGAGCCCTGTACTGGTGGATGTCTGATTCCTGTACAGTCACAGCAGTAGTCCACCCTGTTGAGCAGGGGACTGAACAGAGCACTTATGTATCAAAAGGTGCCATTTTTAACCACGGCCTGTGTGATCCTACTTGGTTTCCCTGGCACAGAAAATGCTAGTGGAGCTTATCGACACCATCATCACTGACAGTGAACAAGGGTCCTGTTTCTGCAGCCACATTGACTGAAATTTAGATTTTAACAAAATATGCTTATTGAATTCAGTAATTGGATGAATCCCTCTGCCCTCCAACAAAGGATATATAGATAATGAGGAACATAAAAGCTTACACTCAAACATACTATCTACCAGTATTCTATAACATATACCACACATGTACCGTTCTACCAGTATACTATAACATATACCACACATGTACCGTTCTACCAGTATACTATAACATATACCACACATGTACCGTTCTACCAGTATACTATAACATATACCACACATGTACCGTTCTACCAGTATACTATAACATATACCACACATGTACCGTTCTACCCGTATACTATAACATATACCACACATGTACCGTTCTACCAGTATACTATAACATATACCACACATGTACCGTTCTACCAGTATACTATAACATATACCACACATGTACCGTTCTACCAGTATACTATAACATATACCACACATGTACCATTCTACCAGTATACTATAACATATACCACACATGTACCGTTCTACCAGAATACTATAACATATACCACACATGTACCGTTCTACCAGTATACTATAACATATACCACACATGTACCGTTCTACCAGTATACTATAACATATACCACACATGTACCGTTCTACCAGTATACTATAACATATACCACACATGTACCGTTCTACCAGTATACTATAACATATACCACACATGTACCGTTCTACCAGTATACTATAACATATACCACACATGTACCGTTCTACCAGAATACTTTAACATATACCACACATGTACCGTACAAATATAATGTTTAACATGTATATACTATACATCCATTTTATGTAGGAGTATTATATGTATATAGTATAATAGCAGACTTACTGAGTAGTGCGCCCCCATAGAGCCGAATGGAGACCTGGGTGGTGGCGAGCTCAAACACAAACTCGTACAGCTGGCTGGGGAACGCCAAAGCCTAGAGGAGACGCACACATACCGTAATACATGTCATTTGTAGTGATGAAGTCACAAAATTGTCACTACAGGATGTTGACAGAGGAAGGGCCAATCGTTAGGCCAGTTCTGCACGGTACTTACTGTCAAGGCTATGCTTGTGAACAGGACGGCAGATATGAGAATCCATATTCTAGTAGGACAACACAAGCCATATAGTACATTGATTAGACCCCACAGCTGCCCAGATAAAAAAATATATATTTATTTATGTATCCAAGAACCAGTATGGGTTTTGCTTAAACTTCTGAATTCTTCCCACGTTGCGGGGACTTTATCAACCAAGTTCCAATCAGCAACAAAGACAAGAAACTGGATGGTGCCTAACTCTGCTGCTCCCAAGGGGGCCCTTAAACTGACTAGAGTGAGCAAATGCATCAGTATGTAAACAGAAATGAACTATTCCGTTTTATTACCGTAGGCCTAATGGCTCTCGTACTCCAAACTTCATTTCATTGCCGAGCACTTGGCTAATCTGTAAAACATGAAAGAAAGAACCAACTGTAGTTAATTTAAGGAACTATGCTGCTGAAAACCGTTACATAACTGTTATCAATGCATCACGCTGTTATTCATCTGTTATCTATTTGTTCACACCAGAGGAGACATGGTCTGAATCATTGTGTCAGGGAGGCACAGAACACCAATCATGATTCAATTCAATTGAAATCCCATGCCAGCTGCCAAGAGTTGACATTGCCAATCTGAAAAGCTCCCCATTGTTTCATCAGCGGAGCTCTAACATCTTTTATTTGTCATGCGATGAACAGCGCACACGGCGTAGGGAGGCGATGAACAGCGCACACGGCGTAGGGAGGCGATGAACAGCGCACACGGCGTAGGGAGGCGTGAACAGCGCACACGGCGTAGGGAGGCGATGAACAGCGCACACGGCGTAGGGAGGTGATGACGGCGGAACACACAGAGAGCAAGAGCGCTCCACGCCGACGCGTCTCTGTGCTTTCAACCCAGCCTTCCTCCAGGGGGCAGCCTGGAGCAGGCGTGTGCACGGGTCAACCCAGTCCTTCCTCCAGGGGGCAGCCCGGAGCAGGCGTGTGCACGGGTCAACCCAGTCCTTCCTCCAGGGGGCAGCCCGGAGCAGACCCAGTCCTTCCTCCAGGGGGCAGCTCGGAGCAGACCCAGTCCTTCCTCCAGGGGGCAGCCCGGAGCAGACCCAGTCCTTCCTCCAGGGGGCAGCCCGGAGCAGGCGTGTGCACGGGTCAACCCAGTCCTTCCTCCAGGGGGCAGCCCGGAGCAGACCCAGTCCTTCCTCCAGGGGGCAGCCCGGAGCAGGCGTGTGCACGGGTCAACCCAGTCCTTCCTCCAGGGGGCAGCCCGGAGCAGACCCAGTCCTTCCTCCAGGGGGCAGCCCGGAGCAGGCGTGTGCACGGGTCAACCCAGTCCTTCCTCCAGGGGGCAGCCCGGAGCAGACCCAGTCCTTCCTCCAGGGGGCAGCCCGGAGCAGGCGTGTGCACGGGTCAACCCAGTCCTTCCTCCAGGGGGCAGCCCGGAGCAGACCCAGTCCTTCCTCCAGGGGGCAGCCCGGAGCAGGCGTGTGCACGGGTCAACCCAGTCCTTCCTCCAGGGGGCAGCCCGGAGCAGACCCAGTCCTTCCTCCAGGGGGCAGCCCGGAGCAGGCGTGTGCACGGGGACCGGGCCAGGTCCTGTCCAGTCCTGCTCAGGGACGGACAGGAGAGCCGTATGTTCTTCTGCATGTTGTTATATTGGGGTTCTTGAGAAGAGACCCTTCTAAACACGGGGACATGCAGACCTGAGAGATACCTCACCTGCCCTGTTCATTTTGTCAACGAAAACTATGACGTACATTATTTGTCAACGGCCTTTATTTAATTATCACAAGAATATAACTAAATAAAAACTCATTTATGATGACAAAAACTATGATGAAATCTATTGACATTTTCGTTAACAAATAAAAAATAAATACAAATAAAAAAGACAAATGTTATGGAGGGACCATTTTGGGAAGAGAGCCAATCGCAATGCTGAGATTTCTGTGAAAGTCGTGGCTCACATTGAAAAAACATTGAACGCAGGCAAGGAGAGCGCATAGATGTGATTCAGCAGCTTTGTCCATCAGTCTAATAGATGTTTCCTCCAGGAGTATATATATATGAGTTTGGAACTTCTAGAGAAATGGTTAAATAATGCATTACACTTTAACTAAACCCATTGGATTTATCAAAATAAAAAAAATCAAATATATCAATATATCAAAATAAAAAATCTTAATGCTATTTAGTCAACTAAAACTGGACTAAAATTAAAACAATAATTAGTCATAGTCGGACGCTTCCGCTCATCGATGCACAGATGGGGCTTGGCATCCTGCTCGGCGTGCGAGTGTGTAGTGTGTAGTGTGTGGTGGAAGAACAAACCTCAGACCACGTCATCCAGGACTGTCCCATATACGGGACACCCAACGGAACGCGTGGCCTGACGGCTGTGGATGACGAAACGGTGACAAGGCTCCTGGAGGTGTGCTGGATATATATCCCGGGTGACCCCCTCACCCAGACCTTACCGGCCCCGAGCCTGGGGGGGACAACTACACCAAACCCATACGATGAAGAAGAAGTCATAGTCAAAAGACTGACTTAAACTAAATAAAAATTTGTTGTCAAAATGAACACTGCCCACCCGAGTAGCTAACAACCCTGTGAGGCAACAGAGCTAAGTACCGTGCCACACATACAGTACTAGAGGGTATAGCTACTGGCTAGTACAGTACTAGAGGGTATAGCTACTAGCTAGTACAGTACTAGAGGGTATAGCTACTAGCTAGAACAGTACTAGAGGGTATAGCTACTAGCTAGTACAGTACTAGAGGGTATAGCTACTAGCTAGTACAGTACTAGAGGGTATAGCTACTAGCTAGTACAGTACTAGAGGGTATAGCTACTAGCTAGAACAGTACTAGAGGGTATAGCTACTAGCTAGTACAGTACTAGAGGGTATAGCTACTGGCTAGTACAGTACTAGAGGGTATAGCTACTAGCTAGAACAGTACTAGAGGGTATAGCTACTAGCTAGTACAGTACTAGAGGGTATAGCTACTAGCTAGTACAGTATGTGAGCATCACAACCCCTGGAAGGAACTTGGAGCTACTAGACTGAACTAGAAACATAAGTATATTTTGGTTTCTCTACTGGCTAGTGCTAAGTCATCAGTGTTGTGGTGAAACTGCTTTGTTATTCAAGGTTATTGTGAGAGTTAGTTTCGGCCTGAGCTAGACTAATTGCCCTGTTGAGTGGGCTGTGGGAGTGGCCTGCTGAAGTGAGGATTTATAAACAGCACAGGGCCAAGTGTTCCCCAGATTGCATTAACCCCTGGAAGGAACTTGGAGCTACTAGACTGAACTAGAAACATAAGTATATTTTGGTTTCTCTACTGGCTAGTGCTAAGTCATCAGTGTTGTGGTGAAACTGCTTGGTTATTCAAGGTTATTGTGAGAGTTAGTTTCGGCCTGAGCTAGACTAATTGCCCTGTTGAGTGGGCTGTGGGAGTGGCCTGCTGAAGTGAGGATTTATAAACAGCACAGGGCCAAGTGTTCCCCAGATTGCATTAACCCCTGGAAGGAACTTGGAGCTACTAGACTGAACTAGAAACATAAGTATATTTTGGTTTCTCTACTGGCTAGTGCTAAGTCATCAGTGTTGTGGTGAAACTGCTTTGTTATTCAAGGTTATTGTGAGAGTTAGTTTCGGCCTGAGCTAGACTAATTGCCTTGTTGAGTGGGCTGTGGGAGTGGCCTGCTGAAGTGAGGATTTATAAACAGCACAGGGCCAAGTGTTCCCCAGATTGCATTAACCCCTGGAAGGAACTTGGAGCTACTAGACTGAACTAGAAACATAAGTATATTTTGGTTTCTCTACTGGCTAGTGCTAAGTCATCAGTGTTGTGGTGAAACTGCTTTGTTATTCAAGGTTATTGTGAGAGTTAGTTTCGGCCTGAGCTAGACTAATTGCCCTGTTGAGTGGGCTGTGGGAGTGGCCTACTCTCCTGGCAGACGATTAGCAATCAGCATTGACAGGCCTTAAGCATTGACGGCTTAGACGGCGACAGCGGGAAGGCGACAGCTCCCTCCGGCGTGCGACCGAAGGCTAGGGCGGCCAAAGGCACCGGGCGACTTATTCAAGAGCGACTTTGTCAAGTAAGCCTGTCAGGAAGGTAGTACGTCTACATTTACCTCAGTACCTGTTTTGTTACCATTATGTGTTTGCATCCTATTCCTGTTGTGTTCCCTCTCCGGGGGTCACGCAGACACTGGGTCACCCCCAGACTCCGTAACCCCTCTAACCTCATCTATCCGACTGTCTCAACTCATAGAGAGCAAGTGGTGACAGGGGGACTTTGGAATTGCCAGTCGGCGGTGCCCAAAGCTGAGTTTATCTCAGGCTATGCATCCTTGCTCTCCCTCAGCTTCCTTGCTCTCACCGAGACATGGATCACACCAGAGAACACTGCCACTCCCGCAGCCCTGTCAGATGTGTATTCTTTCTCCCACACTCCCAGAGCTGCGAGGCGAGGTGGTGGTACTGGCCTGCTCATTTCCCCAACATGGAAATACTCACTCGTCTCCATCCCACAGTTCTCCCCTCCCTCTTTTGAATTCCATGCTGTCTCTGTCATGTATCCAATCAAGCTCACCATTGCTGTTGTGTATCGCCCACCAGGTCCTCTTGGTGAATTCCTAGAGGAGCTCGATACACTAGTTTCGCACTTCCCAGATGATGGGTCCGCACTCATCCTTCTCGGGGACTTCAACATCCAGAGTGAGAAATTGGAACCTTTCCTCTCCTTCCTCTCCTCCTTCGATCTTCACCTCTCTTCTTCTCCTCCCACTCACAAAGCCGGCAACCAGCTGGATCTCATCTTCACTAGACACTGTTCCACCCCTAACCTCTCTGTCACTCCCCTCCATCTCTCTGACCACTATTTCATGTCCTACTCCCTCTCCATCCCCTCTTCCCCTGTAACTCCTCCTCCTACCCACATGGTTACCGCCCGTAGCCATCTCCGCTCGCTCTCCCCTACTGACCTTTCCTCTACTGTCACCTCCGCCCTCCCCGCCCCTGAATCCTTCTCTCTCCTACCCTCTGATACTGCCACTGATCTTCTCCTCTCTACTCTTTCCTCTTCTCTGGACAATCTCTGTCCCCTCACCTCCAGGCCTGCACGCCCAACTCCACCTGCCCCATGGCTGTCGGCAGGGACGGACTGGGACAAAAATTCAGCCCTGGCATCTTGGCCCAGACCGGCCCACAGGACTGGACTGGGTGAATATTTCCTACCGGGAAATGTAGCCCCAGTCGGCCCACTAGCCGAGCCGACGCGTGCAATGGAACACCTTCAGTTTCGTTTTGTTGACGGGGGGGGTGCTGCTGCGCGATTTGTTGACGGGGGGGGGGGGGTGCTGCTGCGCGATTTGTTGACGGGGGGGGAGGGGTGCTGCTGCGCGATTTGTTGACGGGGGGGGGGGGGGGTGCTGCTGCGCGATTTGTTGACGGGGGGGGGGGGGGGGGTGCTGCTGCGCGATTTGTTGACGGGGGGGGGGGGGGGTGCTGCTGAGGCTCTCTAGCGGCCCACGCAAATGACACCTGAAACTAACAGAGGGAGGGGTGGGGCCTACATATGATTGGGCCAGCCCAGTGTCAGTATAGAAAATGGACCAATGGGCCGCTGTCCCTGCTCTATGGGCCGTTCGTTAGCTCGTTTTTTTAGATCGGCCCACAAGTAGGTCCGGCCCACCGGGCATTTGCCCGGTACGCCACATGGCCAGTCCGGCCCTGGCTGTCGGACTCAGTGCGTACTGATAGACGGAGCCTGAGAATAGCTGAGCGCAAATGGAGGAAAGGCAAGCTCCCAGAGGACCTTCTTAATTTCCAATCTCTTCTTTCCACATTCTCCTCCTCTCTGTCTGCTGCTAAAGCTGCTTTCTTCCGCTCTAAAATCTTAACCTCTGCTTCCAATCCTAAAAAACTCTTTGAAACCTTCTCTTCACTACTCCAGCCCCCACCTCCTACTCCCAACTCCTCCCTTCTCCCTGATGATTTCGCCAACTTCTTTGACAAGAAAGTTAACGATATCAGATCCTCTTTCCCCCCTCCCCCGGTCAACGCTCCATGCACGAAACTCACCCCCCCATCCCCACCCTCTCTCCACTCCCTGCTCCCCCCCTCCTCTCCACGCCCCACCTTATCCCACTTTTCTCCCCTCTCCCCCAACGAGGCCCTCAACCTTGTAACATCTAACCGCCCCACCACGTGCTCCCTAGACCCTGTTCCCTCGACTCTCCTTCAGTCTGTTGCACCCGAACTCCTTCCCTTCCTAACCCACCTCATCAATGCATCTCTTGTTTCAGGATGTTTTCCCTCTGCTTTCAAGACTGCCAGAGTCACCCCCCTCCTAAAGAAACCATCTCTCGACCCATCTGATGTCAAAAACTACAGACCGGTTTCCCTTCTATCCTTTCTATCCAAAACACTTGAACGTGCTATCTTTAACCAACTGTCTTCGTACCTCCACCAGAACGACCTCCTAGATCCCCACCAATCCGGGTTCAAGGCTGGCCACTCGACAGAGACCGCCCTCCTTACAGTAACAGAGTCACTCCATGCCGCTAGAGCGAACTCTCTCTCCTCTGTCCTGATACTCCTAGACCTGTCAGCAGCATTTGATACGGTAGACCACCAGATCCTCCTCTCCACCCTCGAGGAGAAAGGCATCGATGGCTCTGCACACTCCCTGTTTGCATCCTACCTGACGGGCCGCTCCTACCAGGTGACATGGAGAGGGTCGACGTCGGAATCGCGTAGTCTGACTACGGGGGTTCCACAAGGGTCTGTCCTGGGTCCTCTCCTGTTTTCCCTCTACACTACATCTCTGGGCTCTGTCATTCGCTCGCATGGCTTCTCCTATCACTGCTATGCCGATGACACCCAACTGGTTCTGTCATTTCCCCCTTCTGATACAGAAGTGGAGACACGCATAGCTGGGTGCTTGGCTGACATTTCGGAGTGGATGACGACACATCACCTCAAGCTCAATCTGGACAAGACTGAGCTGTTGTTCCTCCCGGGGAAGGGCTGTCCGCACCGGGACCTGGCCATCACCATTGAAGACACAGTGGTGACCCCGACTCGGACTGCGAGGAATCTGGGTGTGACCCTGGATGACCAACTGTCATTTTCCTCACATGTCACATCCGTCACACGTTCCTGCAGATTCATGCTCTACAACATCAGGAGGATTCGCCCTTTCCTCACTAATGAAACGGCGCAGGTACTCATCCAGGCCCTGGTCATCTCCCGCCTGGACTACTGCAACTCCCTCCTCGCGGGGGCACCGGCGTCAGCCATTAAACCTCTGGAACTTGTCCAGAAAGCTGCTGCTCGCCTGGTGTTCAACCACCCCAAGTTCTCCCACACAACTTCCCTTCTCCGTTCCCTACACTGGCTCCCTGTAGCGGCTCGCATCCAGTTTAAAACTCTGGCGCTAACCTACAGGGCAATGAAAGGAACAGCCCCCTCCTACCTCCAGGCCATGGTCAAACCCTACATCCCCTCCCGACCACTACGCTCTGCTACCTCAGGGCGACTGGTTGCCCCGTCACTCCGAGGCTCCTGCGGTCGATCGACACGGTCACGGCTCTTCTCTGTCCTGGCCCCGCAGTGGTGGAATGAGCTGCCCACTGATGTCAGGACAGCAGAGTCGCTGCCCATCTTTCGTCGCAGGCTCAAAACTCATCTCTTCAAGAAGTACTACAACAATCCTCCCACCTAAGCACTTATTATATTATATTGCACTGTACTTTAGATTGTGATTCTTGCACTTTGCTTCAGCACTAGATTATGCTCTTAGTCACTTGTTTGTTTTAGAAAGAAGATGCACTTGTGAGTTCTGGCAAGTAGTAGTACATTGGCTCTTCCTACGTTAAATGCAATTATTGTTAGTCGCTTTGGATAAAAGCGTCTGCTAAATGACTGTAATGTAAAATGTAAAATCACAATGCTGGAAGGCCTGGTACACAGACGAAGGTTTATACTTCCAAAACAACTCGCTGGAGCTGTTAAGCTGCTTCCAACAGATATGGGAAAAAGCACTGTAACACTCCCCTGTATGCGCCCCCACAGCCACCCCTCTCTGCCCCCTGCACTTCCCCGATGCACCCCGCACATCCCGGTCCTGCCCTACAGACTCACCGGAGGTTTCCACCATCCACCACCGGGGCGCGCTCCCCTGACTCTGACCCTGATGTCACCAGCCCCTCTGAGTGCGCTGTGCCAGGAGAGGTGCACGTGGGCAGTGAGCCAGTTTACGGCTGTCCTATCATCCATCACTGGTAAAGTGCTTTACCGTTGGTAAACAGCCTACTGTGCTTTTCGTAGCCAAAGTGCGTCAACTCCATTTTGCGACATTCGCATCACTTATACCATTTTCTCCCCTTGTTGTTTCCAGACCCCGGAGCCAAGCAGACTTGTGCCTGTCTGCTGGGTCACAACAGGTTGATAGGAAAGTTGAATGTGTGTTTTGACCACGGTGCAGCAAGAGTCTCATTCGCTGTGGTCTACAGCCCATTTCAGTTCAGTCTCTCATGGACATTACGTGACGTGCAGGCGCAGTGCGCTGCATAGCCATGATTTCCACAGCAGAACCCCCCTCCCAGTCGTCATGGCAACACCATGTGACCTCATCTAGAAAGGTTTCCCTACGGTTCCCTTCTTCTGCTACGCTAGGGCAATTGGCAAACAAAATACTATCACACATATAAACACAAATAATCAATAGTCTTGTATTACCTAAGATAAACGTCGCTGGGAAAAAATGTTTTTCCTATGGCTCTAATAAAGACAAGACTCCCGCACACTGTTCTCTTCATCTGCAGACAAACATTTAATCAACAACGTTTCGGTCTGACATGCATTTCAAAGCATTTCTACCTGACGATGGTCTAGGACCAAAATGTTGTTGATTAAATGTTTGTCTGCAGGTGAAGAGGACAGTGTGCGGGAGTCTTGTCTTTATTTCAGTCAGCCTGTATCATTTCTCCGACGCACCTGCCCGTACAGATGTGCAAAAAGTTTGTTCTTACAGTTCTTTCCCATGGCTCTAACATCCTCAAATTTGTGTAGTGACAAAACAACGTTTCCTATCTGCCTCTCACATGGCCAGCCCGTCCATTAGGCAATAATAGTCAATCGCCTAGGGCCCCGGAATGGTTAAGGGCCCCCCCATTACCTTTTGGTCAATAACATTGGTTCTAAAGGTCCTAGAGCCATGAAACTTGGGGAGTGATGTTGGGGGCCTAAACAAGTCCATGGCCACACCCCCTCAATGTTGATTGGTCCATTGTTTTTGGTCAAGAACATTGCTTCTAAAAGTGCCAGAGCTACCAAACTTGATTGGAGTGATGTATGGGACCTATACATTAAGTCCATGGTATAGAAGCCAAACTCAATTATATTTTTTACTTATATCTTTGCCACATTTCATCATGCACACAAAACAAAAACATTCACAAAAACCTTAGATTTGTGACTTTCCCATTTAAGCACTGTGTTTTTTAAATTAGGTTAATTACACAAAAAGTAAAGCTTGTATTTTATTCTCTCCGAGCCCTCTCTCTACCTGGCCACTTCTATTGACACTTGTCACAGGCAGACAGGTAACAGGCTGTCCATTTTGACAGATCATAGGGTGTGGTATGGGTAATGAATATTCACAAATTGCCCGCTAATTAGCCTGCTAAATTTGGGAACCTAATTTCAAACCTTTATTTAAACTCGTAGGGCAATTGAGGTTTCACTCATTTCCAATGCCGACGAGCTCACAAGCAAACACAAACATCAACAAAACATAAGAAATTTACAACAATAATACAATTAAGATCTAAAACAGTGACAAGTTGAGGAACAAATGTCTTGAGCCATGGCTCTGAACTCCGCATCGGAGGGAAGCAGCTCTAGCTTCAATGTCTGTTGGAGAGAGTTCCAGGTATACGGAGCATCATAAGAGAACGCAGCCCGTCCAAGTTCTGTACGAGAACGAGGAACCTTAAAAACAAGAAGATAATTCGAGCGAGTCTGATGAGTGCCGACACTCCAGCAGAGATGACAGGTACGGTGGAAGTTTGCCAGCAATGCTTTTATAAATTAACATAAACCAGTGATGTTACGCCTTGAAGACAGAGATGGCCAGCCAACTTTATCATAAAGAATGCAATGGTGAGTGTCATATCGCCTGTAATAAATCTCAGAGCGGAATGGTAAACAGTGTCGAGAGGTTTCAATGTTGTCACAGAGGCTATATGTCTATATGTCTATAAATTGTGTCACAATAGTCCAATACTGACAAGAAGACAGCTTGGACAATTCTCTTCCTACAGAACATAGGGAAGCTAGAACGGTTTCTGTATAGGAAGCCAATTTTTTGTCTGAGTTTGCAAGCTAGAGTGTTGACATGAAACTTGAACCAGAGTTTATCATCCAGCCACAGACCGAGATATTTATTTTCTGTGACTCTTTCAATAAGTGAGCCATTAGCCGTTAGTAGTCGGAGCCTACCATAATCAATAGCTCTAGATTTAGAGAAGAGCATGAACTTGGTTTTGCTGGGATTAAGGACGAGTTTGAGATTGGTGAGAGCTTCTTGGAGCATATTGAGAGATAGCTGTAGATTCTCGAGGGCTTTCTGTACAGAATCTGCAATACTATAGACAACAGTGTCATCAGCATATAGATGAGCCTTACTACCACTTAAAGAGGAGACAATATCATTAATATAAATGGTGAAGAGGACAGGGCCCAGCACCGATCCCTGAGGCACCCCCTTAGTTAAGGGCAGGAAGTCTGATTGAAAGCTACCCGACTTCACGCATTGTCGTCTTCTGGACAAATAGTCCTGAAACCAGGCACAGGCACCCCCAGCTAGACCTATGCAGGCTAGCCTCTGTAACAACAGCTGGTGATCCACTGTGTCAAAGGCTTTTGATAAGTCAACAAATAAGGCTGCACAATGTTTTTGTGTGTTGGCTGTAAGACGACACACCTAGAAGAGGGAATCCTTTTTGTCGCTCCCTTCCTCCTTTCTCTGTCCCTGTTGGCGTTGTTGACCTGCAGTTCTATGTTGCTACCACAAGAGGCAGTGGTCCCAGAACATCAAAAGAAAAAGACTCCACAGATTTCCCAGGTCAGCGGTGGCCGAGTGGATAGTGTGCTGCTTATCACCGCGAAGGTTGTGAGTTCAATCCTTGGTGTGGACATACCAAGGTACCTGACATATTTTGTCACTGGATGTTGTAGAAGTTATGTAACGAGCGTGGGTCATATTTGTTAATTATAGACCCTTTTACAGCCTAGTCAGCACAAGTATGCGCGCACATTCTTGAAACAGTAGCAGAGGAAGACAGACGAAATCGCCATTATTAAGCGTATGGACCAATACAGCCATGGTACGGACTGAACTGAGGACATCATCAAAAATGCCCGCGCTTGCGGTGCCCATTTTATGTCAGGTAAGTTATTTTGACTACCTGGTTTCCACACACTGGAATGTCTGGTTGAAATGTAGCCCTTCTCAGTGCCGTTGTCGCATTCCACTCGCTCATGCCAGACAACAGTCCTTTTCTGGTCCATTCACTTTGCCGTCAAAATAAATCGGCCTAGTTAGGAGAGGCGCTCATATTTACAAGTGTCAGATAAACATGAAACTTCACTTACCTAAGTGTCTATTTTAACAAATGCTGGGTTGAAGCTTCAAAGCACCGCCACCACCACAGAAGACTACCTCGGAAAAATAATTTCACTCGGACAGAACGCGTCTAAATAAGTTATTTATTGGTAGCGTCAAGGCTTCAAAACCCAGCATTTGTTAAAATAGACCGGTTTGCTTAGGTAAGTGAAGTTTCATGTTTATCTGACACTTGTAAATATGAACGCCTCTCCTAACTAGGCCGACACCGATTTATTTTGATGGCAAAGTGAATGGACCAGCAAAGGACTGTTGTCTGGCATGAGCGAGCGGAATGCGACAACGGGACTGAGAAGGGCTAGTTGAAATGTAGAGTAATATCTGAAGCAAACAGTAACCCATAACCTGGCTGCATGCTAAGCTAAAGCTAAGTTCAGGAAATGAAGCCCAATGATAGCTAGCTAGTGTTAGCTAGCTAACTCAAGGCCCGAGGAGTTGGAGATACTGTGCACGTTCTCTCAAAGTGCTTTAGCTAAGGTTAGCTACTACAAGGTAGCTAGTCTTTGTCACCAACACTAGCCTCACAACGTACGTAGCTAAACTATAACAATTACAATTTACTTCTAAGGGCAAATACTTTACTTACATATCTTCATATAAATATAATACCAAGATCCTAGTAGATGTCCAAATAACCCACTGTGTCCGGGATCTACTTATTCACCACCTAAAGGGAAGTGCAAAACAGCAAGTCATGACCTTTATTCAGAAACAAAAGTTGAACCCATTGCAGCAAAATAGCTAACATTACAGGAATCATCAGTGTAACTGCTTTAGCCACTGACCGCTACCATTAATGTTATGGAAGCTGCTGCTAGTTGTTGTGAGCTCATGAGCTAACTGGCTATCCCGCTCTCATTGTGCTGGATTAGCATTGGAAGCATTGGAACTGATGTGTCCAGGTGACAAGACCCATCTTTATTTATCAAACATTACCGTCCTACCAGTCCTGCACAGAAACAAGCCAGCCAACACACATAAGCCAGGCTTGACCTGGCCTGGTTTGTTATCTAACGCTGATATTATATCATTCATAACAATGGTGGCAGCTGAAATTGTACTATGATTAGCTCTAAATCCAGATTGGTTAACCCAGTTCAAATTTTTGTTATGAGCTTCACACACCACAGGAAAACATGTCATTAACCACCCAGCCAAATCTGAGTGATTAAAAATGTCGCTGAGTATATAAAATAAGGCTTCAAAATCGGTTAAAAATCAGCAGCATTCTCTGGTCTGAGACTGTGGGGGCGTGTCTGCTGAAGGCACCGAAGCCACACCCAATTGCGTGGGGAGGGGGTGTGGAGGGAAGAACCTGTCAAATAGTACCGTTCTCTGGTCTGCATATTGTCACACTGGCACGCCGTCTCTTTTGTGGTAGGAAGGCACAGCTTTGTGAAAACAGAGAGGAGTTGAAATTACACTTGTCTAATGAGTCAAACGCACAGATGCTTCCTCCTAACCTAACTCCTGAGCGCGGAGGTTAGGTGGAGAGGATGTAGATGAGGAGAAAATACCTTTTTTTACTCACACACAATTTCTCTATAAATCTCCATTTCACACACACCATTCCATCCAGGCCCTCAGTCGTGAAGGCTGGCTGCCTGAAAACCAACAATATAAAATATACCTGGCTCTGTTGTCAGACCCAGATTTGCTAAAAAAAAAAAAGCAAATGCTTTCCTTTCTCAGAAAATTGAATCTATTATGTATAGTTATATTTTCCTCAATCCCATTTCCTCACTAATATGTATTTCCATATGTATTGCCTGCTATCAGATAGCAAGAGCAGAGCTCAGCCTTTCTCCATACGTCCTTTGTCAATTATGTCATTTTTGAGGAGTCAAATAGACTATTTAATGTCCTGTAACCTATAGAATGGTTGGAGCTCTAGAGGGAATGTCGAAACGGAACTGCATGTCCTAATGTGGTCCGGATTTGGATCAGTACAGACTTTTGCAGTCAAAGCTAAAGCAAAGATTTGGGACAGAGATACTCAAATGACAGATATTTGCAGAGAATGTGTGGAAATTCACATTCTAGTGAAATAGAGCAGCAGTTTTTGCAATGTCATTTTTAGATGATGCTACAGTTTAAAAAAAAAAATCATGTATTCAAGTTAAGACGGTGAGATTAATCTTTAATCAGAACAACTGACAGTAGCATGGCTGCAACAAGCATTTTCTAAAAGAAAGTCTAAAACACTCTTTCATAATTTTACATGAAAGTAGGTTTATAAACCAATATAATTCAAATGAATCTGTTAATGTTCCAATGTTCAGATTAATCAATCGCCATTGAACAGCAGGAAATATTAAGGTTTGAGCTTTTAATGTAAATTGTTACCCACAAAGCATATCCACGTCAACACAAGTTTCATAAATTAAATTTTTGTCATTTGATAATCATTTGCACAATTTCATATAAATTGCACTTTGAGAAAAATAATTAGCAAAATCTCAAAAGGTATCTGTAGACAACCATTTATAACCAGGTACCTAAATGTGAATACTGGGGTTCCCCCTTCAACAAGTCCCTGAAAATTGTAATTGGTCATGCCCCCCTCACCTTTGACCTGTGGACCTCCCCGTCGTCATCCTCGCCCCCGACACCCAGGACCTTGCGGGTCTTGAGCCGGCTCACAAGGTCCGTCTGACTGTGCTTCTTCACAAGGGGAGGGTGGTGCTTGTTGCTCATGGCAGTAGGGGAAAGGCCTAGGGCTCCTAAAACAAAAGTGTTGAGAGGGTTAATTGAGCAGTACATTGCTGCATTGTTTGTTTTTGAAGAATGGTGGCAGACTGCCCTATGCTTGATGGCAACTCAACACCATCGCTGTGGCAACTGTTTAGAGTGCAAACATGGGCCACAGAAAGATTCCATCATGAATGAGAGAAAAAAAAAACACAAACCCTTTACTTCTTGTACTCTCTGTCATCTCTTGTTTACCCTCCATGAAACCCTGCATTGTAGGCCTATATCAAGATACACAAGTTATGTCTATATTTGGACCCACTCAAATATTTGCACTAAATCCTCTTATCAATATCAGGCCCTGTCCACACGAACACAGGTATTTTTTAAACCAGACATCTTTCTACGGTTTGGCCTTCCTTCCACAAGCAAACAGTGTTCTAGGTCACTAAAACCTGACTTTTTTGAAAACTCCTTCCAGGGTGAACATAGGGAAAATAAAGGTTTACAAAAAAATAATAAAACATTTTTAGAAACTTCACTTTCAGTGTTACTGTGTGGACAAGTATCATCAAATGTATATTCTTCAATTGTGTGTTATGTCCCTCTAATTATGAAAATCAATTCACCTCCCATTAAGTTCTCTTTAAAAAATCATGTCAGCTTTAATCATAGTGTAGAGGGGATTCAATATGTCTATGAGAAGTAATTACACCCTGTCCTCCACATGGAACCGGATCTTTGAGTGGGCCCATTTTGCACATAAAAGGATTTTCATTCTGAGCCACATGTAAATGAATGCATCTCCAACATTAAAGTCAATCTCTTCTCTTGCGTTGTGAACTTTAATTGATCCCTTTATGAATAGGTAGTCGTGCCGTAAAACCCACTATGGTTGCTTCAACCTAGCCCTTACCGAATGGACTCTCAAACTGATAATACACACAATATTATTAAGAGTCCATTCAGACCCACAAGAGAAGAGATTAGCTTGAATGCTGGAGACACATTTATTTAGCCCTACTGTATATGTATTCTTTGGCAGGCATGCTGTGGCTTCACCATGGCTGAGAATGGGAGTCTTTTTCTGTGCAGCATAGAGGCTTAGAGAGTGAGAGTAGTCTCTGTGAAGCATAGAGGCTTAGAGAGTGAGAGTAGTCTCTGTGCAGCATAGAGGCTTAGAGAGTGAGAGTAGTCTCTGTGCAGCATAGAGGCTTAGAGAGTGAGAGTAGTCTCTGTACAACATAGAGGCTTAGAGAGTTAGAGTAGTCTCTGTGGAGCATAGAGGCTTAGAGAGTGAGAGTAGTCTATGTGCAGCATAGAGGCTTAGAGAGTGAGAGTAGTCTCCGTACAACATAGAGGCTTAGAGAGTGAGAGTAGTCTCCGTACAACATAGAGGCTTAGAGAGTGAGAGTAGTCTCTGTGCAGCATAGAGGCTTAGAGAGTGAGAGTAGTCTCTGTGCAGCATAGAGGCTTAGAGAGTGAGAGTAGTCTCTGTGCAGCATAGAGGCTTAGAGAGTGAGAGTAGTCTATGTGCAGCATAGAGGCTTAGAGAGTGAGAGTAGTCTCTGTGCAGCATAGAGGCTTAGAGAGTGAGAGTAGTCTCCGTACAACATAGAGGCTTAGAGAGTGAGAGTAGTCTCTGTGCAGCATAGAGGCTTAGAGAGTGAGAGTAGTCTCTGTGGAGCATAGAGGCTTAGAGAGTGAGAGTAGTCTCCGTACAACATAGAGGCTTAGAGAGTGAGAGTAGTCTATGTGCAGCATAGAGGCTTAGAGAGTGAGAGTAGTCTCCGTACAACATAGAGGCTTAGAGAGTGAGAGTAGTCTCTGTGCAGCATAGAGGCTTAGAGAGTGAGAGTAGTCTCTGTGCAGCATAGAGGCTTAGAGAGTGAGAGTAGTCTCCGTACAACATAGAGGCTTAGAGAGTGAGAGTAGTCTCCGTACAACATAGAGGCTTAGAGAGTGAGAGTAGTCTCCGTACAACATAGCCTAACGTCACTGCAGGAACACAAAGAGTTTCAACTTCCTATTATTAACTCAGCCAAATACTGTACATATGTTAACAAACGGTAAACATACTCCAGCCTTTTCAATAGGGGTGACCATTGAGACAATGTTTTGGATGTATCCTACATTATCTTCACACTTGGTAAATTCTAGCAGAATCAAATATAGGCCAGAATGGACCATGTTTCGGCATGCTCTGGGTGGCTAGCTAGTATTGATACTGAGGGAGTGAGTTTAACCAACAACTTGCTACCCACCTGGGACTCACAAGGACTCAGTTTCACTCAGTTACAACTGGATGATAAAATCATGATTCTTGAACCTGGCAATTTGCATGAATTTGCATATTTAACATCTTAAATATCTTACTCCATTTTACATTGCCTAACACTGTGTGCAAAGACTATTGCTAAGATCTATAAGGAGAGAGCCCAAAGAAGAATGGGCAAAGATGGGGTCTAAAGTCTAAAGAAAAGAAGTAAGGAAGAAGAGTGTAAGAGAAGAAGAGTAGTCTACAATACAGTAGTCGCCTACAATCCATTTTATAGCCAACCATCAATTGTTAGAATTCAGAGTTGCTGTGAGTATAACCAAACAAACAGACCACACCTTGACTTTTACTAAATTAATATGAATGACAACCATGGCAGGGAGGCATCACAAAATGAGCTGTGGAAATCATCAAGACTGTGATCCCAACCTTATTATCGCAAATATTTACAGAAACATACAATATATTAAATATCACCATGTTGTTCCCCAGGAAGTGAGCTTCAGATAAAGACCACATTTGACAATACTTTGGACTTGGCCCTTTTAAGCCTGGGATGAGTCCAAGGTGTCAGGAAATCAATGATGAGATGAGGGCAGGGTACCTCCCACCTACAAAATCAATGTCAGACAATACACATAATACTGCGGCCGTAGCCTAGCAAGTTACCTAGATGGTATGATCCTTGTCCTTCCCTCATAAGTGTAAATTACATTCCAGTATCATTTGCACTTGAAGACTAAGCATTTTATGGCAGTCGTTAGGGCTGAGACATAAGGCCATTAAACAGAGCATGTAAAAACTAAATTGGAAATAATTTAGGATCTCTCACGGACTAACTATGGCATTGGCTGCATAAGGTTTTCTTTGATAGGAAAATCATTTGTGGGACAAAATGTTTCAGTCTTTTGACTAATTTGTGATCCCATGAGTTTGAAATACAAAATACAATTCTATCTGCTGCAGCAGCACTGGGTCGGGGCCGGGCGGAGTAAGAGGAGGAAGGAGACAAATGGCAAATATATGAAGGTCTGAGGGTCTAGGTTTACACACATATACACACTAGTGCAGGCATATGTTATCCTGTTAACTGCTACAGTTAGGAGATGGAACAAGGTTTGAGGTTGTGACACGGTCACAGCTCTTTACTGTCCTGGCCTCACAGTGAACTGCCCACCGACATCAGGACTGCTCATATTTCACCATAGGCTCAAAACTCACCTCTTCAAGAAGTACTAGGGACCAGGATTGTCCCTCTTAAGCACCTATTGTTTTTTTTAGTTATTTACTTTTGCACTTTACCTTAAAGGAGTAGTAAAGGGAAAATGCATGTTTAGCCCTATGTTAAGGTTACTTATGATCATATACAATGGTTCAGATCAAAACATTGACAAAACTAGCACTTTTGAGAAAGTCTGATAATTGCTCTACCACCTTTTGGTCATACAATGGATGTGGGTGGGCACTGTGAAAAATTGTTCTAAAAACATGTTAAAGTCGCACTGAAATGTAAAAAGCATTCTGTCCCATTTTGGTTCACATAATTGGTCATAGTGTTCACCTATTCAACGATGTATGCCAAAAAAAAATACAAAATTCTACTTTTGTTGTAATCTTATATCAAAGTATATAATTTCTTACTTCCTGGAAAACGGTAGGTCACGTGCAATGACGACAACAGGTACCTTAGATTTTAGGCCAATAATCTCACAACATCCACCCGTCAATCAACGCTATCCTTCTATCGAATCTGTCTAAAGTTCTTAAAACCCGTCCACTTGTCAATGTTCCAATCAAATTTCTCTAAACATATGTCCCACCCTCATAGCTTGTTTGCTTCGGAAATACATCAAACTACGGAAGTTAGATGATCTCAAACGTCTGTTTCAGTCCGACTTTAAACTCTCAATTTTAAAGACAAGAAACTCACGAGGTGTTAGTTGGCGTTCTGACATTTAATTCGCCAGAAAGTAAGATTCTAGTTCATTTGGAAACGCTTTTTAAAATATTTAGCATAGAACTATTTAGTCGCAGCACATACGTGTGTAAACTTCCGCAAACTAGGTAGCCTAGCAACATAAACAATAACAATAGCTACCGTAAGTAGTTCCGCTTCCTGAATCCCCTCTGCGGATTGATCTACACATCTACAACGGTCGCTTCAATAAAAGTCAATGGATTTCATAAAATGATCAATCCCTACAGGATTCATACTTTGCGGCGAATTTGATGTCATAACACCAACGGACACCAATTACCCCCTCGGTGAGCTTCTTGTCTTTTAAATCGAGAGTTTAACATGTTTTTGAAAGATTTTTCAAGGTGCCCACCCACATCCATTGTATGACCAAAACGGTGGTAGAGCAATTATCAGACTTTCTCAAAAGTGCTAGTTTTGTCAACGTTTTGATCTGAACCATAGTATATGATCATAAGTAACCTTAAAACAGGGCTAAACATGCATTTTCCCTTTACTACTCCTTTAAGGGGTGATTTGTTTGAACGCACATGTCCTGATGAAGACCGACAAGGTCCAAACATGTTGACATTTTTAATTATGGGGCGGCTGTATAGCTCAGGAGGTAGAGCGGGTCGTCCAATGATCGTAGGGTCGGCAATTCGAATCCAGGCTCCTCCTGACTACATGTGGAAGTGTCCTTGGGCAAGATACTGAACCCCAAATTGCTCCCAATGAGCAGGCTGGCACCTTGCATGGCAGCTGCCGCCATTGGTGTATGAATGTGTGTGTGAATGGGTGAATGAGAGGCCTTCATTGTAAAGCGCTTTGGATAAAAGCGCTATATAAGTGCAGTCCAGTCCCCGACACATTAAAGGCTTTTTAACATTACGACTTCCCTCCTGAATATTTATTCTGAGTGCCTGGATCTACACTACTGGTTTATCTCACTTTTTGAGCACCTGGATGTTCCTCCCTGTTGTCTACAAATGGTGTAGTATATTGAAACTGGTAAGCTTACTCATGGATATGAAAATGTTGATGGTGGGTGCAAATGCAGAAATTAGAAAAACGGAAAACAAGGACTACTACAGAATATACTGAAACTGGTAGGCTTATTGGTGAATGAGTTTCTATTTCAATGTAATGTAAAAACATAATATGTCAATAAACCATTTATGCAGTGGTCACCCAGCCTACCTATTAATTTGGGTTTGCATTTGCCAGATGTGTAGCCACAGACCCCGCCCACCCAATCAGTTTGGTCTTTTTTAACGTTTTAACGTTAATCATTGTACAATAAAAATGGATTGTATTAGTATTATTCAATTTCAATATTGTAGTATATTTTTATACTGTATTACATCAATCACATCTGTATTACTCTCATGTAGTAATCATTTATTAGAATAATGAATAAACTCCACTTTAGTTGGAACTGGGTTAATTTAAGGAGTTTAACATGTGAGTTATAACAGATGGCCTTTGTCCTGTCCTGAGTCAACAGATAGCAAACGGTCGCCTCTGAAGTGGGTATAGCCTACAGTCTAGGAGGACACAGCCTACAGTCTAGGAGGACACAGCCTACAGTCTAGGAGGACACAGCCTACAGTCTAGGAGGACACAGCCTACAGTCTAGGAGGACACAGCCTACAGTCTAGGAGGACACAGCCTACAGTCTAGGAGGACACAGGAAGCTCCTGGTCCAGGGGGCAGAGCTCAGCTGACACCTTGACCATTCAGAAGATCAGTTGACCGTTTTGTGTCCATATCTGTGTTAATGAACATTCCTTGTATGCAAATGTGTTTGTCATGTGATTCCTGGCCTGAAGCCAGGTTAAAAGCTGAAGTCACGACACTGAGAATTCAGAATTGCCGAAGTTCTGGCCCCTGTGTTAGGCATGCTCAATAAATTGTTGATTCTACGGTTTTTGCCTCCTTGAAGTTCTGTTCCACACGAAGATCATGCATTTGAAATACACTGCAATATCAATATTTAAGAGGTTTAAACTCCCATCCCCAGTTTAAATTGTGTGTGCAGGCTACACTATTATATTGTCCCTACCAAACCTACGCCCTTGAAAGAAACAGTAACAGCTACAACAAACAAACCAGTAACAGCTACAAACTAAAAATATGGTTAAAAAGTCATGTCCCAGCACAGTGGAGTATGCATTAGCATAATTCTGCATCCCCCTGGGCTTGAACTCTTGTTGAGCTACCTGCCATTTTGTGTTGTCACGATACCAATATTTGACCTGCGATACTATACCAGCCAAAGTATCACGATACCAAGTAGTATCACGATACCGAAGCATTAAAATTTGTAATTTTAAAATTGTTATTTTTATGGAGGTTACAGTACAGTGTAATCACTTTATACGAGTGGTGCATGAATAACATGCATTTAATGCATTACATTGTAGCTCGAAAGGTAAGTAAAAAGATACTATGCATATCATGAATTATTATATAATAATATTATATATAATATTAAATATTTAAAACACAAATCTAAAACAACTACTGAATCAGCCATGTATACACACAAGTGTAGTATCACCAACCACCAGTAAAGGTCAGCTGAGGGCCACTGGGTTTTGGTTGATGGCAGTGACGCTTTATCTAGCTTTCACTTATGTGAAAGTCAAAACCAGATCAAATGACCAAATGTCAAGAGGTGGATATCATTGGATTATCATTGGATTCGTCTCAGCCAACATAATCTAGCTCACATTATTTTAAGGAGTTTGGAGTTGGAATAAGAGGATGACAATTTTAATTCAACAGGTAGGCTAACGTTACTTCATTAGCTAGCCAGCTGGCTAGCTTTGGCTGGCTAGCCAGCAACAGCAGCACACGCTTTAGCTAAGAGGTTTATTCATTCATTTTTGTAATATTAGCTAATGGCAAGAACACTGCTAAAGTCATACTAACTTCATTCGCTCGTCTGTATTCCAGTGCAAGTTCTGGATGACGAGATTGTAGATGCTTTATTAAGTTTTATGTGTTTCCTTCTTTTGCCTATACGGCATTGCTGCATCGCCTGCACAACGGACGGCAATAGCGTTTCCTTGTTGGTTTAAAACCCAAATACTGTAGCTCCATATTAAACTTTTAGAGTTATGTTTCTTCAATAATTACATTACAGTCATTTAGCAGACGCTTTTTTCCAAAGCGACTAACAATAATTGCATTTAACGTAGGAAGAGCCAATGTACTACTACTTGCCAGAACTCACAAGTGCATCTTCTCTCTAAAACAAGTGACTAAGAGCATAATCTAGTGCTGAAGGCAAAGTGCAAGAATAGCAATCTAAAGTACAGTGCAATATAATATACAATAAGTGCTTAGGTGGGAGGATTGTTGTAGTACTTCTTGAAGAGATGAGTTTTGAGCCTGCGACGAAAGATGGGCAGCGACTCAGCTGTCCTGACATCAGTGGGCAGCTCATTCCACCACTGCGGGGCCAGGACAGAGAAGAGCCGTGACCGTGTCGATCGACCGCAGGAGCCTCGGAGTGACGGGGCAACCAGTCGCCCTGAGGTAGCAGAGCGTAGCAGTCGGGAGGGGGTGTAGGGTTTGACCATGGCCTGGAGGTAGGAGGGGGCTGTTCCTTTCATTGCCCTGTAGGTTAGCGCCAGAGTTTTAAACTGGATGCGAGCCGCTACAGGGAGCCAGTGTAGAGAACGGAGGAGGGAAGTTGTGTGGGAGAACTTGGGGTGGTTGAACACCAGGCGAGCAGCAGCTTTCTGGATAAGTTCCAGGGGTTTAATGGCTGACGCCGGCGACCCAGCGAGGAGGGAGTTGCAGTAGTCCAGGCGGGAGATGACCAGGGCCTGGATGAGTACCTGCGCCGTTTCATCAGTGAGGAAAGGGCGAATCCTCCTGATGTTGTAGAGCATGAATCTGCAGGAGCGTGTGACGGATGTGACATGTGCGGAAAACGACAGTTGGTCATCCAGGGTCACACCCAGATTCCTCCCAGTCCGAGTCGGGGTCACCACTGTCTTCAATGGTGATCCAGGTCCCGGTGCGGGCAGCCCTTCCCCCGTAATGTTACATTTGATGGTGCGGACTCAGAGCTAGGGAACGCTTCTGACATTGCGATAGCCTACTGAGAACCAGACTGGCTCGTGCCCAGACATACACAGGTAACGTCTATATATATTGTGACTGCGGAGATGCATGCGTGAGTCAACAAATTGGGATCTGCACAATAGGGCTGCTCGATTAATCGGATTTTAATCTAGATTAAGATTTGGGCTGTCAACGATCATTAAAACAAAATAATCGCCATAAAACGATTTAGCACAAATCAAGTGCACCCTACACTGCAGAGCTATACTGTGCTTGACCCCTCCCCCACCCCCCAAAGCCCCAAAACAAACACTGTAGTTCAAAGCGAGACGAGTTGTCAAGCGAGGCGCACGCATGCTCCTCTCGTACAAAACACGACAAGAAGAAGATTATGGCAGCAGAAAGAGAGGTGGACAAGAGAGCTAAAACCACGTCAGTGGTGTGGAAACACTATGGGTTCGCGGAGACAGATTTGGACCAAGTTGACACGGTGTGTAAAATTTGCTACGCAGTCGTAGGTGCCCCTCAAAGTAGCCCTTCTCAGTCCCGTTGTCGCATTCCGCTCGCTCATGCCAGACAACAGTCCTTTGCTGGTCCATTCACTTTGCAGTCAAAATAAATCGGTGTCGGCCTATTTAGGAGAGGCGCTCATATTTACAAGTGTCAGTTAAAGATGAAACTTAACTTACCCAAGAAAAACGGTCTATTTTAACAAATGCTGGGTTTTGAAGCCTCGGCGCTACCATTAAATAACTTATTTAGACGCGTTCTGTCCTAGTGAAATTATTTTTCCGAGGTAGTCTTCTTCTGTGGTGGTAGCGGTGCTTTCAAGCTTCTTTATTTATCAGTTTTGGCACTTTTATTTATTTATTTATCAAGGTTCACTATTCGTCTCCCATGGGAGACATGTATCTAACCCAAAGAACATTGTTAAAAAGAAAAGCCACTTAATAAATTAATTGTTATCGAAGTCAATGTATAATTTGATTTGTTAAGAAAATGTCAAAACTTTTGATTAAAAAGAATTAAAGAAAAAAAATCAATGAATAATTGTGTTAAATAATCGGAATCTCAATATCAATCAAAATAATCGTGATTATGATTTTTGCCATAATCGAGCAGCCCTACTGCACAACGGTTTCACGAGCCAGTCTTGAGCCAGTGAGAAGCTATAGATGGTTTCACACTGACTTAACCATCACAATCACAAGGGTTGCATGTACTGAACAGACAAAGAACAAGAGGGTAGCCAGGGCTTGACATACAGTTGAATTTGTGGATTTTCAAAGTTACTGACCCCAAAGTTGTATCCCTGGCCCCCAGTGGTGGGCACAGGATTTTTGAAGGGCAGGGGCGAAAATGAAAAAAGGGCACCTACTGTATGACATGGGGCCCCATTGACGTGCAAGTGTGTCATATAGTGAAAAAGTCACTGTCCAATTCTTGATTAAAGCAATACAGTACATCGCAATATTTTGACCTTTACAAACATGTCTGGTGCTAATTCTCCAATTAGGCTAGATTTACTAAAAGTAAGTTGAATCGTCCAAACAGTCTACTCAGAAAGATAATACATTGACATTTATTACCTTTTAAAACTCGCGCTCCCGGCACACAGCATTCAGTCGAAGTGCGCATGCGCAACGTTGTGCTTAAACAACACAGTAGTAGCTAACTATTCCGGCGTCTATGGATATCATGCGTTTTTTTGCTCAATGATATCATGGCGGAGGTGAGAAAACCGAAGCAAAACATCACGGAGGAAGCCAGAAAAAGAAAAAGACAAGTGCACTTACTCGCAGAGCCTGTGGGGGCGCAGTTCCGAGAAAACCGGATAAAACGCTATGTACTGCTTTAAGATTATGTAGGCAATCCAGGCAAAAAAAGTATGTTTAAAATGTTTTATTTTACAAACCATTAGGAAGGTAGCATTAGGAAGGTAGCCGACCTATTTAGTGAATTAACACCTTAGCTAAACTAAAGCCAGCCAGCTATTAGCTAAAGCCAGTTAGCTAGCTAGCTAGCTAGCTAGAAAACCTAAACCATACACTAATACCACATGCTGCTAGCTAGCTAGCTATAAAACCTAAACCATACACCAATACCACATGCTGCTAGCTAGTATCAATAAAAGCACAGTGTAGCCTACATTAGTAGGCTCATGTATGATTGGTAAAACTCAGTCTTTGCAACTTAAAAGAGAGCTTGCTGTATTACCCACCGGTATTACCCAGTAGCCTGCAGGGTAACAGCTCAGTAGCCTACTGCATTAAGCTCCCTCAGACATCTGAGCAGTGGAGAGGGGTGTGTCTACGGAACACTAATATCATTTCATCCTCACTTTATTTTTCCATTGATTAAATAGTAAATTTTTAACAATGGGAATGAGCATTTTATTTACACTTATCATTGGCAACTATTTATTTTGTTTTACTTTCCTATAGAGGAAAAATAGGGACATTGCAGATGGAGAAACATCAAAGAGACATATTATGGTTTTGCATCCCCCAGACCCCCACCCCATTTTTCTGCCTTTTATTTGGAAGGGCATCTAATGGGGTACTTCATGAATTTAACCAGAAAGGCACCTGCAGGGAACCTCGAGTTTACCCCATTGTAATCCTACTACTAGAAGGAATATCACTCAGGAAAGGCCATGCATCCCGTTCACAGATCCTCTCCCTCCATGTAATGGACATATGAGCCTGTTTACACTGATGGACACAGAAATGTTGAGAAAAGTAGTATCCAAACTCAAAACCTCCACATGCCTGCTGGATCCCATCCCCACCGATTTTTTCAAAACTATTTTTGACTCTGTATCCTATGACATTTTATCCATTGTTAATGACTCCCTATCTACAGGTGTCTTCCCACCAATACTTAAAACTGCTCTGGTGAGACCCGTACTAAAGAAAAACAACTTAGACACTTCAGTTTTTAGCAATTTTAGACCAATCTCCAACCTTCCATTTTTGAGTAAAATTCTGGAAAAAATTGTTTTCGCACAGATTAATGATTTCCTAGCTACAAGTTGTATCCTTGACCTTTTCCAGTCCGGCTTCCGTGCCCACCATAGCACAGAGACGGCATTAGTCAAAGTTGTAAATGACCTCAGAATTAATGCTGACTCCAAAGAGCTCTCTGTTCTCGTCCTCCTGGACCTGAGTGCAGCCTTTGATACTATAGATCATGCAATCCTCATCGAAAGACTGGAAAAGTGGGTTGGCCTCTCTGGTCCAGTCCTAAATTGGCTTAAGACCTATCTAACCGGTCGTGATTTCTTCGTTGCCCTCGGTGAATATAGCTCAAGAAAGATCCCTATGACCTGTGGGGTGCCCCAAGGATCGATCCTAGGACCTCTACTCTTCAGCCTGTACATGCTGCCCCTTGGCAGTGTCATCAGGAGGCACAATATTAGCTACCATAGCTACGCAGATGATACTCAACTTTATATTTCCGTAACACCCAGTAACTACAGTTTGGTTGACTGCCTTGTCAAGTGTATTATAGATATAAATGTATGGATGTCACATAATTTCCTCCAACTAAACCAGGACAAAACAGAAGTACTGATCATTGGAGAAAAAGCTGAAAGAGAGAAACTAGCTGCACACCTAAAAACTCTGGAAATTGACACCAATTGCCAGGCTAAAAACTTAGGTGTCATACTTGACTCAGATCTTAACTTCGAAAACCACATCAAGAATATTACAAAGACATCCTTTTACCACCTAAGGAACATTGCCAAGGTGCAACCCTTTCTCTCTCAGGCTGACACCGAAAGATTAATGCATGCTTTCATCACAAGCAGGCTGGACTACTGCAATGCTCTACTATCAGGCCTACCAAAGAAAGCAATCTCTAAGCTACAAATAATACAGAATGCTGCAGCAAGAGTCCTCACTAAGACTAGACGAAGGGCACACATCACACCAGCGCTAAAATCACTACACTGGTTACCAGTCAACTCTAGAATAGACTTTAAAATACTATTACTAGTCTATAAATCTCTCCACAGTCACTCACCAGAATATATTTCAGACATGCTTGTTAAGTACATGCCAAACAGACCACTTAGATCCTCAGGCACTGAACTTTTAACAGTTCCAAAAGCCAGGACCAAGAAACATGGAGAGGCAGCTTTTAGTTTCTATGCCCCCAACCTCTGGAACACCCTACCGGAGTGCCTAAGAAGGGCTGAAACAACGGAGGTCTTCAAGCGAGACCTCAAGACGTACCTTTTCGACCTAGCCTACAATCACTAGCTAAGACCCTGAGATTCAGAAAGGCAGCCTCAAACCTACCTGTGAACCCTCTGTATACATTGATACTTGTCCTGCTATGCAATGTATGTATATCATGAAGCGTACAGAAGCTGGTTATCCTGAAACAGGCTTGTTCTGACTGTTGTGTTGCTTCAATGGCTCAGTGTGCTACTAACCGTTTTTCTGTCTCCCCTAGTGTCTCTCTCTCTCCCTCCTATCCTCTAACCAGGTCCAGTGTCAGCTGCGGAGCTGTGGATATCGTAGTATTTAGTACACACACACACATGTACACACAAGACACACATCAGTCCACATCCGGCTTTGGCCTGGACCTGATGCTCTTAGCCTTTCTTGCTCTTAGCCTTTCTTGCTCCGAAAACTTAATTTAAACTTAATTTACTATTATTTATTGTTCTTTAAATGTTCTTAGCCATTAGACAAATATATTCCAGGAGCCTGCCCCAGGTCGCCTGTTTCAATATCTGTGTGGTCTGAATGACTCTATGTGCTACTAACCCTGCTCTGCCTTCCCTCTCCCTGGTGCCTCTCTCTCTCCCTCCTATCTTCTAACCAGGTTCAGTGGATGCCCCACTGTCACCAGCAGACCTCACGAAGTCCGATAGATACCCTCTGTGTCTATTGTGGATGATGTAGCATGTCCGTAGAATATTCTCTCCCCTATGATGTTTTTAGCCTCTCTCACTCTGAAATGTAATTCAATGCAATGTATTGCTTCATAAATGTTCTTAGCCGGTAGACAAACATACTCCAGGAGCTTGCTCGATCGCCTTGTTGAGAGGGGTCAGGGAAGAATTTTTACAGCTCACTTATCTGGCCCCCGGGTGATTACTGTTTTTTTGCTTCCCTCTGGAATATGTAGACAGTGGGTCGTATGCCCACCTCCCTTGTTCTCTGTAAAGCACATTGTGTTGCCTCTGGGTATGAAATGCGCTATATAAATAAAGCTTTGATTGATTGATTGATTGATTGACTACTGTATGGCATCCTACATCCTACTGTATGCCGCGAAACGGTTGTTTTCATCAATCTGTGTTTATGAATCGCTAGTTGTGATACAACAGCCAGGATTTTCTTGGCGTTTTCTTGCTTTTGTGTACTAACCTCCGTCATATACCTGCAACTCAACACAATGACACCATGTTGGGTGACGAACTGATACTTGCAGGGTGCAATAGTTCAATATATGCACAGTTGATAAATGTGGAATTACAGCTAACAGAGCAACATCTCTTATTGGGAACCCCAGCGTGCTGCTGAGAGGAGAGTCAGAGTCAAGACCACGCAGAGCTGATACAGTGGAACCCATTCTCTGGTGCGCAGTGAGGTAAAACAAAGCTGCCATCTTTCTCTCTGTCTCTCTGTATTCGTTTTCTCTAAGCAATCCATATCTGGAGCAGGTTTGATGCAGTTCAGGTTCTGGCAAGAGAATTGGTTTCATACATTTTGATGTATGGCTTTTCCTACAGCTGTACAATTGCCCTCCCATGCACGCACACACACACGCACACACACCACATCCCCATTCAGGGTAATAGAAATACAAATCCTAAAGGTCCACAGTTTTCCCCCAATAATCCTACTAATTTTTTAAAGAAAACAATTATAATACATGAGTCCTTGAACTCCTCCACCCCAAGTGAAGGAGTTCAAGTATCTGGGGGTCTTGTTCACGAGTGAGGGAACCATGGAGAGGGAGTTTGGCCGGAGAGTCGGAGCAGCTGGTGCGGTTCTGCATGCAGTCGCTTTACCGCACTGTTGTGACGAAAAGATAGCTGAGCCAAAAGGCAAAGCTCTCGATCTACCGGTCCATCTTTGTCCCCACCCTCACCTATGGTCATGAAGGATGGGTCATGACCGAAAGAACGAGATCATGGATACAAGCGGCCGAAATGAGTTTTCTCCGGAGGGTGGCTGGGGTCTCCCTGAGAGATCGGGTGAGAAGTTCAGTCATCCGGGAGAGACTCGGAGTAGAGCCGCTGCTCCTTTGCGTCGAAAGGAGCCAGTTGAGGTGGTTGGGGCATCTAGTGAGGATGCCTCCTGGGCGCCTCCCTAGGGAGGTGTTCCAGGCGTGTCCGGCTGGGAGGAGGCCGCGGGGTAGACACAGGACTAGGTGGCGGGACTACATCTCCACACTGGCTTGGGAGCGGCTAAAGATTCCCCAGGCAGAGCTGGTTGATGCTGCCAGGGAAAGGGATGTCTGGGGCCCCCTGCTGGAACTGCTGCCTCCGTGACCCGACCCCGGATAAGCGGATGAAGATGGATGGATGGATGGATTATAATGCAAATCACCATTTCTCCAACACCTCATCACCCCCCCGCCAAATTGGTTCACACCTATAGCTCCATGGTTCACCCACCCACCCATCAAAAGGTGAATCAAACCTTTTTAAGTCCTGTCTCCTCTCCTATCTTCTCTTCATCTCCTGTATTCCGATTTCCTCCTGTTGATTTTTCTGGTTCTGAACTCTCTGAATTCTGAGGAAAGTTCGCTTCAAAATTACTGTTTTGTTTCATAGTGGCGTTTCAAATTGCCACTTCACAAGAGCTTGGCATATTTTAACATCAGTAACATCAGGCTACCTACTAGCTACTGTAGCTAACTGCAGACGAAACTAACGTTAGCTGCGGATCGACAATGTCCCAACTGCCCAAAGTGATCAAAGGTAACCAACATGGGCAGAAAACCTGCCAATCTGGCAACACTGCCAATGCCAATCCCTCAAAGCAAAGGACTTTCGAAGTGCTGCCTGCGGTGGAAAAAGCAGACAAATTTGACTACAGCAGTTGAGTCCGGAGACAGTCCAGACATTGAGGATAGATGATGTAATGATCCCCCATACACTCTCTCTGAATCCCTTTTGTTTGTGTGAATAAAATCCAGTGATCCTGGAGTAAAGATAATAGTATATTCTAATGCATAAAATTGATTGGTCTTGATTTCCTTGAAGAGGTGCTAATCATTGTAACACAGTATAAGCAATGCAAAAAACTGTCTCTGCCTGGAAAACAAAAGCTACTGTACACCAAGGCACCATGCTTCCTCCTGCTGCCTCCTCTCTTACTCACAAACACAATGTCACCTATAATGCATCCCACCGTCGTTCATCACGGGCAGGTGGGATGAGTTTCTGAGTTCTCTAGTCTTGCCAGCACTGCCCTGGGGGGGCTCAGATGATACAGCTTTCTCACAAATGGAATACGAATTGATCAGTCTCAACGCAGCAGGGGCCCTATGCGGAATAAGATGGTAACTCCATCTAATAATACCATCTTAAATCTGTAGAGACCTTGACTCATGCAGTGCCCAGGGCTCGAAGACGATTAGTCAGAACAGGCCTGGGACAGGTTAGGACACCTGCGTCTCTGGCTAGACTACCAGGGTTGTATCAGGTTTGACTATTGTATTAGGAGTGGTGAGACAGTTGACATATATAGGCCTAAGTCTTGACACAGGATGTTGTCCATTCATATTCATCCCAATAGAATCCTAGCTGTCTATAATCTAAACTAAAATAATGTATAATATGCCTAGTTTCGGAGCCAGACTCAGACGCTCCACTACAGAGGAGAGAGTCTGGACTTCAGACGCTTAGAATTTGTAAAAGGAAGTTCTTAAAAAAACTCATCATTTCCGGTCCGGACTGTCTACTACTCTCTACGGAATGTTGATGGGATATCCGCCCGTTTTATTCCCCAACTTCCTTCATCCAAATTTCTGCGTCTGAATACCAGACGCAGTTAACAGTCCGGGCTGGAAGTCGACTCGTCTGGCTCGCGAGACTAGAATATGACCATTTCATTGAATTCCCTCTGTTATGCATCATGAGAAGTATAAATGTAGTGCATCATCTTTCTCTCTCTCTTTCACCCTCTTTCCAGCAGTGCTTATTCTACCAGGTGTGACCCACTTCTACGCTTTCAGCTTCTGTTGCTAAACAATTTCCCTGCACCTTTGTGTCCTCTGGTTCCAAATAGTTCCTCAATTTAAACATCATTTTTAACCAGGCCAGGTCCAGCCTGGCTTATGTGCGTGGCTGGCTTGTTTCTGTTCAGGACTGGTAGGACGGAAGCTAGTCATGCCACTGAAATAGCTGTGAATTGAAATGACATGACGAAAGCTCCGTTGGTGCTTGTCTTGACAAAAGGCAGCGAGTGCCCTCTTGTGGTTAGTACTGGTACTGGAAGTTTCATTGTATGCGTCATTTTCAATTTAGCAAAATTACATAATACCAATTATCAAATATATTAGATTTTCGGAAAATATTTAAGAGAGAAAGTCGAACATTTCTGAGCTCAGTTGACAGCCCTACTAACTAATCTAAAATAGGATATCATTACACTGGTTTTAGACAGAGAAAGACGAGAAGTCCTTGCTGTACCACACTGTGGCTTTGCATCCGATTTCACGGTAGGCTGGCTGGAGGGCCACATAGTTGATTAATTAACTGAGAGTAAACAATCAGTCTACTCGCACCAACTGTTTCTCTGGAACAAAGCTAGAGACCAGACTAGGCCCAGCCTGGCTTATGGCTGAGCTGCTCTTTTTAGTTCTGGACAAATTCCATTGCCTGCCTTATGAACTTCCCTTTAGCTGGTGAAGTAAGGCTCATCTGGTCATGTACACATATTTGATTGAGTCAGCAGGTAGCATTAAGTGTAGACTCACAAGTGTGCTGCATTGACCTTGAATGTTAAATTGTGCCCATTCACCATCACGGAGTAAACATATTAAGTAAAATGTCAAAGGGATGATGTGTTAAACATTGAGACCTCACTTCCTGTTTACGTGGCATAGCGTTGACATTGAGCAGCGGCCATGTTAATTTGACTCTTAGGCTGTATCCACCGGTGAGCTGTATGTAGCTGAACAGCAGCAAGCTTACAGCTGCTCAGAGCGCACTACAGCTGGAGTTTAGAGCTGGCTAGGCTACCAATGTTTGACACCTACATTAGCAATGAGTGTTGTTTTTGCAGACTTCAGATTAAGTTTTGCAGCCATGGTGCTATATCGCTCTCGTCTCTATAGCACCCTGGAGCTCATTATCCATTGCAAACAACGAGAAAACAGCACCAGCTCTAAAATACAGCTTGCCACTGGCCACGCATCCTTATGGAGTATGCATATACAGTAGAATGTCAAAAGGATGATGCATTAAGCAATGAGACCTCACTTCCTGTTTATGCGGGGTTGCATTAGTCTCTCCCCAGACTCAAATATCATGTTGAATCGCTGCGCTCCGCATACTCCATAGTAGAGTCTGAGCCACTTCACTGCCCAAGCTGGTATTCCGAGGGCGTATCGACGGTTCAAAATTGGAAGAGTGACAGGTCGTAGGAGCAAATGAGATGCTAGCCCATGTTAGATGGGCGGGGCATATCTATGGGTGGGAGCGCCTGATTGCGAAAGTCGTTACCGACTGGTGTCGCAGGGATTCCTGCAAAACCAATGAATTGCCAGGATTTGAGCACCATATTTTTGCATGAAGTGTCCCAGACCCATAGAGAGATCTGCAGCATGCAGTAACGTAGTTATGAAGTTATGAAGTGTCCCAGACCCATAGAGAGATCTGCAGCATGCAGTAACGTAGTTATGAAGTTATGAAGTGTCCCAGACCCATAGAGAGATCTGCAGCATGCAGTAACGTAGTTATGAAGTGTCCCAGACCCATAGAGAGATCTGCAGCATGCAGTAACGTAGTTATGAAGTGTCTCAGACCCATAGAGAGATCTGCAGCATGCAGTAACGTAGTTATGAAGTGTCCCAGACCCATAGAGAGATCTGCAGCATGCAGTAACGTAGTTATGAAGTTATGAAGTGTCCCAGACCCATAGAGAGATCTGCAGCATGCAGTAACGTAGTTATGAAGTGTCTCAGACCCATAGAGAGATCTGCAGCATGCAGTAACGTAGTTATGAAGTGTCTCAGACCCATAGAGAGATCTGCAGCATGCAGTAACGTAGTTATGAAGTGTATCAGACCCATAGAGAGATGTGCAGCATGCAGTAACGTAGTTATGAAGTGTTCCAGACCCATAGAGAGATCTGCAGCATGCAGTAACGTAGTTAGCGTAGCTTACGTAGTGTATCAGCGAGAGAACTGATATTAAAGGAGAATGCTCCGTCTGCGCTCTGTGCACATGCGTGCTGGAGCAAGTGGGGAAGCTATTTCGTTTCTAAAGACGTTTCTAAAGATCATATTACAGAGGCATGTGAAAACCACAACAAGCCCTCGCTCTATGTAAGCACAACTAGCGATTCATAAAGTCAGATTGATGAAAAAAACCGTTTCGCAGCAGAAAATATATTTTTTTGAAGCTGCATTCTCAGTGCCCCGTCCGCCGCCATTACATGGATATACTTGGATCGCGCTGGATTTTAAATGTCTTCTACAGGCCTCCGAATTACACCAAATTTATCTCGGTGAGTCAAACGTCTTATAATTTGCCTTAAATAAGGTCCAGGTTTCAAAAACGAGCATTCTCCTTTAAGTAGAATGTCAAAGGGATGATGCGAAGAATTAAGCAATTACACCCAATTTCCTGTATACGCAGTGTCGCGTTGATGTTGACTGACAGCCATGTTAATTTGTGCCCGCTGACTCTTAATGTGCCCTAATACGGAACATAATAGCACTAATGAGGCAAACTATACTCTAGAGCCGTTCTTAGGGGCCATGTCCACATAGCGCCTTTTTCTGGCAGAAAGCCTCTGCAGGGCGCTGGGGAGAGCTTCGTCCTGCAGCGCTTCTATCAAACAGGACGTAGTGGTGTCCACAACCACGCAACATTTTTGAAAACAGTGGCGGATAAAAATATCTCTGATGCGAGAGAATATTGACATTTGTCGTCTCTAATTATCAGTTCCTTAATGTCCACTGACCCAAAACCATTTAGAAAGTTAAATCAAGCATATCAGCTCACGGTGCATATGAGCAGCCATTTATCAGCAGCCGAGTTTGACACAGCTGGCATAACGCTGCGTCTAAGTAAATGAATATAGCATCTTAAAACGTAACCAGTTAGCTAGCTAAACACAGTAGATAGTCAAATAATGATCACACAATGATCACACATCTCTTGCATTTGACAAATTGGCTGGATGTATTTATTATGATATGATAGTGGCCTTTGAGATATCCTTTCACTAGCCGGGTGCGGGACTTGAGAGATGACTCCAGACAGCTGACGAGTCAAGCCCTATCCAATATCTGATTGGTTGCCTGAAAGGAGTGGCAGTGACGACACCGCCGCCTTTCTGAAAAGTTGAGATATTTTCAACTTTGAGCACTTGGAGCTCAAAGCCGGAGAGCTCGGAAAGTCTCTCTCTCATGAGTGAAATCTGACAATGCTGTTCTCTGTGCTGCCTGTCACTCACTCTGCCTGCAGTCAAGGACGGAGGGAGTGACAAAGAGACAAACCCAAACCCAATTATAGGGCCCCAGCCATCAGCTGAAAATGATATCAGCAAGACATCTCTGAAATAAGAAGTGGAGATTACAGCTGCTGCGTAGCACTGGATCGGGACCGGGCATTTTGAGGAGGAAGAGAAAGGAGACAAATGACAAATGCATGAGGGCCTCTTTAAAACTTCTTAAATTAAAAAAATCTTGAAAATCATGTCTTGAAATCCAAACAGTACAATGCCTGAGTAGCATGAGCATGTTTATTCTGCATCACCAGGGGCTTGAACTCACAACCACACACCAAGGGAAGGTCATGTTCTCCGGAAATGTACAGTGTTATTCTTTGCCATTATTTTTGTCTATTTTGTACTTTTTTCTGTCTGTTTCAAAGAGTGCTCTGTTCACGTCTTGAGTCACGGCCGCCGTTTGAGTACAACTGGCTGCGCATGCTCATAATGTTCCTCTACGGTATTTGATATTTGACTTATCGCTACCTACTGGCCTGGCATGGCATTGCAGGCTTTAGGGGTGATTGTGTTCGGTTTTGGCTGTTCGTATGGTCAGAGATATTTTTGTGGTGTGGGCAGTTATTTTTTTAAACAAGGATGAAAAAATCCACTTAAAAAAACATGTGGTCCAGGCCGGAGTTGTGGGACTCTGGACTGAGCATGGATTCACTGACTGATTTGATTGAGCACAGGTGGGAATGATTGAGATGTAAGCAGACTAAAGACTGGTCAGATGAAGAGATGCAAACCAGAAGAAACAGTAACAGCTACATCAGACAAGATGAAGAAACAGTAACCACTACGGTAACACTTTAGAATAATGATCAGTTATAAGGCATTTATAAAACTATAAAAAAATGTGTTAATAATGAACTAATCATTAACAGATAATTTATAAACATATGTAAATGATTCATAAATTATTTGTAAATATACTAGTTAAAGATTCACAAATGATCTGTAGATGATTTATAACACATTATCAACATTACTTGTAAATGATGTGTTCAACATTAATTATTGTTAGTTAATATGTAGTAAAACATTTGTAAATGATTTTAAGAATGCTTTATTTATTTGTTTTTCATGTTTATCAAATGATTTGTTAATTTTTTACTTTTTAATTTACTAAAAGTCTACAAATCATTTGTAGACATTATTGCAGCCCAAAAGACTACTAGTTTATAATGAACTAATCATTAACAAATCATTTATACATGTTTATAAATGAGTCATATATTTTTCGAGAGTTTAACATGTTTTTGAATGATTTTTCAAGGTGCCCACCCACATCCATTGTATGACCTAAACGGTGGTAGAGCAATTATCAGACTTTCTCAAAAGTCTGAGTTTTGTCAACTTCTTGATCTGAACCATTGTATATGATCATAAGTAACCTTAAAACAGGGCTTTTCCCCTTTACTACTCCTTTAAACAAGATAAACGTGAAATCAGCTTACCAAACACCCCACCCACCCACTCCCCCCATTTCTTTATTTCTTTAATTTCTCTTAATTATAGGTAGCAGTTTCCCTTCTTTTTTCAATTTGTCAACCTCAAACAATCAACCGCAAACAGTAGTGTGTCGTCACTTAATGTATATTAAAAGATTTTAGTTTCTTGCAATAAAATGCTATTGTCTATTGTAAAATTTGAAGTGCTTGCAATAAAATTCCATTTCTACAACGGAAAGTTTGGATACTTGATTCTGATTGGCTAGCAGCCGTGGTAAAATACTCTGTAACCCATGGCTGCGACCACATAACAATTAGTATTAATGCGCCGTCAATCTCATTGACGAGGCCATTGATAAAATCAAGCGGTAGGCTATGCTTTGTGTAGCAACCACTCGCAGCAACCTCGCCTTTTTCGTATCCTAGTACAAAAACGCACTCATCAGTTCGACTCCAACACTTCCACACCCCTACCAGCAAAAACGAGTGCTCTGGAGAACTGTTTTAATAACTGCACCATGGCTGGAAATATTCAAATAAACGTGAACCACCCGAATTATGCCTAATGGCTTATGTGAACAAGGCTAACCCAAATAGGCGAGATAGCCTATGTTGCCTGGCAACCATTTAATTCAGAACTATAGCCTATCGCGGAAGATTTTGTAAATACTGAAATGATAAGAATGATCAGTAAATAAATGATTGAATGTTACTACTGATTGTTTTTTGTGAATGTAGTAAACGTTGTAGAAAAGCAATTGACCATGAGAGGCAGTGGGTTAGAGGGGATTTTACCACAGCTATACTTCTACCAACGCCCCGTAGCTGTGGTAAAATCCCCTGGAACCCACTGCCTCTCGTGGTCAATTGCTTAATTTAATCATTCTGTCGTTATTTTTTGATGTCACAAAGGAACAAAGCTGTCTACAACATTTACACATCATTTATAACAGGTGAAGAAAAAGTCCATAAGACATTTGTAAATGATAAATAGTTTCAACTTTAGATTGACGCATGCAAAAACCTCTACAAATGATTTATAGATGTTTTATAGACATTAATAGTTTACACTTTAGATTAGCGCATGCAAAAACCTTTACAAATCATTTGTAGATGTTTTATGAATGTTTAACAAATCATTTGTTAAACATGAAAACAAAGACGTCTAGTAATTGTTGTAAAATGTTATTTTTAAAAGTAATTAAAAATGAGCTACTACACATGAACTAATGTTATTTAATGTTGAACAAATCATTTACAAGTACTGTTGATGATGTGTTATAAATCATCTACAGATCATTTTTGAATGTTAAACTAGTGTATTTATGACTCATTTATAAACATGTATAAATTATCTGTTAATGGTTAGTTCATTATAAACTAGTAGTTTATAATGGTCTTTGGAGCTGCAATAATGTCTACAAATGATTTGTAGACTTTTAGTAAATGTTTATCAAATAATTTGATAAACATGAAAAACAAATAAATAAGACATTCTTAAAATAATTTACAAATGTTTTGCTACATATTAACTAACATTAATTAATGTTGAACACATAATTTACAAGTAATGTTGATCATGTTTTATAAATCATCTACATATCATTTGTGAATGTTTAACTAGTATATTGACAAATCATTTATGAATCATTTACACATGTTTAGAAATGATCTGTTTATGATTAGTTCATTATTAACAAATGCTTTATAAATGCCTTATAACTGATCATTATTATAAAGTGTTACCTTTGTGATGATTTTTTTTTTAAGTTGTGAACTTAAGACGGTTGCTGTAGCGCCACCATCAGGACTATTGGCGCACAATGTCAGTTGAGAATTTCTGGCATAGGACTGGACCTGTGTGCAAAGTTTGGAGATTTCCATGCATGGGAAGTCAGACTTCTAGGAAGAAGAAGAAGATTTAGATTCAGAATAATTGGAAATACAAGAGGGACCGGTAGCTGAGGCCACCTGGCCCCTAATAAAGCGTGAGATATTTGGATGATCTGCTGGTCAATGGATCTAACACACCACTGTCTGTATCTATCTATAGACAGAAACCTAAAGACAAATAGAGATGGTGCTCAGAGAGCACAGACCTCCGCCCCTGAATGCATTTCCTGGTTCCATGTGTGCCAAAATGTAATGGGCTCTAAACGGTCCCATGCTGCACCCCTCCACCCAGTTTCATGAAAAGCAGTCTGGTAGTTTTTGCGTAATCCTGGTCCAATAAATGAATGGAGGTGAATGGCCGTCCGGGCCGTGTTTGGGTGGATCGTGGACCCGCCCTGTGATTCACAGGTATAAATGACTGGAGGTGTATGGGTGCCTGTATTTTGCCGGCTCTGTGGCGCCCCCTTGGGTCACAGCCAACAGGGGGCAGTGCGCTGCTCTCCAGGCTCTCCACCTGCACACCCCAGTCCAAACCCTGTGTCTCTAGCACCCTCATACAGGTAGCTGGCTTCGTTGTAAGTTTTGTTTTCATTCGTGGATCTGGCCTGTGATTTGGATCTGCTCCAAAATGTAATGGGTTCTAAGGTGGCCCATGATACACCCCTCAATCATGATACACCCCTCAATCATGATACACCCCTCAATCATGATACACCCCTCAATCATGATACACCCCTCAATCATGATACACCCCTCAATCATGATACACCCCTCAATCATAGGCTATAATTCACATTTCCGTCAGTCCAAAAAACTAAATTGTTTCCTTACTCTTGTCATGTCATTGTGAAATATGACACCGTTGCTCTTTGCTGAGGCTGTTTGCACATGTTGAGTGACAGGAGAGCAGAGCAGACAGGGGTCTCTTTATATTTTACAAATTAGTTCCCGTACCAGGTGGTGATATTCCCAGTCAGGATGATCCTGAGAGCTGCTGTTCCCGTACCAGGGGGTGATATTCCCCATCCCCATCATGGATGAGTTGAAGCTGTGTTGGATCTAGTGTGAAGCTCTGAATGTCCTCAGTTGTCTGAGGTGGTTCAGTCTCTGACGTGCTTTCCTCACCACAGTGTCTGTATGTGTTGACCATGTCAGGTCCTTGGTGATCTGGACGCCAAGGTACTTGAGGCTGTCCACTCTCTCTACAGGGGATTGATTAAGGGGGTGTAGTTCCTCTCCTGCTTCCTCCCAAAGTCCACCACCATCTCCTTTGTCTTGCGGATGTTCAGATGGAGGTTGTTTTCCTGACACCCTCTCATTATTGTTGGTGATCAGGCCTATCACTGCTGTGTGTGGGTGGGGTTCATAGTGTTCAAAGCTTAACTGTAGTGCAGGATCTTTTTACCTGCAGTAGCCTCTCTCGCGATGAACTCGCAAAGTGATTGAGGCTACTGTCTAGTTTTATTACTAGGAGTTATTTTGTTGTTCATATCGGATTCATACGTACATACGCTACAGCAGAGGCTTCCTCCTGCAACACAGCCCCTACTTAAGGACATACTTTAGGTATTACAATCAGTACAACCAACATACCCCTGCAGAGATTGCGAGGCCATCTTCTTATGGACATACCTGATTCCATACGCCTGCGAAAACCCTTACATTTCAAATAGTAACCTTTTTGACTGGTGATTTTTTTTTTTTAAATCAAGGAATTATCACTCAGACTTTTGAAAGACTTTCTGAACAGAAATCTGTTCAGAATCTTTACACCCAGGATCATAGAGTAAATAGCGCAACACGGATTGGAAAAAGAGAGGAGTGAGTGAGTGAGTGAGTGAGTGAGTGAGTGAGGTGAGTGAGTGAGTGAGTGAGTGAGTGAGTGAGTGAGTGAGTGAGGACTGTGTGTGAGAGAGTGAGTGAGAGAAAGAGAGGAGTGAGTGAGTGAGTGAGTGAGTGAGTGAGGTGAGTGAGTGAGTGAGTGAGTTGAGTGAGTGAGTGAGTGAGTGAGTGAGTGAGTGAGTGAGTGAGTGAGTGAGTGAGTGAGTGAGTGAGAGAGAGAGAGAGAGTGAGTGAGAGAGAGAGAGGAGTGAGTGAGTGAGTGAGTGAGGTGAGTGAGTGAGTGAGTGAGTGAGTGAGTGAGTGAGTGAGTGAGTGAGTGAGTGAGTGAGTGAGAGAGAGAGAGTGAGTGAGTGAGTGAGTGAGTGAGTGAGTGAGTGAGTGAGTGAGTGAGTGTGAGAGAGAGAGAGAGAGAGTGAGTGAGTGAGTGAGTGAGTGAGTGAGTGAGTGAGTGAGGTGAGTGAGTGAGTGAGTGAGTGAGTGAGTGAGTGAGTGAGTGAGTGAGTGAGTGAGTGGGTGAGTGAGTGAGTGAGTGAGTGAGTGAGAGAGAGAGAGAGAGAGAGAGCTATAACCTGAGCAGAGAGGAGGGTTGAGTCCCAGCTCCCAGACCAGAGCCTGGTTTAGGTAGCCTACTTGTTAGCTTCGCTAGTTAACTATCTTGCTTCTAGAACCAATCATACACAACAGCCACTGTCTGGAAGTGCAACCATTATGAAACTGTACACTGTTAGTGCTCGGTTTAAACATTAGCAGTAATAATAATTATTAAAAAAAGCATAATCATGAGAATGAGAAGCAACTGTTCTCAACAAGGAATGCAAACTACGTACTGTAGGTCTGGATGGATTATGTAGATGCTATCTGGATATAAATAAATAAATAACTAAATAACCTGGGGGGCATCGGTGAGCTATGTACATGCTATAGTTACAGTCAATAAATAATCCCTAGCTATCCTGGTCCTCTGGGTATAGGTACTATATGTTAGATAGTCATTCAGGAGCTCCTCCTGAGTCTCTTCAAGGTCAATCTTTTCCCTGACCGTAGCGGAAGGACAGTCTGGTGCCTGGGTGGCTGGGGTCTCTCAGGATCCCGTTGGCCTTGGTCTTGCATCTTTTGGAGTAGATATCTTCAAGGTGGGGGAGTGACCGTACCACCCTCTGTAGGGCCTGCGATCCTGAGAGCTGCTGTTCCCGTACCAGGTGGTGATATTCCCAGTCAGGATGATCCTGAGAGCTGCTGTTCCCGTACCAGGTGGTGATATTCCCAGTCAGGATGATCCTGAGAGCTGCTGTTCCCGTACCAGGTGGTGATATTCCCAGTCAGGATGATCCTGAGAGCTGCTGTTCCCGTACCAGGTGGTGATATTCCCAGTCAGGATGATCCTGAGAGCTGCTGTTCCCGTACCAGGTGGTGATATTCCCAGTCAGGATGATCCTGAGAGCTGCTGTTCCCGTACCAGGTGGTGATATTCCCAGTCAGGATGATCCTGAGAGCTGCTGTTCCCGTACCAGGTGGTGATATTCCCAGTCAGGATGATCCTGAGAGCTGCTGTTCCCGTACCAGGTGGTGATATTCCCAGTCAGGATGATCCTGAGAGCTGCTGTTCCCGTACCAGGTGGTGATATTCCCAGTCAGGATGATCCTGAGAGCTGCTGTTCCCGTACCAGGTGGTGATATTCCCAGTCAGGATGATCCTGAGAGCTGCTGTTCCCGTACCAGGTGGTGATATTCCCAGTCAGGATGATCCTGAGAGCTGCTGTTCCCGTACCAGGGGGTGATATTCCCCATCCCCATCATGGATGAGTTGAAGCTGTGTTGGATCTAGTGTGAAGCTCTGAATGTCCTCAGTTGTCTGAGGTGGTTCAGTCTCTGACGTGCTTTCCTCACCACAGTGTCTGTATGTGTTGACCATGTCAGGTCCTTGGTGATCTGGACGCCAAGGTACTTGAGGCTGTCCACTCTCTCTACAGGGGATTGATTAAGGGGGTGTAGTTCCTCTCCTGCTTCCTCCCAAAGTCCACCACCATCTCCTTTGTCTTGCGGATGTTCAGATGGAGGTTGTTTTCCTGACACCCTCTCATTATTGTTGGTGATCAGGCCTATCACTGCTGTGTGTGGGTGGGGTTCATAGTGTTCAAAGCTTAACTGTAGTGCAGGATCTTTTTACCTGCAGTAGCCTCTCTCGCGATGAACTCGCAAAGTGATTGAGGCTACTGTCTAGTTTTATTACTAGGAGTTATTTTGTTGTTCATATCGGATTCATACGTACATACGCTACAGCAGAGGCTTCCTCCTGCAACACAGCCCCTACTTAAGGACATACTTTAGGTATTACAATCAGTACAACCAACATACCCCTGCAGAGATTGCGAGGCCATCTTCTTATGGACATACCTGATTCCATACGCCTGCGAAAACCCTTACATTTCAAATAGTAACCTTTTTGACTGGTGATTTTTTTTTTTTAAATCAAGGAATTATCACTCAGACTTTTGAAAGACTTTCTGAACAGAAATCTGTTCAGAATCTTTACACCCAGGATCATAGAGTAAATAGCGCAACACGGATTGGAAGCGAAACTGCATATATTCTTCCCCCCCCCCCAAAACAAGGATTACACTACATTGATTAATACAATGTGACCTAATAACATACACAATTACAAAGAATTGACGTTCGATAGCCTTAATTCACCAAGGCACAAGGAATGGTAAGGCACCTATAGCTTATTAATACATTGTAGGCTAATCAAAAGTAATAAATTAAGTAGGCATAATGCAATTGTTCATGTTGCTTGCTATGAACCAAAATAGCTAAAATAAATAAGGCAGGCTTAAAGGCTAATAAAATGAAATAGTAGGCTAATCAAAATGAAATGAAGAGGCTCCAGGACAGGTTAACTTGCCCCGACAGCAGCCCTACAGGACAGGTTAACTTGCCCCGACAGCAGCCCTCCAGGACAGGTTAACTTGCCCCGACAGCAGCCCTACAGGACAGGTTAACTTGCCCCGACAGCAGCCCTCCAGGACAGGTTAACTTGCCCCGACAGCAGCCCTCCAGCCTGTCAACCTGCACAAGGAAGTATGGGAATTGGCCTGTGTGCTGCTATATACAGTATAAATGAATTGGCCTGTGTGCTGCTATATACAGTATAAATGAATTGGCCTGTGTGCTGCTATATACAGTATAAATGAATTGGCCTGTGTGCTGCTATATACAGTATAAATGAATTGGCCTGTGTGCTGCTATATACAGTATAAATGAATTGGCCTGTGTGCTGCTATATACAGTATAAATGTCACCAATTGCTTGACTGCATCCAGGCATAGCCTACTAAAGACAAGAAACAAATCATATAGCATATCAGGCTGAGCATATTACTTCATTACTTTCTGTAGAGGAGGCTACAGGCTAGAACTGCATATGGATAGCTCTTACGCATGGTTTGCCCATGGTTACATATTTAATTATGACAATATAGCCTACTTACATGGTTCTACTTAAAAAGATTGCATCCTCCGTTGTTGGTTTCAGAGCAGTCATGTGCGCACAAATGTTGCAATTTGAAAAAATATGTCATAGGCCTATCTCTGACAACGAGGCCAAGCCCGACCCAGGCCCCGGAAATGACAGGAAATGACAGGCCCAGGCTTGGGTTCGGGTTTGGGTAGAGAAACACAATTCTAGCTCAGATGCGAGAGATCAAGGCTGGCACCTTACCTAGTTCACTCAATATTTTTCTAGGAGCATGTTTGCTATGTATTTACTGTGCCTTATTATGAGATATAATATCCTATGCATTACAAAGATAGCAAACATATTATGGCCTTCCAAATCACACAAATGCATTGATTTTCAATATTGATTGAAAGAATGCATGTAGAAGTTGAAAATGCAATCCCAATTTACATTTTCAAATTGCATGACAAAATAGAATATTGAATTGAATAAAGAGGCCAAAAACCTTCCATGATAATGATAATGCAATCCCTACATGGTACATGAAAATGTAAATGCAAATCGCACAATTGCATTTTAATTTTAATATTGAGTTAAAGAATGCATGCAAAAGTTGAAAATGAATATGCAATCCCATTTCCATTTCCACTTTGAATAAAGAGGCCAAAAACCTTTTATGAGAATGAAAATGCAATCCCTTATTGCATTTCAAACTTCCATACATAACTGGTACATGAAAATGGAATTGCAAATCACACGATTGCATTTTAATTTTAATATTGAGTGAAATAATGCACACAGAAGTTGAAAATGAAAATGCAATCCCAATTTGCATTTTCAAATGCATGACAAAATAGAACATTAGGTCCATTAGCTAACTCCATTAGGTCTTCTAGAATGGCCTCTACAAAAGACTGCAGTACCATTCAGCCCAACTGTATTTGGGCGATCGGCCTTCTCTGTGAAAGCTACAAATCAGTGGAATGCCCTGTCTGAAGAAGTGAGAGGATGGAGCTCTGGGAGCACTTTTAAATCTACACTGAAAAGCATCTTAAAAGCTGGTCAGTCGTGCACTCATTGAGAGTGACTGGCCTCTCTGACAAGCATACATCTGTGTTGTGTTGTATTTTCTGTGTTCTCATGTTGTTTTTATTCTGTATCGCTTGTTGTGTTTTATGTACTCTGACCTGCCAAGGGGACTGCAGATGCAAATTAGCTTGAAGCTAGAATCTGGTACAGTGCATTATATGTTGTCATAGTAGTCTATGCGTAATGTATATGTTTTAACTGTACGCTGTCCCTTTTAAATAAATAAATAAATAAATGAAATAAATAAAACATTGAATTGCCAATTGAAAAATGCATTGCCATTTGAATAAAGAGACCAAAAAACTTCAATACTCTACTGATAGTCATGTTTCTTATTATCAGGGCTCTAAGCTAACATTTTTCACTAGGAGCACAAAAAAAAAAATTAGGAGCACAGAAAGAAATTTAGGAGCGCAACGGAAAATTTGAAATAACACTTTTACTAGCAACACACTAGCCTACTGCCAACAACTATACACAATAATAACCTGCTCACCATAGGAGCTCTCATCCTCTCCTACTATACTATTCCCACACACTTCATCATATGCATTGGTCCTATTGAAGACTATAGCCTACTATTCCCACACACTTCATCATATGCATTGGTCCTAATGAAGACTATACTATTCCCACACACTTCACCATGTGCATTGGTCCTAATGAAGACTAAAGCCTACTATTCCCACACACTTCAACAGGTGCATTGGTCCTAGTGAAGACTATAATATTACCACACACTTCCATCATGTGCATTGGTCCTAATGAAGACTATACTATTCCCACACTTCATCATGTTCATTGGTCCTAATGAAGACTATGGCCCAATCCCAATACCCTCCTTAGCCCTAGCCCTTGGCCCTACCCCTACATTTTGCGTGTTCACGCGTAGGGTAGTGTGTCCCATTCCTTTTAGCTTCTAGGGCTAGGGGGCATATCGAGGGCTAGTGGATGTTCAAACAGCCCTCCAAAATGAGGGTTTTCAGATGCTGACTTGAAACCGAGGGGTAGATGAAAATTCACACAATGTTTTGCGAACTTAGGCAGGGATATGAAACAGCTGCTGGTGCTGTGAAAAAACGGAAGAAAGCCCAATATCTTCGCAATCATTAAAAAATTGTAAAATCCGTGGAAAAGCTTAGTTTAATGTAGATGCAAAGGAACATGTCATTGGATCGTTATGACACGCATTTCAGGAAAACGCTTTTTACGATGTCGGCATTTCATTGCCTTTTGATGTGGATCCAGTAAGTTACTGGTAGGCTACGGTGCAATGTTGAATCTAATCCAATCAATAGAACTTTGTGTAAACAAGGATTTTTCAGTGACAGTTGATTCGACTCCCCCTGGGCCTCACCGAATTCCTCTCTCTCCTTGGTTCCACTTTGCCGGGCAAAATACGATTGAATTCGCCTTATTCACCTGGCAGCCATATTGGTCCATCTGGGGTGCGGATGCGGAAGTGCCCGTTGACTTCAGTGTTAAAAGTTCGCTGTAAAAACACCACTTCAAGAACCAAAATAGTCAAATTAACAGGCTGAATACACTATCGGTGTACTATATATTTACTATATAAACTCTTTATTACCAGACTCAATGTTTTTCACTGCCGTTGTTTTCGCGTTTGGAAATACATGGAGGTGAATGAGCCATAGTTGCATTCAATCCCATGTATTTCCAAACGCGAAAACGACGGGAGTGAAAAACAATCAGAGTCTGGTTTGAGTTGAGTCAGGATTTTGAGCCCGTAAGTTACGACTTCAAGTCACGACTCACGACTTCATAGCGTTCCAGGCAAACTGTCTGAATGCGTGGCATTCTGGATAAATGTAAACAAGCCAATATGGCAAAAGCTTGAGATTTGGCACACTATCAGAGCTGGCAAGCTAAACATTGTATGCATAATTTCACTATGCTAAGAAATCATACGCTACATAATTTTATTTATTGACATCATCGAATTTTTGGCGTTTGCATGGTCAAGTTCAGGTTTACCTTAACTAGCTGGCACTAGCTATATCTTGTAATCAACATATTTGGGGATCATTACATACACATAGCAGATTGTAGTGCATAATCGTTTGTATTATTTTGACTACAACGTACAAATTTACTTTACGTTGCCCTAAAGTTATCTTTGTCACCGGACCCATGTGGGCTGCCATCTTGTTTAGAGGGCTGTGTGATGTCAGAGAGCGCAACTGGGAGTACATCGATCTGGTACGAGTTCACGGGTGGGAAGTCACAGGTTTGACTGCCATTCCAGTGCATTTTCACATGTAGAAGGTTGGAAAAACACGGGTTATGGGTTGCCTGGAACGCGCCATAATATGAAGGCTCTATGATGAAAAATGTACCTTTCGGAGCTGAGAATTGGTGGCCATCTTGGATTTGAAGCTCAGCAATAGGTCAAATCATCAAAACTGCCTCAATTATGAATTCCTCGTCCCCAAAAGTCCCATAAATCATGTACTGTGCAGAATTGTAGGCCAAACCATTGAAAAGATAATTTCCAACATGGCCGATGGTAGCCATTTTGGATTTGGGGCTCTCACAAAGTTTGCCTGCATTTTCACGAGGGACATGGGAGTTACATTTGTTTTTTAAACTTCATAGATGACAAATCCACTGAGAAACAAACCTTCGCTCTTCATAGTCACGGAAGTTGGAGCTGGAGATGACCCAACTACTGGACCATCTCCATGGAGATCAGTTTGTGCCCGATCAGAAAACCATCTAGCCAATTAGTGTTCTATGAGGAAATACTAGCAGCTACACCGGGCGTGGTTTAGGTGTGACGACAGTGAGAAGGGACTGTTACCTCCAAAACAACTAGGGATGCACGATATATCGGCATCGGCCGATGTTAGTCATTTTTTTATATATCGGTATCGGTCCGGTGGGCAAAACAAGGCCAATGTGAACATTTGTTATTTCTGTCTAGCTGCTGTTGTGTGTGTTGTTTTTGAGAGGAAACAATGCGGTAAATTAATTAATTTACTTTATTTATTTATTTAAAAACAACAATGGCGGCTCCTAAATAGGTTAGCGTTTATGCAGCATCAGTTATATCTGAGCGGGAGAGTATTTCTTCATTGAAAGAAGAGGAAAGAACGCTTTTCTTGGTGGAAAAGATGTTTTCGCTCTTCTCTCAACTGGCTTCGGTAAGAATTTGATTTAATCCCAATAGACAGTGATAAACAGATGGTTCATCCAATCACTTGCCTGTATTTTGTGAAAGTGCTTGCCCTTTTCCAAACAGTTTCCAACAAAGGGATCCCAGATCTGTGGAACAGCCCATCTGGAGTGGCAGGTCTTACTTTCAATGGCGGACTGCCGCCCCCCCCGCCAGCATTCAGGGCACTCTCTATAGCTAGGCCTACTTCTTTGTTTACTTTCATTAACAACCAATCATAATGGATGAAGTTATTACATAGCAATGACTCTCGTGTTGAGGTGATGGCACAGGACAATAATTTCAGCAATAACAACAGATGCAAGCTAATACTCAACCAGTGAATATTGCGCACCGGTGTGGTGCCGCAGCGCTCACACCCGCCTCATCGTTCCGCCCATCAACAAAGCCTTGCGCATCGTGACAGGATGCCTGCGTCCCACTCCTGTGGACAACCTTCCCATCCTCGCAGGCATCCAGCCCGCTGGCCTCCGCCACACAGGAACCACAGCGCGTCTCGCCTGCCAGGCCGTGGAGCCTAACCACCTGCTTCATGACAGGCTCACTGCAACAGCGGAGCCTCCCCGGCGTCTCAAGTCCAGACACCCTTTTGTGCCGCACGGGATTTCCTGCAGCAATGCAGAGATCTTAACATCAGTGAGGCAGGATGGGCGGACCACACCTGGCGTGCGGAGTGGGAGGCAAACACCTCCAGACTCTGTGATTTCATCCCGGCCGCCGGTCCATCCCCTCCCGGGATGGACTTACCCAGACCGGCGTGGGTGAGACTTAATCTTCTCCAGACCAGCGTCGGATGCTTCCGCTCATCAATGCACAGATGGGGCTTTGCATCCTGTGCGGCATGTGTGTGGTGCCGAGGAACAAACCACAGACTACGTCATCCAGGACTGTCCCAACGGAACGCGTGGCCTGACAGTCGTGGATGACGAAACAGTGACACGACTCCTGGAGCAGTGTGCCCGGATATATATCCCGAGTGACCCCCTCACCCAGGCTCCGGGTGGTAAAAGGATAGCCCCTCGGCCCCCACGCCTGGGGGGAGAGGACGAACCAACCTACCCAAATGATAAGTGGAAGAGGTTGTGCAGAAACAAGTTTCTCTAAAACCCTGGAGACAGGCATGGTGTGAGCACCTCTTCTATGATGTATGACACATCCAAGTCTATATTGTCAGAGAACCAGTGAAATAAAGATCCAGTGTTACAGTCCAGGTAAGCTCCCCAAGCTAGACTACTGCACACTGCCCCATCTCTTCAACAAGTCTGATGGGCAAAAATGCTCAGTGCAGTCTCCTAATGCATTGCACTCTACCCTCGCGACTGCGTGTTCCGCCTCAGTGCAGTCACATGGCTGCAAATTAGGCTGGAAAATAAGTACGCCTTTGAAGTACTGTAGGCTACACTTCAGGGTTGCACAGTAGTTCAGCAGCTGGTCATTGGTGTCACATTGGTGGTAGTAATGCATTTGGTTTTGTGCTGCTGACCAGTAAGACAGAGGGAGTTCAGTGTATATTTGATGCATGTTGCTTTGTCGTTCAGAGTGGATGGAGAGCATCTATCAGATACAGTACATCCTGATGACTGATCTGAGTGCCTTGCTCTCCAAGCTATCAACTGTCGGCATCATTAGCTTTGATCAGAAAACATGGCTTCTTTCATCCCCACTTTTGTGAACCCAGAGTAGCCCTGACCTCTGACCTCCTCTGCAGCTGATGGACATGAATGATTCAAAGACAACGGCTGACAAGAGGGACAGATTTAAATGTTTGGTACACCTCTAGAGCATGGGTTCCCAAACTCCATCAATGTGGGCCTCCCCTCTGAAAACAGCGCCCCCCAAATGTGTCCATTTTGCAAGGCAGCGTTAGCTAGCCCATAATGTTACACAGCTAAGTTAGCTCGGTGGCACCTGTTGCTAGTTAACGTTATGACGTTTTCGCACAATACATTCATGCCTGCGGGAGGAGGCTCTCTCTGCACTATCCACAAATGTAGTATGCATCTCTCCCATTATTTATTTTGATCTTCTGACCTTTAAAATCACGTTTCATTCATAAAAACTATACACAATTCTAAAATAAAAAACATGTTTTTCCTTCTTTTTTTTCTAACCATCCCTCCGCGCCTCCCCTGAATTTCTTCGGGGCCCCCCAGGGGAGGCGCGCCTCACAGTTTGGGAATGCCTGCTCTAGAGCAAGGCACTTAACAAAGTGTTATGTAGCCTACCGCATTACAATATATCACTCATGTAACCCATTTCAAATCAAGTGCCCTCTATGAGCCCAATGGACAGGCAGTGACAAACTGCAGGATCTGTTTCCCCTAAACATGACCTGGTGTAAGTTAGCAAAGGTCAAGCTCCCACTTCTTGTCACAACTCAAGCTCTTCATGCTTGGTAGAAACAAGGTGACCCACTTTCTGTTATTTTAGATGAGCACAAATCTTTTATGTGTAATATTGCTTCACAAGAGGACCCTGTAGATGACTGTTCTCTCAGTATTGCTTCTATCCTCACTTGCCACCTCACTGGGCTGGATATAGGGTATTCTGACTACAAGTGACCACCGCCGTAGGCCTACAGGACAGAAAACAAAAAAACAAAAAGAGATTTTAAGTGTAGCCTAACAAATTCACTTCAGTTAAATGTTTACTTGGATAGGGCAAGGATAGAGCCCTTTTTCATTGTCTCTGAGATATGAAGTTGACATTTCCCTGTGTTTGATCTTTCAGTACTGTAGCTGATACAGCTTGTCTTGTTGTATGCCTGACTCATTCCTTCAGGTAGGCTAAATGTCAAGGGCAGTGAACCCTCATGAGCAGTGGGGTAGTGGAGGGTATATAGAGGTAGGCTATATGGAGTATATCCATTTCCTTATCCATGGGTCCACAGTATACCTACTTCTTTAAACACCACTAATGTCAAAACAGTAACATTTCTGCTACAGTATACCCACTTCTTTAGTCACCACTACACCCCTGCCCAAGAGACCTGAATAGGTTTGAAGAAAAAGAGAGTGAGTGACATGTGTAGGTCTACCCGAGTTCAACTGGTAAAAGTCACTCCTCATACGGTCCACCCACTGGACTGGATAAAGCACGGTTTATGAGGGGTGCAGCAACAGATGTCCTGTAATATGGTCCCCAAACAACTACACACTCCTGGTGAGTTGGTTGTCTTGTCTTCTGTGATAGCAACACAGGCAGATTTTACCACCATTTCTGGGCTTTACATAGTTAGCCAAAACCATCTGCCTGGCGCTTTGACCTTCATTTAATTTTTGGGCAGTAATATACTTATTAGGCCCATGTAAATTCCCACTGGTGATCCACTGGTAGGAAATGCTGTTTGGCTTCCCTGCGACTCCCGTTTTAGAACACACAAATTGGGTTATGAATTTTGTCTTTGGTCCACATCTGTAGCTAGTACATAGGCATTCTTCCTTAGATGATTATGAACCTAACATTTTTATTTAAAAATAACCCACAAGCTGCTGTTGGCGTAGATTGCACTACTGTAAATATTTAGGGACAGTTCTTGTAGCCTGGTGAGACCATCCTGATTTTGTAAGCTCACATTCTGTTTCTCCGACAAATAGGTCTGGATACTCTCCATAGAGATCCATTTGTGCCAGATCAGAAAACAATATTCCCAATCAGTGTTGGTTCTGAGGAATTTGAAATACAAACTACGCTGGGCGGTTTTAGGTGTGACTACAACAAAGAGTGGTTGAAGTTAGTGTAGCCCATACATTTCGGCATGCGCAAGGCGGGATTAGAACCCAAGCCTCCCACTTGGGAGGCGGAAACACTGACAATTACGCCAATACAGACGTCCTCCTTGGAGGGATTGTCAGTGCTCCTTTGAGGAGTGAGTTTCACCAGCTACTCCACGTTTCACATGGTTACATTAGCGCGTGGTAGACGGTGATAGACAGATGGTTCATCCAATCATCTGCCAAGTATTTTTTGACAGCGCCTGCCCTTTTCCAAACAGTTTCCAACAGAGACTTCCCATATATGCGAAGGAAGCCATCTGGCGCGTCAGGTTCGCGTTCTTGGTCTGTCAAATGCAACTGAAGCTGTCAACACAAAAACTAAAATCTAAATTAGGCTATATGCTATGAGAAAACGATCAAGAGTGAGGCACGGGATGTGACTGTAGCCCATAATCTCTCCCGGGCTATATCTTATATATGCTATGAGGAAGCAGGTAGCCTACGTGCGTCTCGTCGCAAAAACCAAAGCAATGCGTTTATCTGGGCGCACACTAATGAAAACACTTTCACATGCAGTCTGTTCAGGCATAAGAGCGAGAGACTATATCAAATGTCATTTCCAACGTGATGTATGCTATTTGGCTCATATCCATTATTGACAATACAACTATAGTTTATACGCGTTTTACCACAAAAGCGCGCACACATTTTCGTTAGTTGTCTTACCTTTGATAAACTTTTCTCAGTAGCCTAAAATCCAAGACAGGTTGAGCCTATGCTTCGCAAAACATCACTGTACAGCTGCTCAACACTCAGAGGCAGAATCAAGCACAAAACCTTAGTTTTACCGTAACTGCAGAAGTACATGTTTTCGCGGGCAAAATGTGTACCGTAACATGTAGACTGCAGAACTGGCTTCAAAATCCTTCTCTCCCCCCTGAAAGACTCTCCTAGGTCATTCATAACCTTTCATTCTTCTCACATGGTATTAGACCTACAGTTGTGGTCAAAAGTTTACACTTGTAAAGAACATGTATGTTAAAGGTTAAAGGTATTTTTTTCTGTGATAGAGTGATTAGAGCACATTTTGTCACAAAAATATTATATTAAACTTAATCAAGTTTGGTTCTTTTAGGAATTTATTATGGGTCTACTGAGAATTTGACCAAATCTGCAGGGTCAAAAATATACATACAGCAAGAAACATAAATGATCAATTTTGGTGATAAATGAGCTTTGCGGCATGGCCTTGTGGGTGATTGTGATTGACTACAGCTGGTGACTTCTCTGAGCCCATTTAAATAAGGCTCATTTGATACAACCATTACACTCATAACTCATTACACGCCATAGCCAGATTTATAGGTGAACCTTGTTTTGTCGGGTGGAGTTTTTTTCTTTGCTGTTTCTTGTAGCTTGGGGGTACCTCTTCAAAATACAAGAGGGTGCTCGATGATATCCCTTGAGCATTTTCACATATTAACCCCTTCATGCCCGAAAATGCCCAAATTACACCAAAATAGAGATTTATGATATTCCATGCTGAATATATAAATTAAATGCATCCAATTTACATTCTCTAATATTTTTTCATACAAGGGGTGATGGGAACTGTATTGCATTCCAAATGATTAGTATTAAAACCCTTTCAAGCCAGGCCTGTAAAACAACTTTTGTAGCAGGAGTTATTAGCTGCAACACACAACTCAAGTTTGCATTGTGTTGGTCCATTTATTGATATGGGCAACAAATCATGAGCAACAGGAAAAGGGGTGCAGCTCTTCCCCCCACAAAATGTATCTAAATCAAACAAGTTTATCCCCACCCAGTGAGTATGCACCCACACTCATGCACATGTGTATTACAAAAACAGTATGGAAAAAAAAAAACATAACTAATGTGTGGTGTAATTATAACCGATCATTCTCTACATACTACATGTTCCCCCAGAATTCACCTCAGTAGAAAGATATTGGGGGTACCTCTTCAAAATACAGGCGGGTGCTCGGTGATATCCCTTGAGCATTTTCAGATATTAACCCCTTCATGCCCGAAAATGCCAAAATCACACAAAAAGAGACTTATGATATTGCTTGATGCATTATAGGATTAAATGGATCATCTACAGTGACTATTAATAAAGGAGGTCATGTATTCTAAATGAATACTGCAGAGGCGTAGCCAGAAATCATCTGGTGGGTGGGCGGAGGCAAAAACAATGGGTGGGCAACGAAGCACAATTTATGCCCCAAGTTATGGTAATAATATTACGTATTAGGGTCTTGAGCATCCTACCCTGAAACATGTACAGAACATTGTTCCTGGCAAACCATGCACTTTACAGCTGCATTTCTTGGAGCTACAAGGAGTTTCACTCTTGCAGCCACACCGGATCATCTTCAGGATGTAGTCTGGAACCAGTTTGACATCTTCTGGAGCGTGTGATAGGCTTGCTCAATAAATTGATGATTCGACCGTTTTTTCTCTCCTGGAGTTCTTTTTTCATTCGAAGTCTATCCATTTGAAATATACCGCACAGATCATTGAGTTGAACAAGTCAGGAAAGTCACTTGGAGACATTTGAAAGCAGCTACAGAAGGTTTGTAAGTAAGTTTGTTTGTAAGTTTAAAGTGCATGGCACAGTTGTGTCACTGCCACGACCAGGAAGAAAACAATCTAGGAATGTGTCCCTGTCCTGTGAGCCACTCCAGACGTAGTCTCAATGTGTTAAACGTGTCCTTTACAGACACGTTTAACAATGTAGGCTACAACAGAATAGCATCTTATCAGTAGGTGTAATGTGTGATGAGTACAGATGTTACCCTGTGTGACACTAGACATTTTACTGTGAATGAAATATATTATTATTATTATTATTATGAAATAACCCAACATAACAGTAGGCATAGCTTACTGTAGGTGGAGCCTAATGATGCCTAATCGATGTGACTAGTGTGATTTAACTGCACAAAGACTCTGAAGTCTTTCTTCTCTTCTGGCAGATGGGAATGTGTCCCGGTCCTGAGAGCCACGTCCTGAGGGAGAGGGGACATGGGAATGTGTCCCGGTCCTGAGCCACGTCCTGAGGGAGAGGGGACATGGGAATGTGTCCCGGTCCTGAGCCACGTCCTGAGGGAGAGGGGACATGGGAATGTGTCCCGGTCCTGAGAGCCACGTCCTGAGGGAGAGGGGACATGGGAATGTGTCCCGGTCCTGAGCCACGTCCTGAGGGAGAGGGGACATGGGAATGTGTCCCGGTCCTGTGAGCCACGTCCTGAGGGAGAGCGGACATGGACAATCAACCACCTGGATGTTCACCCTTTCAGAGACAGAAAGCAAACAATTGAACATTGTTTACCTGTAGTAGCACAGGGGTACATTTTGGAAATCTAATCGTACTTACAATGATAAGGTAATCTACATGTAAACATTGTGACGTGTAAGAGAAAGAAACTAAGTACATGGATGGTTTGCAAGAAGAAAACTATATGAGCAATTACATGTGTCCAGCTCCTGCAAGAAGTCCTGCAGATGGTTCATAAGGCTCACTTAGCTAGGCCTATTTTTCATACAGTAGCTAGCCGTGCATTATCTATTGACTGGACACATGGCTGTGCCCCAAATCTGTAAGCTGTGCCCTTGTTAGGAAGCCAGACCAGAGCGACAATGAAGTAGGAGGCAGACGAGAGAAACTTGTTTAGATATAATTTTAAAAAAAAGGTGGTTTATTCACCACAAAGTGGCACTGGCAGGGTAACCAAAGACTTATACAAAAATCAAAAGGAAATAAACAGTCAAATTGGCTCAACTAAACAAAACTCTACCCAAACTGTCACTTAACACTACATCATATGCACACAGCTACACTCTGATGCCCAAAAGTAACACAACTTAAATTAACATCCTGTCATGTGCACACATCTACACAGACATCTTACCCCTCCCACAGCCAAACAGCACTGCTTAAATAGCCCCTTAAAAGGACAATAGCTGTATGTGAAGAGATTGTTATTGAACCTCATCATCTAGGCGTGGTTATACTTACTTTCTGCAGGCATTGGGAAGACCAGTCCTTCATTTCATATGAAAAGGGGGGGGAGCAATAATGAACAGATTACACAACTTTTCACAATGTAGACATGTGGTTAATAATTAGCGCACTGGGCTGGGGGGAACTCCTCACTTGTTTAAGCAGATTGTGGCGCGTCAACAAAAACAAATGACCAAGGACCAAACATAGCACAATGAATACATCCATTCACACTGATCACACATTATTGAACACTTACATGGGATGTCCTCAGTAGAGATGGGATTTATGGCTCTTTGACGGGAGCTGGATCTTGAGGATCCGTTCCTTTCAAAGAGCCGTTCAAAAGACCGGCTCATTTTTTATATATTTATTTATTTTTAAGAAGCCAGCCTTCATCTGGGAAATAATCACTGGGAGGAATGATAGGGGAATATTTGGATCAGAATCATTCAAACTTAGACCTCCAATAAATATTCTATTGGTGGGATATTCTGAAATAATGATTAGGCTATAATTTCATTAGGTAGGCTAATGGCTTGTGTGGACATTTGTGGTAAACATTCCACAGGGTGGCGCCACATGCCTCTGCTTTGACAGCAAGATCATTTTTGGGGATTGACCCTTTGTATAGTCTCACATAGCCAGACCTATCTCCACACTTCGTTTACGCTGTGCCAGCGCCGGAGATAGGTCTGGCTGGACATATTACCATTCTGCAATAGTGGGGAGGGGGAAATGCAGTATTTCTTTAAACCAATCACAGTCTTCTTGGGCGGAGCCAGCCCCGGACGCAGCGACGGTGCTCTTGCAAAATAGTCTGGATTGAATCTGATCTCGGCCTGAATCAGATTAATTTGCGTCGCCAGTCTCGCCACTGATTGGGCAGTGTGACAACGAATGACAAGGTTTATTGCCAAAACCTACATCCGTTGAGTCAGACTACCCTTTGTATAAAATGTGTTTGTGTGTAAATAAACCTGACTTATGTTATTCACGCAACACCTAAAAAAACTAAGCAGGCTACAATGTATTACTGTGCAAAACAGCTTTTAGTGCAAATGTCTCCCACAACTGCGAATCGGTTCCCATCGTTCGTTTTAAAGAGCCGTTCAAAAGAATCGGATCGTTCGCGAACGTCATATCACTAGTCAGTAGCCTAGGAGAGACACCTGCCTTTTGGCACCTAGCAAGAGTAAGGTAAGCTAGACCCAAGGGCTGTAATTCACAAAGCAGGATTGTCAAATGAGCCAGATAATGTGCAAGCTAGTTTGCTAGTTTGTCAAATTCACCTGAATATTAGGTTCTGGAATGATTCTGTCATAGATAGCTAGGCTACGCTAGCTAAGCTGATACACTCATGGAGGTATAATATAAACTGGAGACGACATTGAAAATGGCTGCCTATTCATTTCAATGAAAGTTGCTCACTGGCGCATGAAGCCATTTGACGTAGTGGCCAAAGCTCGGTATTGCAAGTCACGTGACGGCATGCGGCCCAAGACCCTTATTTCCCATGGTTTGTGGATGATGATAGATAGGGCTAGAAAAGGAAAACAACATTTTTCTGGGTATCATTCAGCATCAGAGACCAATCTAATCAATATAAACTTTTAATTCAATTGGGTTTTTTGTTTTTGAGGCCAACAATACCTGTATCGAGCCCATTTGAGAAACATGCTGTGAACGAGCCTCGGGGACGCTGGGCGCGCGTTCATGAGTCCTGCGAACTCGGCGGAAAACACGTCACCATAGGAAGACCCGCCCTACTCTGCCTCTGATTGGATAGTGTTAAGGAAGTCATATGTAATGACGTCGGCTAACATGCATTTGCTTTGCTATCATGTTGGAAATGACATTTTATATAGTCTCTCGCTCTTATGCCTGAAAAGACTGCATGTGAAAATGTTTTCATTAGTGTGTGCGCCCAGCTAAACGCATGGCATTGCTTTTGTTTTTGCGACGAGACGCACGTATATATACAGCATGTTAACAAATGTCTTTTTTCAATATTTCGACTGGAATTTTTAAATGAGGGAAACAAACATATATAGATAAAAACTCCAGGTTTGAATCTTAATGTTGATGTGTAGGCCTAGAAGATGATAGAATAGTCAGCTCTCAGCCCGCTGCATGCTGTAGGCTACGCGGGCGAATAAAGAATATTCACTACTGATCACTTTTCAATAATGCATAGTAGCCTAAATGAAATTAATAGTGAAACTAGAAAGTACATTTCCTGGAGAAAATGTGAGGTGGGCTAGCTGCTGCAGCTGTATGTAACAGCTACTGCTAGTACTACTATGGACCGGACAATCTCCATGCACCCACCGGCGAAGACCGTGCATCTCTAGCCCACTCAGGGGCTGAGTTGTGGGGTCCCTGACGTGGACAGTGGCGTGATGGCGAGACTCCGCCCCCTCAGTTCAGAGCTGGTCGGGAACAGTGTACCCCTCTCCGGGCCACCTACCCACCCGCACCGGTGAAGACCATGTGTCTCTTTATGGCAAGCAGCGCCCCGACAACAATGAACCACCAGCGCCCGCTTGTGCACATAATAAATCACCATCGTGCCTTATAAGCCGTAGTCAAGCCGATTCCCTTGATCTTGCGTCTTCTCACTGCATCCTCATGGGATCCTATGAAGTTGACAGAAAAACATGTTTATATTAAGTAAAGTATCCTAAACATTGAGGTATGCTAAATGAATGCTATAGCCAGAGTGATCAATATTTAGAATGCTAAAGTTAGCCTATCTCACACTTTGCATAAGTGATTAGTGCAAATTTGTTAATGAAATACAGAGAATTACCCAGGATATACATAGGCTACAATTAAAAGACATCAGTGCTTCTGCTATGCGGAGGAGCACATTCCTAATAGAGATGACTTACCAGGGGTTGTCATCTGCCAAGAGAGAGATCGTCATTCAGTTAAACTGAAGTAAGGTCACTGACAATAATCCACATCACAAAAAATAAGACATCAGGTCAAATTAAAACAAATGAAGTACTGGTCATTCCATGTCAAATCAACTGGCCATGACATCCATCATCATAGATTATTCTTATGTTGTTTCTATTGTCTCACCTGCACTGCTTGATGAGTTGATTGATACAGTATAACATATCAACAGGCTTGAACCCTAAAACATAAAGTGCAGGAATCAGGTTAAATATATAATCTTTGTGTTGTGACCCTATGTATTTAAGATACATTTCCACTCAGGGATTCAATAACATACAGTTAAAATGTATCAGATCACTGCAGGCTGAGGGGAGAGGAAAGAATTGAGTGCAGAGGAGGATTGTTAATAAGAGGCAGCTAAGAACAGGGTGAATCTCCAAAAGTCACTAACAGTGGAACTGAATGTCTTACACTGCTCAGGTTGAGTAGCTGACATTGGCAGGGTTAGACGCTCCAGACGCTGGAGAACGGGGTGAGGCTGGGCTGGCCCTGGAGGATGGGGTGAGGCTGGGCTGGCCCTGGAGGACGGGGTGAGGCTGGGCTGGCCCTGGAGGAGGGGTGAGGCTGGGCTGGCCCTGGAGGACGGGGTGAGGCTGGGCTGGCCCTGGAGGAGGGGGTGAGGCTGGGCTGGCCCTGGAGGAGGGGGTGAGGCTGGGCTGGCCCTGGAGGACGGGGTGAGGCTGGGCTGGCCCTGGAGGACGGGGTGAGGCTGGGCTGGCCCTGGAGGAGGGGGTGAGGCTGGGCTGGCCCTGGAGGACGGGGTGAGGCTGGGCTGGCCCTCGAGGACGGGGTGAGGCTGGGCTGGCCCTGGAGGACGGAGTGAGGCTGGGCTGGCCCTGGAGGACGGGGTGAGGCTGGGCTGGCCCTGGAGGACGGGGTGAGGCTGGGCTGGCCCTCGAGGACGGGGTGAGGCTGGGCTGGCCCTCGAGGACGGGGTGAGGCTGGGCTGGCCCTGGAGGACGGAGTGAGGCTGGGCTGGCCCTGGAGGACGGGGTGAGGCTGGGCTGGCTGGGCTGTTTTGTAAAATCGAATCAGTTGCATGAAGCTATTTCTGGTGACGAGTTCTCCTGCCAACCTATTTGAATGCTCTAATTGTAAATGTACAGTAAGTGGCTTTAGATAAAAGCACATGCCAAATGATGTGTAATGTTTTTTTTTACACTGAATACTGTAATGAACTGTAACTTATGTAGTCACCTGAAGGTCAGGTACTTGTGTACAGTCCAAACGAGCAACACCGATTGCCCCTTGATCAGTGCAGCCTGAGATAAGGAAGCCCTAAGCTACAGAAGCCCTAAGCGGCCATGCATTCATACATTTTTTTCCCACCGTTTTCTTGTGATAAGTTAATTAGGTGGGCTAGCTTGCAGAAGCTAGCCCAACTTGTGATATTCCCACTATTTCTTTCTTTCTTTATTATTATTCTCCCCATTTTTTGTCTCCTTTATAACTTCTTCAAGTTACACCCAACGGATGTATTCATATTTTTGATATTTTTATAGTTTTTTAGTAATTTAACTTTTAATAGTAATTTTTGTGCCATTGAAACTGCTGGTGGAATGTTCAGTATCATTATGTTTTAAGAGTGGTGGCAGCTGTTGCTTTGAAAATATTCACACATTTTGTAAACTGCTGGCATTCCTACAGTTTTGAAAGCTCACACACTTATTAAACATCAAAACTTTCACACAACTGTGCTGATTCGTACAATGTAAGTATCTAAGCTGTGATTTATACTTTTCGCTGTATAATGATTTGCTCCCCATTGAAACGTATGGCGCTGCAATCTAGCTATTGAGCTGCTAATTTTGCATTTTTACCCATTTTCTAACTTGTCGCTATGCCTACAGTTTTAACAGCTCGTACACATATTATACATCAAAACGTTCACACAACTGTGCTGATTCGTACAATGTAAGTATCTAAGCTGTGTGATTTACCGTTTTTGAGGTATGATGATTTGTTCGGCAACTGCGCTCCCCATTGGAACGTATGGCAACGCACTGTAACTTTTGAGCTGCTAATTTAGCATTTTTACACTTTTTCTAACTTGTCGCCATGCCTACAGTGTTTAAGCTATATGGACATATTATACATACAAATGTTCTGCAAGTTCTCAGGATTCCGATGGTGTCAATATATAAGCTGTAACATTTATAGTTTTTGTGATAGAGCTGTCTGAAGCGGACCATGTCTAGGATCAGAGTGTCAGTTGGGATTAGAGTGGTAGCAGCTGTTGCTTTTTTGAATTTGTGTGCATGTGCAGCCTCTCTTAAAGGTACAGGCACCCTTTTATAACTAATGTGGTAGCACAGAACTCAGCCAAAGTGGAATAGAGACACATGATCTTCACTGGTGGGGGCCGGTGGGTAGCCCGGAGAGGAGTACACTGTCCCTGACTGGCTATGACCAAAAGGAGCAGAGCCTCGCCACCACGCCACTATTAGGCGATATCAGGCTCGCTTTGATTGCGCCGCCGATAAAGCTGAAGCCTTGCTAACAATCTTGACGCACACTAATATAATGAGAAGGGGTGTGCTCCGCAGCCAGACCCTATTGGAGAGGGGTTTCTTTCGCCAACTGCATTCATTTGTAGCCTCGCATCACCAGTCTCTCCTCGGGGAGGAGAGCTGGTATCTATTTACTTGGGGAGGAGAGCTGGAGTCTATTTACTCGGGGAGGAGAGCTGGTATCTTTTTACTCGGGGAGGAGAGCTGGTATCTATTTACTTCACTGCCTTAAGCCCGCCCCATCATCAGGCTCGAGCCCGTAGAGCCCGCCTCCAACTTCCGCTTGCTTTATTTTCCCTTAACTGGTAGTTCTCCTCGCATCTTCTTTTACAATTTTCGTCGGTGTTATGCCTGGTGATGCCATCGCGAATGTTATCTACTCGAAACTTCATCATGTGCAGCCTACAGTAAAAACATTACAACAACTGTTCGTCTTCCGGTCCAGACTGGATGATTATGCGATGCGTCATCGCGCTTCCGCTCTAGACCGGCGAAACAACACCGAACGAGAAAAGCTCCAGACTAATTCATTTGGCAGTAGTGTTAAATTAATTCCAGCTCAGTTGCAAAATAAAATAATTTGTGCTACAACTTAAAGCATCTTTATTCTTCAACACTGAAAATCAATGAAATATGGTGGAAAATATTGTTTTATAATAACTCAAGGTAATAATTTTCTACAGCACATTCTCTCTGATGTCATTGAAATTGTGATTACAGTAGGACCCCACTTATCTGAACCCAACGGGACCGAAGGTTGAGTGAAACGTATGTTAAAATGCACCAAATTCAATAAGTGGTGTATACTTGTTTTATATAGACTGTTAATAGACCGATAAATACCCTTAATTACTTGTGAAAATGCATCAAAATTGCAATCAAATAGCCAACTAAACTCATATAGCCTAGCCTATAATAGTCCTACAGTAGCCTATAATAAAATAACCGAATTTCCACTTGAATGCGGGCTTTGATCAAATACAGTACTTTATTCTCAAATGAGGCGTACGCTGCATCGATAGGCTACTGTATTCGTAGAACAAGATGGTATAGCCTAAAAACAACCCAACATTAGAACAATTAGAGCAAATGATAATCAATAAATAAATAAATGAAATGACAGACAAGTTGTCGTGTTTTAGGCTATTGTAGCCTAAAAGAAAGTCTCTAAAACAACCGATGTAGGCTAACGTGGCCTAGGCTGTAGGCTATTATTTAACAAATACAGTAGGTCTAGTAGTCTAATCTTCATGCTCACAACACGTCTGTGTTCCTGAAGTCCATTAACTGGGAACGAAAAATGACTCGATGCTGCTTCAGGTTGCTGACGCGCTTTCTGGCTACCAAGGAATGCAGCTCTCTCGCAGCAGACTCGTTTGCGTTTTGCGCTCGACATTAAAGTAACAAAGAAATGAAACGTGACAGTAGGCTACAGCCTACAGGCAACATGTAGGTCTACATACAGTTCTGTTTTTATTCACAGTAGGGTACAGTACATGTTTATTATGACAGATTGAAATGCAAGTAGGCCTACTGTAATGCAAATCCCACCAGTAACCAGATAGCAGGCTAAAAAAGAAAAACAACGTATTTTAAGCCTGTCCGGTAGACCGGGAGGTTCGGATCTCTGAAGTCCGGATGAGTGGGGTCCTACTGTACATGTTAGTCCGGATGAGTGGGGTCCTACTGTACATGTTAGTCCGGATGAGTGGGGTCCTACTGTACATGTTAGTCCGGATGAGTGGGGTCCTACTGTACATGTTAGTCTGGATGAGTGGGGTCCTACTGTACATGTTAGTCCGGATGAGTGGGGTCCTACTGTACATGTTAGTCTGGATGAGTGGGGTCCTACTGTACATGTTAGTCCGGATGAGTGGGGTCCTACTGTACATGTTAGTCCGGATGGGTGGGGTCCGACTGTATCACCATAATGCTTCTGTCATTGTTAATACGTGGAGCCAACGTGTTGCCCACCTCAATAATACAACCCAACCTAATTTTCAGAGGTGATGCCAACGTTGGCCCGACGTTGGAATTTAGCCGGCGATCGTGCCAACCTTTGCCAACGTTGGGCCAATGTATGCTTGCTATCTGGGTAGCCCACCTAATAAAGAAAGAAATAGTGGGAATATCACAAGTTGGGCTATCTTTTACAAGTTACTGATGTGTCTGTTCGTAGCATAAGATTAAGAGAAGTCTATGGAGTCAAAATGAGGCCAGAAAGCATTGTAAACGTAAGTGAAGTATTGTAAACGTAAGTGAGGTATTGTAAACAAAAAAATATGAATTGTAAATGTAAGTGAAGTATTGTAAACGTAAGTGAGGTATTGTAAACAAAAAAATATGAATTGTAAATGTAAGTGAAGTATTGTAAACGTAAGTGAAGTATTGTAAACAAAAAATATATAAATAATCACTTAATTATTAAAAAATAAAATAAAAATTGCATTTACGATACTTTTTTGCGTTTACAAAACCTTTTCTGCGTTTACAACACTTTTCTGCCTTTACAATACTTTTTCTGCGTTTACAAAACTTTCTTGCGCTGCAAAACATTCTGGCCTCTCTTTGACGTGGGGGCGGGGTTAGATGAGTGGCGTGTCCAGAGAGGAAGAGGCGGGGTTTCGGGATGCCCACCGCCATATATAAATCAAAACCATAGAAGAAGTCCAAAAAACGGTTGAGCAGCGCTCATATGGCGGTGGGCATCCCGAAACCCCGCCTCTTCCTCTCTGGACACGCCACTCATCTAGCCCCGCCCACACGTCAAAGAGAGGCCAGAATGTTTTGCAGCGCAAGAAATGTTTTGTAAACGCAGAAAAAGTATTGTAAAGGCAGAAAAGTTTTGTAAATGCAGAAAAGGTTTTGTAAACGCAAAAATGCAATTTTTATTTTTTAATAATTAAGTAATAATTTATATATTTTTTGTTTACAATACTTCACTTACGTTTACAATACTTCACTTACGTTTACAATACTTCACTTACGTTTACAATACTTCACTTACGTTTACAATTCATATGTTTTTGTTTACAATACTTCACTTACGTTTACAATGCTTTCTGGCCTCATTTTGACTCCATAGAAGTCAGCATTAGGGTGGTTTGGCTATTTGCACCTTTTCCCAAATAATAGGAAGAGGGTAGGAACATACCCGTCTCCATCGCATTTGTGCTTTCCCGAATAACTGATAGCCTGCACAATTTATGAGCACCTACACATGTGCTAGATTACTTTACCAGTATGATCTTTATGATCTCGAGGAGGGCAAATAATGGTATTTCCGTGACAGAGAGCTCAGGTTGTCAGAACCAGACAGCTCGTAGGCCTAGGCTAGGGATTGTTGATGCATTGCGCACGGGTGAAGTTCACGTTAGATCATAAACCGTAAATGTAGGCTGTCCATTGCAAAATAAACGAGTAACGAGCCCATTGATGGGAAGTCAGACTTCCTAGGAAGATCCAGATTCAGAATATTGGGCTGCCCGGCCCCTAATTATGCTAGGCTATTCACTTTTTACATATTTTGATAAAAAATAATATAATAATAATTAAGTTACCTGAGATGGATTCCACAGGCTATGACTCAAGCAATTACTTGATGACCAGAGTCTGACAACAATCTTGAAAAGCAGGAATATACACATAAAGTGCCCTTTTCATTTGTCAAGAAGGACAGTAGTAATGATGCCAAAAGTTAGGATAAAACCCCATCACTCTTCAATGATTTATAGACGGTACTGTAAGAACTTCTGCAACAAATCGAATCACATTAGGTCATTGATGCATGATTGTACTGTAGGCAGCCTAATGCCAAAGATGGTACTTTAGTTGTTGTAACTATTACCTCTGTTTTGTTGTCTTGCTAGGATGCAAGCAGCTGATCCAGGCACTGAGGTGGAAAGGAGCTGATATAACTAAGGACTTGCTGTGGGCCGTTGGGGTGATATGCAGCCTTGGCCCTCGCCTCATAAGAGAAGGCCTAATGAAGATGCATGCCCCACACTGAGCCTGTCTGCAGAAAATACACACACACACACACACACACACACACACACACACACACCAGGAGCTCTGGTGCACAGGGAATGGGTTGAAGCCCTAACCATTCAAAGACAGCACCTCAACTCTTCAAAGCTAACAGTAAATTATAATCTCCCTTGAGTTTCCATTAATACTGTAATTTCTGCTGAATGCATCTACTCTCAACTTCAACTCTATGCTACCCTGGATGTCTGCAGTTCTTGCATCCCGGAGAGATGCTCACACTGCAATCAGAGACAAACCGCTGTCACACCATGGGGTGAGTCCTTGATGAAAAGGACACTTTTTGCCAGACCTAATTCAAAATGGTATATTGCAGGTAATGCATTTTGATCATTAGTGTAGGCCTACACTAAGTGGGCATTCATAATGAATGTAAAAGTGTCTCTTTCACTCGGATGTGTCCATCAAATGGCTCAGAAGAGCATGAGAGGGAGAGTATAGTCAAATATAATCTAGGATCATGGAATGTATGTTTAGCATACCATATTGTAAAGGGAGTGATTAACATACATAATACATTTTGATGTTTAACGCTCTGATGGAAACGTCTCAGTTTGTAATCCTCCATGACTGTTTAAATGCAGGTGTATTTTTCTGTTCAGTAGGTGTCACCAGTTGCATCGCTCCAGCGGTTTGACGCAAGGTGTCAGACGGGAGAAGAGGCCGTGTCACCATGGAAACAGGAAACCCCTGTGGTGCGTTCAGGTGGGATGCTGTGGTCTTTCCTCGCTTCAAAACAAGCACCCTAGATACAGCCATCATAGTAAGACACAGCATGTTAACACAATCAAAGACTACAAGTTCTGCAATCAAAAGAACACATCAAAGCAGACATAACACAAACAACCACATAACTACGCACCTCAAAGGAGGCATAAAAGACATTACCCTACACACTCAAAACAAAAACTCGCCTTATAGATGTCGGAATCGGAGTTGAATTTGCTGCATACAAACACCACAGTGTGCTCTAGTGATTTCACGTATGAAATCAGACATCAAAGGGAAATTCTTATGTTTTCTAAGAAAAGCACCAAGGCTACAGATTTTAGAATACGCACCTCAGCTTCAGGTTGCTATGGAAACCAAAGGAGAAGAATGGAATGGAGAAGTTCAATCAAATTAATAAACCAACAGAGCCATCATCCAGCTAATAATCTCATCTATACAAAAGTGATATATGTTACGACAGAGACCTCCTGTGGACTATCATCCAAAACCAGCAGCAGAGCAGCAGAACCCAGATTCACACGAGTGTGTAATGAAGCTGTTTTTACCTCAGGTTAATTGTTAAATAAATCACACTCACTGGTAGCATACCAGAAATGAGTAGCTATTGTAAAATAAACCTCAAAACAGGACACAAAAAGAAATGAATTTATTCTCACAAAGAAACTTTATGTTTTCAAGTATTCAAAACTGTTAAATAAGTACAAGGTGTGTTCACTTGATTTACATATTAGACAATATAAGCACTGCCCATTTTCCATTCTCTTTAAGTGTTTCCCACTATCCAAGCAACACTCTAAAATGTCTGCAAACTATTCACATTTCTTTTTTTTTTTACTTCTTTTTTTCTTTAAATTGAATCAGAAATCTCAACAGCTGGCTAATGAACAAAGACCACACGGACAGTACACTGGAACGGCATACAGTGTATAATGGAGACGCCCACAGAGGGAAAGGAAGGACACATTTAGCCAGGTTCAGAACTGTGATTAGCTGCTGGTGATATGAACAGTACAAGTGGGTTAACATTCATCTAAGTTGATCCCTTGATCCATTTGGCAGTTAAGTACTTCCACACTACAGGAAAAAATAATTTACAGAAGGACTGAGAAGGGGGCCTGCAAAGTGTTCCCATTGTCATAACAAATAGCATTGAATGAATAGGCTATTCATTATTCACTCATTTCTTTTTGAAGTTACATTAGGTAAATGGGTGTCCAAGGCTCATTAAGGCACCTAATGCTGCTTGAAATTTATACAATTTGTCAATTGGCAAATTAATAAAGACAGATGTTTATAATGTTGTGTTGAAGACAACCAATGCTGCCCAAAAATATGGCCCTTGTGGTTGATTAAATGGCCAAACCCAACCAAAGTTAAAACACAGGGCCTTATAGCTTCCACAGATTATGATGGTCCATATACCAACCAACTGGTTTTACTTGACGGCTATACATTTAAGCAATTAGAAATTAGGTTAAGAATTGAAATAGCACCATAAAGGGAACAAATATGACAAACAAGACAATTAAGCTAATGTTCATAAAGTAACTAATCAACATGATTCCAGTCCCAACTGTCTGAGACCATGTGCTCTGCCAGTTACAGGTGCTGAATGGGATTTCAAAGACAAGAAATTAGAACTTCAGTATTTGCAAGACTACATTTTGGAGAACATGGGCCCGTCTTTCTGTATTTTACTTTTTTTTTTTTTTATGACTGTCATGATGACAAAGCATACACAGGTCCTTTACACATGTATGCTAATTAACTCTTGAATTTACCTTTTTAATGATTAGTGTTTGAAAGCTTGCACCACCCAAGTGCCATGTTGACATTAAACAGAATGAAACTCAACTACCAACACACTGGTCCAGTTTTCCTCACTTTCAATTTCTTGAATTCTGTATATCCAGTTGTAAACAGTGTTGTGTGCTTTTATTTCTTGCAGTTTTGCAGGGGTTGCAAGCAAAGCTACTCCGTTTATACAAATCAGGAGTGGCAGATGGAATATAATGCAGTATTAGCAGATGATACAGAAATCCCCTATACGTACTATAGTTGTTGGATTATGCCTGCAGATCAATGGCATTGGTATTTGCTAGAAATAAACCAATTGAGAGGGTGCTCGAATTTGCTAAATAACCCGAAAACAGACTTAAACTAACTGGATGTGAAAATATTTCAGATAACCAACTCCTAAGTGGAATACAAACTTGAGAATCAGGATGGCAACTCTTGGCAAATTCTGCATAACATGTTGCAGTCTGTGGAAAATTTGCTCTCTGGTGGATCTCAAAATAGGTTTCGGGCCTTAATGAGTTTCACTGTATATTGGAAACATGGCACCTGAATTGATATAATCAGAATGTTTCTGGTTTGCCACAAGGATTTCGAGACGAAACAAAAAGTTCAATAAAAGTCTGCCTATGAGACAGAGGGGATAGTCACCATACTGTACACTTTCTACAATATTCATGTCCATTATGAATAAAACAACAGAAGTGCATTCACTTAAAAGGATATTTAACCTAAATACAATTTTACCTGAACTCTTTACTTACAGAGGGTCTGGTCAATTCATCCCAACGAAAGTCTGTGCAGGTTACCTAGCAACTTCCAAAGCCATCCAATCCAACTCCTATAATTGAGCATGTAGCATGTTTCATGTATATGAAATACTTCCCCCCTATTCAAGGCATATATATGGCGTAAAGCCTAATCATATTCAATACATGTGCGTAAACAAAGTCGACTGCAATATCTTTAGGGTTGTTTTGGAATTCTGGTGCTTTTGAGAAAACTGACAGCTGGCCTCATCAGTCTGTTAACCTTGCTTCTGGTTCAAAATATATGCTACATTAACTTGCCAGAGTACTGGAAGTTGCTCAACCAAGTCTGTCTGAATGAATACAACACCAGCAGTAAGTGAAAAATATGAAAACATATTTCAGGTGAACTATCCCTTTAATATACAGAAACTTTCATCTTGATTCTTTTTAAAATGTTCAGCAACTTTGTTTTTAAATTACTGTACTTCTTTTACATCAACACAACAGTTGATTAGTGAGTCATCTTTATTTACATGAAAGGTGGAGTGATGACCTCCAGAGCTTATGCATTGAGCCTCAGAGACTGATCCTCTCTCCTCCTGGAGGAGATATCAATGTCTATGGAGTCTTTCCCCACAATGAGTCGGAGACGCTTTGCAGGAGGGAGTGGAATGAAATCGTCCTCAAACTCATTGTCAAAGTAGTCGTCATCGTCGTCATCATTATCATCATCCTCATCATCCTCATCATCATCGTCGTCATCATCATCATCATCATCATCATCATCGTCATCGTCGTCGTCATCATCCTCCTCCTCCTCCTCTTCCTCCTCCTCCTCCTCCTCTTCTTCGTCCTCCTCAGATGAAGACTCCTCCATGACATTTTGGATCCTATGCCCACCATTCCTGGGCTCCAGACTCTGGCCCATGTCCCCATTGTAGGTAACCTCATCCGAGTGAGTCTGGGAGACACGTCGCCCATCATCCTCCCTTTTCAGCTGGATCTTCAGTTTGGTGGAGCTGCTGTGAGCTCCAGGACCAAAGCCATTGTTCAACTTGGCTACATACAAGCTGCCCTTGTCCTTGTCGTGGTCCTTGCTGAACTTGATGCTGATTTTGGAGGAGGAGGAGTTGACGGTGGTGGCGGGGGCGCTGCTCGACCCAGTGGCCTCGCTGGGCTCGTTGGTCTTGCTGCTGCTGCTGTCTCTCCGCCTGCGGAGGGTCAGTTTGGGGATGCCCGTGTTGTTCTCCAGGATCAGCTGTGCATCATAGCGAGTGATTCGCCGCTTCTTCTTCCCCTTGACCTGTGACCTGCAGCTGCTCTTGCCCTTGTCCCTTTGGAGGGACTTACTGCCATTAGCTACCCCATTGTAGTCCCTGTGCCGATCAGGGAGGCCCAGCAGCATATTACCACAGTCTGTAATGTTTGCACCATGCGAAGCTGCGACCTCCGGTGTGAACGGCTCACCGTACGAGTCCTCACTCTTTATTGTCCGCTGCGGCCGAAGCTGAGTCAGCCGGCTGCGTCGGGTACAGGTCCCTCTCCTGGAGTAGCCGGCCTCCAGCGCCGGCTGCTCCAGCCCAAGCTCGTGGTGGAGGTACTCCTCCATGTCCGCTGGTTCTGTTTTAATGACCACCCCACCGGGGACCGGGCTCCGGCCGTCAAGAGCACTAGGCTCCAGTTTGATGCCAACAGCCGTCTCCTGGGCCTTTACAAGGGTCCTGGTAGACCTGCGAGTTCTGTAAGTGCAAGACTGGTTCCCCTCACAGCCCAGTGAGCCCGGCAGATTGTTGTTCTCCTTGGCTGCGTGGCGGGTCAAGCAGCCTCGCTGGCCCAGCACCTGGACCGGCCCCTGGTCGTCTTTCTCCTTCTTTACAGAGATACCTTTGCACAGCGACCCCTTGGACTCCCTGAGACCGAGCCGGCCCACATCCCCTTTGGCCGGTGCCTTGGGTTCTGACCCCCGTCCGCGGTTTCGCAACCGGACTTTAGTGACTGAAGGCTTGGCGGGTTGGGATTTTATTCTCTTTGGTACCCTGTTATCGTTTATATGACTTTGTTTAGAAGGTGAGGTAGAAGTAAGAGCTCTCGAAAGAGACTGTCTTGTTTGAGTCCTGGTTTTACTGAACTTCATGCCAGGGGAAGTCCTTTTCCTTACTGCTAATAGAAAGGGGGAAACAAGGCAAAAACATCAGACGTTTTGTCAGGGGTTGATTTTAACTGTCCAGTACAACTGAAATGTAATTGGTAGCACCAGTGCCAGTAGTCTAGCTGGTCAGATTCACACATCATGCTATAACTACCATGTATCTATATTTACTATGATACCATGCATTTATTTTGACCTGTGCTAGGATTTGGGAGTTATACTGTAGCTGTTTCAAGTCTCTCACATCAAAAATGCTTCATGTATATGATATATCATTTAACATCACATTTCTCTGATCCGACACGGGCCAGGACATTTGTAAAGCCAGTGGGCCGCTGTCAAATGTACCTTCATGTCAACTCAAGCCCTGCACATGCAATGTGCTGAGTGGACTAGCTGTGTGGATTAAATGAGGAGTTTGGTATTTACTGTAAGCCCTGTTATAAGGTTATTTACGATCATATATGGTCCATATCAACATTTTGACAGACTGCCCTCGAGATTGGGGGTGGGACAAAATACTGATACTGTGATTATTGTATCGTGGACCCTCCAAATAAATTTGTTTTCTTTTTTGGGGGGGGGGGGGGGGGGGATAGTGGGAGTCTTTCCTTTAAACATTTTAACTCCTGTTTTCTGGGCAGTTGGGACTTTTGGCACCTTATATTATATTGGAATGATGGCAAGCACGCATGGACAAACTGCAGTCAGTGTGTGTGATGGCCGGTACAGACTACACCATTTTTTTTGTCTTTCACAATGGTCACCATGTCAGATTAGGATTTGACAGTTGCATACATTTTTATCGTGTCGTGGCCAGGACACTAGCAACACTACACACACACACACACCAGGACACTAGCAACACCACACACACACCAGGACACTAGCAACACTACACAAATGACCGCAACAAATCATCGTATGCTGTCTGTCATGACCATGCGTGTCATTGCGCGAGTTCAGGTAGTCTGGTCAAGAAATTGTCAGTCATGGAAGAAGTAGGCCCTCAGACATGCTAGACTTTACGTCGGGGTGTTGTAGGGCGTCCCAGATGCCAAATCGCTGATCTTCGATTATGTCATACTACAAGGCTTTTCGTCGTTCCCAATGTTCAAAATCAGGCCCGACGCTGGACACTTTGTCTGCAACTAAAAATCGGCCTAAATTTGTGGTTTGTACAGGCCTTAATATTTCAAGAGTGCACAATTCGTCAAAATCTATATGGATTGTTGTATATGATTGTAAACAACCTTATAACAGGGCTTACGATGCTAAATACCAAATTACTCCTTTACGTCAGGTAATGTTTATTCAAAGTAATTGTTGCACCTTGTGTTGCACCTTGTGTACTTCGATTTCTCAACCCATAGGTGGCAGCATTGCATGCTTGCTAGATTGTTTAGCTTGCTAGCAAAGTATTTGTTCATGATTTAATCATGTGTGGGTTTATTTTATCATGGCTTGAGACTTTGGCTGTGTCAGTTTGCCCAAGTTTAGGTTTTACTTTCATGTTCTGACAAGTAGGTTTCAATTTCGCGTTCTGGCTACATCCATTCACTCACTCACGAAAACCACTTCCAAATCGGTTTTATAAAAATCTATTTTGTACCACGATAAACTAGGGGCTGTTGGTAGCCTACAAAAATCAATGAAAACTGGAAATGGCTTTTTTGGCAATGGCTTTTTTGGCCTGTTGCTACGTCATCCTAGTCCGTGCTTTGTGTCCGTTGACTCCAGTGTTAAAAGTTCTCTATAAAAACACCACTTCAAGAACCAAAATAGTCAAAATAACAGGCTGAATAAACTATCGGGGTTACAAACTCATCATTACCAGACTGTTTTTCACTGCCATAGTTTTTGCGTTTGGAAATACATGGAGGTGAATGAGCCATAGTTAGCCGTCAGCTGCATTCACTTCCATGTATTTCCAAACGCGAAAACAACGGCAGTGAAAAACAATCGGAGTCTGATAATGAGTTTGTAACCCCGATAGTGTATTCAGCCTGTTATTTTGACAATTTTGGTTCTTTAAGTGGTGTTTTTATAGTGAACCTTTAACATTGGAGTCAACGGACACTTCCGCATCTGTACCCCCAGTTATGTCAAACTGACCAATATGGCTGCTGAAGTGAATAAAGTGAATTATCAAGTTTGTCAAGTGGATTTGCCATACAATATGATGGAACAGGCGTGCATGTGCAGATGCTATTGGAACAAATCAGGCAGCTGGAAACAATCGGGTACTGACAGGGACAAAAAAGAAATACTTTGAATACTGAATTGAGCTCCGAATACCAACCTAACAAAATAATAGTGGAATACTCAAATTACTCGGGGCAGCCCTACTGAAAAAGTGAATGCCGTTAGTGCCATCAGTGGGAAAAGTTAGCCTGGAGCCTTGCGCTTGTCAAACCATTTCAAATCAAATTTAAAAATGTACCGATACTTTGCAAACTGGTGGGGGTTAAAGGATGCGCTTACATGGATGTGTTTTTGGCATTTCCTGAGAGTCTATGTCTGTGTGGGAGCCGACAGAGTGACTGTCCGAGCTCCTGCTCCCCTCCCCCAGCTTCTTCAGCCTGTTGAGACGCTTGTCTGTCTCTCGCAACCCATACTTGCTGTTGATCACTGGCACTTCAGCCGGGAGCCCCACCTTGGATTTAAAAGCACCAGTGCCTCGTCTGCAAGACAAGCACAAGGTATAACCAAATAATATTTCTACATATTGTGCCGATAGGCTGTGGTCATACTGTAGCTCTTCTTCTGGAGAAAAGGCGGAGGCAGATCCACTTTTTTGGAGCTCCTGGATGCTTGCTTGTGCTGTTTGTTTCCATAACATCACTCCAGTTTTTCCTGACTGCTGGTTTTCCCATTTTGTTAAGTTACAGTCTGGCTTTGTGTTCACTACATATATAATATAGCCAGCAACAATTGTTCAACTTCCCCTTTCATGTTTGCCATCGTTGTTGCTGCTAGCTACATATTAACTAAAGACACATTTTCGAGACATCTTGTCTCTTATATGTTGTGATTCGTCATCTTGGAAAAAGTGACAGACGTCAGATGTGCTTTCCCAAGGCAGAGGCCATTGGGTTTTATGTGGAGCGGCTGCTTTTTTCTCGCCATTCGGCCACTCATTTTCATTTCAAAAAAGTGGAGCGGATCAAAAAAAGCGTTACAGTGTGACCACAGCCTTACAATCATTTTGATGTTATTCAATTGGTACAAAATGGACAAGAAGCAAATACCTACCGTTCACACGTATAGCATTCACAAAATTCATTGTTTTCCCCAAAAAATCCATCCCCATAGTAACATGAGATTTCCTCCCCCGGTTCAATGTCCCTCAGAACCTTGACACAGGCAGTGTCTCGTCCCGTCGACACAAACTGGAATGCAAAATACATGCATGTTTATTAAGCCTTCATGTATAGGGATAGCTTAATTCATGCACAGTAGAGCTCATTGATCTCAGGTTTCATGAGATATTCACCTTGCAATTTGGCCGGCAATCTGAAAATACAAAAGAGATTAGTTCATTGTTTCAATGATTGTGCAATGATTATACCCACATCTAGTAAGGATATTTCACATGACTAAATCACTAGGTAGCTATCTATTGTGCAAAATATTTCCTCTGAATATCTGAGTAAAATGGTTGAGTGTTGAAGTAGGCTACATCACCAAGACTGTACCATGATTGATGAAGGCTGCGGGACCCAGCCATAGCTGAGCACAGTTCTTGCGAGTAGAGTACATGACGCTGAAATCATTCTCCCCGTGCCGGAGCAACATGTTCTCCTCACTCTCCGAAAGCTCTGCAATGCAGCCCACAAGGTACTCGATCTTATCATTCCTCTTCCTGCAGGGCACAGAAATGACAATAGAAATGGGGGGTGCTCAGAGGGTGAATTAACACTGGTGCTTCACATGGGTGGGAGAAAGAGCTGACACGATGGTAACACAGCTGATTTTGAATGCTTAAATTGTGTTATTGTCAAAATCTGATTGTGTTCGATGACATTCCATTTGTGGAAATAAGAAAAGTCCTCACCACTCCTTTGTTGCCACGATCTTAGCACCATTTTGTTCTGAGGAGTAGCGATTACACGGGAGAATCTCAAATCCACTGTCAGTGGCAAACATGCGGAGATAGACAAATACCTGTGCAATGGAGAAATGTATGAATTACCCAAATCTGAATAGAGAACTGAGAACATCTTCACATCTTTGAAGTTGCAGCCTTACGTGCTGTTTGAAGAGCTGCTCCTGGGCCTTGGTCTTGTGGAGGAGATGGGGCCTTGCCCAGTCTCCTGAGGTTAAGGCCCGGAAGGCCTTCTCCAGGCTGGCATGCTTCTGGAAGCGCTCAATGACGTCCTTCAGCTCCTCCTGTCTTCCCTTGATTGGTCTAAACCTGTTGTGACACCAAAGTACAACAAAATGGGTTCCATAGGTAATAACTAGAAACGGAACAAGATACTTTACATTGTCAAGAGTTATGCTGCTAAAGGTTATTTCTCAAAGCATCCAAAATAGTCTTTAGCATCAGCTGCACTCAGCCCATGCCAATGGGTGGGTCCACAGACCTGGTATTCATCTTGTGAGTCTGAAAGCCCAGGTAGGGGTCGAGGATGAGGCTGGTGGTCAGGTCATCGTTCTCACACAGCTCCTTGGCAGTCATTCCTGAGGAGGGGACATAGCGCCTCTCTGCATCCAGGCTGGCCGTCGTGAATCCTGGAGAGCAGAGCAACAGGAAAGCACCGGAACACATTCAATACATAACATCACCTTACAACCGACGCCTCTCCGATTTGATTACATCTTCTCAATGATGGCTAATCTACAATCAGGGTTCCCGCTCATGTTTAACAATAAAATTCCAAACTTTTCCATGATTTTTACATAGTTTCCTAAATTTCCATGACTATGTTTCAGCATTTGAATGGGTAAAGCAGCTGTACAACTACTATAATAATTGGAATTGAGAGCATAAAGGTGGACTAAAACTTGCAGAATGACAAATATAAATTAATGTGATGAGCTTACAAACAAAATGAATAGCTAGAACCATGATCATTTCAGGTGAATTTCAAGTTTCCATGACTTTTCCAGAACCTTTTGGATATTTTATCATTTTCAGAACATTTCCAGGCCTGGAAAATGACATTTCAAATTCCATGATTTTTCCAGGATTTCCATGACCGTGGGAACCCTGTAAAATGAGACTGGAAGACAATTTCTGGACGGGTAAAAAGAAAAAGGTGGTTGATGCTCAAAATTATATCAAGAGAATATGGAGAGGCTTGTCCCACTCACGGCGGCTACATCTCCTGCTGCTGGGGTGGCTCTTGCCAGGGCGCAAGGAGGTCCGCTGGAGGTGCTGAGAGCGAGTCTGGCTCTGGTTTACTGGCTGCTCACTGGAAAACCTGCTTCCATGACGTCTGCCATTTAATACCATGTTCTTGGATTCGCCCAGCCACTTCATGCCCACAAGCCCCCTGGTCCAGTTGCATTTAGTCTCCGAGTTGAGGGAGCACTCTTGAGTGGGGAAGGCTTGAGTCTAGGGTTTGTCACCTGTAGACAGAGGGGAAATTACTGACACCTAGTGACCACATATGATACACACATTTAATTCACTCATGAGCAGACCATTAGCCTAGGCCTATAACCCCAATTTCAACGAGGGTACACAAAAACAAACCGCACGTCAGGCAGCATCAAGCAACCAGGATCGCTCCAAAAGCAGATCAGTCCGCCCTCCCAACAAAAAAGCTGATCCGCCGCCATCTTTTCTAAAAAAAAAAAAAAAAAAAAAGTGCTACAGTGTGACCACACTCTAAGGGAGCACAACAAAACCATTGTAAGACTGGGATAACGCACACATGACTTTAATGTCCAACAAAGTCTAAATTCTCTGCCACAAAATTTCAATGTGAGCATTTTGACATTGTGTGATGAGGCACAGATCAATGAAATCGTTGAAGTTTCAATGACTTGCTCAAAATTGAACCCTAATAATCTTAATCAAACAAACATCAATCTTACGTTTCATAGTATTTGCCTAAGATAGGCGTCTACTTTGACTGTACACTGGAGTAAAATCAAGAAGTTAAACCTCAAAACCAGATCGTTGTCCTGTAGTGCCCCTTAGTGGCTAAACGGGATAATGTTTTGGCTAACTGTCAAGTTCAGTACATTTAAATGAGATGTGCGTATTTAAATGCATAGCTAATACGTTCTAGAGTGGAGATCAGACACGTTTCCCATATAGGATATATGAGCTGGTCATTTAGGCGAGTGCAGGCGGGGGGTATAGACCACTGAGCCCATATAGACCACTGAGCCCATATAGACCACTGAGCCCATATAGACCACTGAGCCCATATAGACCACTGAGCCCATATAGACCACTGAGCCCATATAGACCACTGAGCCCATATAGACCACTGAGCCCATATAGACCACTGAGCCCATATAGACCACTGACCCCATATAGACCACTGAGCCCATATAGACCACTGAGCCCATATCAGATAAAGCGCAGTTGCCTTGCGCTTGAATCCACGGCTAAAGAGTCTCGGACAGCTAAGTGCACACAAAGCGGGCCACACCATGGTAGAGCTCCATGTACTGGGAAATGAGCACTTGCAGACAAAAGTCTCATTGTAATGAAACTAATCTGACCAAATCCAAGACTACGTCTGATTAGGACAACCAATGTTATTGATCACAAGGGTAGGGATGCAAGACATGGACCCGCCCTCAATGCACTGCCAACCATGAACAATGCGTCAGTCCAAGTCGCTAGTAAGTGAACTAGGTAACGCGTTAGACAGCCAGATGCCCTGTAAACCTCTCCAAGCAAACCCTGCTAGCAGTATACTGCACACAGTGCACACATCACTTACAATAGCTCGATAACTGAAGGTACATATTGGCCTTGCAACTTGGTCATTGCACATATATGCACGCTTAGAGCCAGTGTGCTGAAAATACAATATCACCAAAGAGAGGCACTTGTAGACGCTGGCTGACTTGCATGCACTGGCCTGACACCCGGAAGGCCAAGTACCCAACTAGCTATACATCCAGTTAGATAGTTACTGGATTGATTTCACGTGGGATCTGGCGTTAGCTAACTACTTAGCACCAACTAGCCAGGGTATCTAGCCCTGGGCTGGGGGCATGCCAGAGCTGAACCTGCCCGGTGAGCTAGCCTGCTAGCCTGGTGTATACAGATCACAACATAAGTTAACTAGCGAGCTAAGATAGCTAGCATTGCAACACACACTTGTTTAGCAAACCATGTTAGCAGCCAGACAAGCTTCCCAAATCACCACTAGATAGCACTGCTAACTTCTGCACTCACAGTTAGCTCTACCTAGCTAGCTAGCTACCGACCCTAGCTAGCTACCTACCAGCTACGACCCTAGCTAGCTACCTACCGACCCTAGCTTCCTACCTACCGACCCTAGCTAGCTAGCTACCAGCTACGACCCTAGCTAGCTACCAGCTACGACCCTAGCTAGCTACCTACCCTAGCTAGCTACCTACCTACCCTAGCTAGCTACCTACCGACCCTAGCTAGCTACCTACCGACCCTAGCTAGCTACCTACCGACCCTAGCTAGCTTCCTACCGACCCTAGCTACCTACCTACCGACCCTAGCTACCTACCTACCGACCCTAGCTAGCTAGCTACCAGCTACGACCCTAGCTAGCTACCAGCTACGACCCTAGCTAGCTACCTACCGACCCTAGCTAGCTACCTACCGACCCTAGCTAGCTACCTACCGACCCTAGCTAGCTACCTACCGACCCTAGCTAGCTACCGACCCTAGCTACCTACCGACCCTAGCTACCTACCTACCGACCCTAGCTAGCTACCTACCGACCCTAGCTAGCTACCTACCGACCCTAGATAGCTACCTACCGACCCTAGCTAGCTACCTACCGACCCTAGCTAGCTACCGACCCTAGCTAGCTACCTACCGACCCTAGCTACCTACCGACCCTAGCTAGCTACCGACCCTAGCTAGCTTCCTACCGACCCTAGCTAGCTTCCTACCGACCCTAGCTACCTACCGACCCTAGCTAGCTACCTACCGACCCTAGCTACCTACCAGCTACGACCCTAGCTAGCTACCTACCGACCCTAGCTAGCTACCTACCGACCCTAGCTAGCTTCCTACCGACCCTAGCTAGCTACCTACCGACCCTAGATAGCTACCTACCAGCTACGACCCTAGCTAGCTACCGGCACACCAACCCCAGTGGCTGCACGCTTCAGAAGAGCTCACGTTAAAGTGGACACACAAGGATGTGGTTAACAATCATACAAAAGCTAAATGGCTAACATGACTGTTTGATAACAAACCGTGATGAGCAGGACAACAGCAGGCCCGGGCTAGAGAAGCTAGCTAGCATGCTAACGCTAACGAGCCAGGCTCGCTGGTATGGGTGTAGCCTGCTAAGCTAACACCATGAGCTAACTGTTCACTAGATAGAGGATATTTGCTTACTTAATAGACTAGTTCCCCGCATATTATAGCTAGTGTTTAGTCAGCCAGGTTGCTAGGAGGAAAGTACCGCAAGCTAGCTTCCGAGCTAGCTGGGAAATACTCTGCTGCTTGTTTGTCAGAGATGAAAACATTTTCAGCCGTTGAGAAAAGTGGCAAAATACTACAACAACTACACACATGGAGTATACTCACGAGAATGCTCCTTCTGAGAGAAAACAACAGATACTCCCATAAAACAATCCAGAATTGGCACAACACCCTAAACGAAAATATCACAGGAAACACAATTTTTCAGAAATTAACATTAAAATTCAAGATGGCGGCTAGCACAAGAACGAGGAGAAAGGCGAAGCACCGCCATCCGAAAGAAATAGATCCGAGGAATACTCGAGATACTCTCGTCCTCCACTTTCAAATCATACATATTAGTTGTTTATTTAACCTAAATCAAGTTTGGCAGACTAAGTCATCATCTTAATGCAGAAGATTCTCTCAAATAAGTCAAAGTGTGCTGACTTTGTGGGGAAAGATCTCGGATGTACACAAAAGTAGTGCTGCATAAACAAACCTCTTAAAGCGCTTCCTAAAAGAATCCAACGACAACGATAGGATCTCCAGCCTGCAGTCAGCTCTACCTGCATGAGAACAGCCTGTTGAACACAAGACGCGGCCTCCCTATTTTGAGGGTGTATTCACTCAATTTTGAGTTGCTTTTCACAGGCCATGTGTTTTTAATGTTGAACACGTAGACTGTCTTTCAATAACACTGTTATATGGTGCAGAGAAGCACGCAATACAGCTAATAGATTTAATAACTCCGACATCGAGCTACCAACAGAGTGAGTGGGTAATTACCCAGGTAAGGCAGTATGGCATTCAGTGGTCAAATAATGATAGAGGTACTATCAGAGCAACTGTGCAGTTAATTTATCCACAACACCAAGGCACAATCATTGGAGATCCTGCCATCACGCTCTTCAAAAAGTCACAACAAGAAAGTGCGGGTTACTGAAATAAAAAAATAAATTGGACATTGTAAAGACATAATTCGGACTGGACAGCCTTCTCATTCTCTTAAACTGATATTGGTTGGGTAGGCTACATCATGTTAACCATATTGTTGTCTGCGCATTTGCAACACTTACTGTAGCCTAACCCAGGAATGCCCAACGATGCCATTATGACCTTGCCACTGACACATTTCAACCTCGTTTTGTGCGTGGCTGTAAGCCAGCGCAGCATGGAGAGCAAATGTCAGGTTGTTCCTCCCTCCCTTCCCTTTTGACTTGCAGCTCCCGTTCCCTTGTTGACCTGCACTTCTATGTTGCTACCACAAGAGGCAGTGGTCCCAGAACATCAAAACAAAACACTGACACCATTGATTTTCAAGAGCTCCGGTGGCCTAGTGGTTAAGGAGCTCGTCTCCTGTGCTGAACGTGCTCGTCAAAACCCACAAAACTCATGGGTTCTAAACTTATGGTGTGGACAGTTTTTTGTCACTGGATGTTATAGAACAGCCATCACCAGAATCCGGACCCAGAAGCCGTCGAATCCAGACCGCGTCTATAACCCGATAAATCAAGGAGAATTTCTCCCTTTTGACAGAGCGTAGGCAACTAGCTTGAGCCTGCGCAGCCTTTGTAGTATTTTACGTCATTTGTTTACTATCTCACGTGTCGCTAGCCAATCGAATCTGTATGTTCATTGCCTGACCTCACCCAGTCTACATGTGACAGCCTAGCTATCGTTACTGTAATCAGAGTGATTCCTTGCTAACATTAGTTGGAGTTGGACACTGCAAGACCAGAGAAATGTAACAACAAATGAAGAGGGAAGTGAGATACTACAAGACAGAAGTAACTTCAGTCTATACATGTCATGCTCTAAAATAAGAAAAATAGATGTTGAAAATAGGGCGTTCCATCAAGAATACAACAATATTTTAACTTCCATGCGTATTTCACAGTAACATACTTGCTACTATACAATAATTTGATAGGAATATGCAAGGAAACAAATGTGTTGAGGGCATAAAAAACCCTGAGAACCGGACCCTGAGAACTTTGAAATACTCCTGTTTTGAAATTATACCTACAATATATGTCTCAGTAATTACCCATTATATATAGACCATTTTACTGTTGGTAAACAATTAAGTGTGTGCATCTTGGCAACAAAAGAATGAACTACAGATGCCACCAGGTCCATTAATCAAATGCATCGATTCTATTGACCTGGTGGTTCAATGTCAGTTATTGAATTCATGTGGTAGAGCCACCGCCCATAAATAAACGAGCGTGGGTCATATTTGTTTAGACCCTTTTACAGCCTAAATAGCCCAAATATGTGCGCACATTCTTGAAACAATGCGGAATGCGGATTTGGTCCTGGTCGTGGAACTACCGACCAGCTCTTCACTCTCGCAAGGATCTTGGAGGGGGCTTGGTAGTTTGCCCAACCTGTCTACATGTGTTTTGTGGACTTGGAGAAGGCTTACGACCGGGTACCTCGAGAGGTCTTGTGGAGAGTTATGCGGGAGTATGGGGTGAGGGGGTCCCTACTTAGGGCCATCCAATCCCTGTACACCCAGAGCGAGAGCTGTGTCCGGGTCCTCGGCAGTAAGTCGTCTTCCTTTCCGGTGGGTGTTGGCCTCCGCCAGGGCTGCGCTTTGTCACCAATCCTGTTTGTGATTTTCATGGACAGGATATCGAGGCGTAGCCGGGGGGAGGTGGGTTTGCAGTTCGGTGAGCTGGGGATCACATCACTGCTTTTTGCAGATGATGTGGTCCTGATGGCATCAGCTGCCTGCGACCTCCAGCACTCTCTGGATAGGTTCGCAACTGAGTGTGAAGCGGCTGGGACGAGAATAAGCACTTCTAAATCTGAGGCCATGGTTCTCAGCAGGAAACCGGTGGCCTGTCCGCTCCGAGTAGGAAATGAGTCCTTACCCCAAGTGAAGGAGTTCAAGTATCTGGGGGTCTTGTTCACGAGTGAGGGAACCATGGAGAGGGAGTTTGGCCGGAGAATCGGAGCAGCTGGTGCGGTTCTGCAGTCGCTTTACCGCACTGTTGTGACGAAAAGAGAGCTGAGCCAAAAGGCAAAGCTCTCGATCTACCGGTCTATCTTCGTCCCCACCCTCACCTATGGTCATGAAGGATGGGTCATGACCGAAAGAACGAGATCACGGATACAAGCGGCCGAAATGAGTTTTCTCCGGAGGGTGGCTGGGGTCTCCCTGAGAGATCGGGTGAGAAGTTCAGTCATCCGGGAGAGACTCGGAGTAGAGCCGCTGCTCCTTTGCGTCGAAAGGAGCCAGTTGAGGTGGTTCGGGCATCTAGTGAGGATGCCTCCTGGGCGCCTCCCTAGGGAGGTGTTCCAGGCGTGTCCGGCTGGGAGGAGGCCGCGGGGTAGACCCAGGACTAGGTGGCGGGACTACATCTCCGCACTGGCCTTCTACGCTCTACCGGAAATAGCGCACGCTCTGCAGCATTCACCGATTGGTGGCAGCCAAGGGGCCAGGAAGCGATTTACTTCCTGAAACATTTTGATCAGCGCCATCTTGCCGAATCGACCCCTTTTGACATGCGCAGTTGCGCAGACACGAACAGTCTGCACGTTCCTGTGGATTTCCAATGTGCGTTCACAGCTCTCCCCCGCTCTGTTAGTGTCTGAATTAGCATTAAGAACTAGCTTGCGTAAAATACTGATTCTGTCAAATATATCGTTTAGAAAAAATATTTATTTATCCAGGCATCTTTTAACAGTTTCATTATAGCGGAACAGGTGCTATTTGCTCGTATGTGGTATTTTTTCTGTTCACAACTTTGCGATCGTACAGCCAGGCTACAGAGCTCCAGAACCCCCTATGCCAAGCCGAGCTGCATCACATTGTGGCCGGCCCAGAGAGCTCCTGTTGCGGGTACAAGCACAGGGATAATAGCTCAATTTGTGGTGCTATTTTCCATTTGCTGAGTACGGTTATGATAATAATAATAATAATAATATTAATAATAATAATAAGAATGAATATGTTACAGATATGGGTTTGTGTTAGGATTCATCAAGGGCGAATGGAAAATAGCACCACAAACTCCCCTATTAGCCGCGTTTCTGTACCGCAACAGGAGCATTCTGTTCCGGCCGCTCCTCTGCTATGGCTACGGTTTCTGGAGCTCTGTAGCCTGGCTGTACGATTGCGAAGTTGTGAACAGAATAAATGCCACACACGAGCAAATATAACCTGCTCCGCTAGAATGAAACTGTTAAAACTAAGATGTCTGGATAAAGAAATAATTTTTCTAAACAATATATTTGACAGAATCGTGATTTGATGGCAGGTACTTAACAATGCTAATGCAGACACACGCAATACAGCGGGGAGAGCGGTGAACGTGCATTAAACATCCACATGAATGTGTAAACTTCGTGGACGCGGCCGGGTCAACAAATCAGGTGGTTAAAAAACACAACTGCGCATGCCTGTGACGCAAAAAAACACAACTGCGCATGTCAAAAGGGGTCGGTGGACCCTTCAAAAAGCTTCTCTTTTTTTTTTTTATAAATCTTTATTAATCAAGGTACAAAACAGTACAAAATGTACAGTACAAAACAATACAAATTAGCAACAATCAATCAATACAAAGAATGAAATAAAACAAATGTAAAAATAATACAAGAGCCAGGGTACATATATCAAGCCTTTCACACAAACAAATCAAAGAAGGTGCACAAACTCACTGTCTTCGTAGCCTTCTTATTATTGAAGGAAAAAATAGTCTTTATGTATTGTTTGGTTTCATTTTCTAGAATTTTGAACAGGGGTTTAGAGTTAGTAAATTTGGATTTGTGAATGTGAAATTTTGCTAAAAGAACTATTAGGTTAATAATATAATATTCTTTGGTTTTACTGCCAATATCTTTAATGAAACCAAACAAAACATTCTCTAGACATAGAGTGAAATCAGGGTCAATATTATCAATAATAAATCTACTTAGATCCTTCCATAGTTTTTTTGTATGAGTGCAATGCCAAAATAAATGAAGAAGTGTTTCTGGGAGTACATTACAAAATGAACAATTAACATTGATATCTTTCTTAAATTTGACAAGATAGTGATTTGCAGGATAATATCTGTGTAAAATTCTAAAGGAGACTTCTCTTATTTTATTAGTCAGTAAATACTTATGGGGTAAATTCCAAATATATTTCCAATTGAGGTCTTTTGCAAAGCTGTTCCAGTAAGTAACAACATAGGGAACGGAAACAATATCACTCTGAAATAACCTGCGTACACCTGTGTTGTAATTTTTAGTAGATGAAAAACATGTCTTACCCACAGGAGTATCGAGTGGATTCAAAACCGGTAACATAGATCCTGTTGCATTTCTTAAGAGCATTATGACCCCAGAAGGGATTGCATCCATGACCACTGCACAATCCTTTGGAGTTACAGGAATACCAAATTTAGACAGGAACTCGGAATAGCTGAGCAAAAGTCCGTCATCATTGAATAATTGCTTCACCAATCTAATATTATTTGTGAACCAATTCTCAAGAAAAAGGGATTTCTTTTTATATAATATGTTTCTGTTATTCCAAATAAAATATTTGTGAGGCGAGAAGTTGTGTTTATAGATAAGAGACCAAGCGAGCAACATTTGTTGATGGAAATTGGACAATTTAAGGGGGATCTTTTCAATATTATAATTACAGACTAAGACAAATTCAAGGCCACCTAATTTAGAGAATATGTACTGAGGTATGAAATTCCATATCGAAGTGGGATCTTTTAAAAATTGTTTAATCCAATTGACTTTGAACGTATTATTAAGGGTGGTGAAATCAAGGAAATTAAGACCTCCTGATTCATATGTGTTCATAATGGCAGATTTTTTAACATAATGTATTCTATTTTTCCAAATGAAATTAAACAGAATGTTATCAATTCTTTTAGAAGTCTTATTATTAACATACAGTGAGATAGCTGCATAGGTTAAACGAGAAATACCCTCTGCTTTTGTCACTAAAACCTTCCCTTTCAGAGATAAATCCCTCTGTAACCAATGATTCCGTTTTTTCTTGGTTCTATCTATAATTGGATCAAAATTTAAGGTACATCTCGAATTTTCGTTCTTAATAATCTTAATTCCTAAATATGTAACCATTTCTTTTATGGGTATATTACAAATATATGGAATCTCACAGCTTTTAAGGGCGAGTAGTTCACATTTAGCAAGGTTCAAGTGAAGCCCAGAAGCTTTAGAGAATGCCTGTATGGCATTTATGGCAACGGGAACCTGAGTAGCATCTTTTAAAAATAGGGTTGTGTCATCAGCTAACTGACTGATAATAATCTCCCTACCAGCAACTGATATTCCTTTGATGACATCGTTTTTAATATAAATATTGAGAAGCTGTGTGCAAATAAGGAAAATATATGGTGATATCGGGCATCCCTGCCTAATGCCACGCTTTAATTGAAACCTAGGGGATGTACCAGAAATCAGCTTAATTGAACTATTACCATTCATATACATGGTCCTAATGGCTTTGCAGAAAAAATCACAGAATCCACATTTTTCAAGAGCTTGGAAAATAAAATTGTGTTCTACTGTATCAAACGCTTTATAGAAATCCAGGAAAAGTATGAAACTATCATCAGAGCACAGATATGAATAATCAATTAAATCTAAAACCAATCTGACATTATTTGAGATATGTCTATTTTTCATAAATCCTGATTGAGCCTTGTCAATAATCGGATCCAGAACTTCCTTAATTCTGCTTGCAAATATTAAAGCAAATACTTTGTAATCGTTATTGAGGAGACATATTGGCCTCCAATTATCAATTAGTAAAAGGTCTTTTTGGGGTTTAGGAATTAAACTAATGAGCCCTTGTGTCAAGGTAGGAGGTAGAGTTCCTTTCCCAATGCTTTCTATAAACACCTTCAGAAGGAATGGTGCCAGTTGTTCTGCAAACTCCTTAAAAAATTCTGCAGTAAGACCGTCCACTCCAGGTGATCTATTATTCTTAAGATATTCAATCGCACTTAAAATCTCCTCCAAAGATATAGGAACATCACACAATTGTTTATGATCTAACTCAATTTGGGTAACATTATTCACTGCCTCCAGGAAACTGGAGGTTGACTCCTCACAGTACTTTGAATTATATAAGTTACTATAAAAATTAGAGCAATGTTTAGATATCACACGTGGGTCATCAGTTACCATTCCATTGATCTTTAATTGTTTAATTGTATTAGTTTTCCCATGAAATTTTTCCAAATTAAAGAAATAAGCAGAATTCTGCTCCCCCTCTTCAAGCCATCTTTTCCTGGATCGTATAAATGCGCCTTCTGCTTTCCTTTTATAAATGTCATCCAACATAGTCTGATGTTCAATTAGGTCAGTTTCTTCTGTTTCTGATAAACTCCCAGGGGGTCTCTGATAAAGAGAAACTATTTTAGAGACCACAGTCTCCTCCTCTAATCTACGGGCCTTTGCTAAATTACTACCATATCTTCTCATATATTGTGCTACTTCAAATTTAAACAATTCCCAATTATTGCAATATAGCTTCTCAGATCGGGCCTTGTCCCAGAAGTGTGTGATCATACTTAGGATTTCTATTTTCACTGCTTCATGCTTCAAAAGGGAACTATTAAGTTTCCAATATGAGCCTTTACAAATGTCGATTTTAGCTGAATGTAAAGGGATATAGATAGATATTATCTACATTCAAACTTTTTGATACTAACTATGGAGTCAAAATGAGGCCAGAAAGCATTGTAAACGTAAGTGAAGTATTGTAAACGTAAGTGAGGTATTGTAAACAAAAAAATATCAATTGTAAATGTAAGTGAAGTATTGTAAACGTAAGTGAAGTATTGTAAACAAAAAATATATAAATAATCACTTAATTATTAAAAAATAAAATAAAAATTGCATTTACGATACTTTTTTGCGTTTACAAAACCTTTTCTGCGTTTACAACACTTTTCTGCCTTTACAATACTTTTTCTGCGTTTACAAAACTTTCTTGCGCTGCAAAACATTCTGGCCTCTCTTTGACGTGGGGGCGGGGTTAGATGAGTGGCGTGTCCAGAGAGGAAGAGGCGGGGTTTCGGGATGCCCACCGCCATATATAAATCAAAACCATAGAAGAAGTCCAAAAAACGTTGAGCAGCGCTCATATGGCGGTGGGCATCCCGAAACTCCGCCTCTTCCTCTCTGGACACGCCACTAATCTAGCCCCGCCCCCACGTCAAAGAGAGGCCAGAATGTTTTGCAGCGCAAGAAATGTTTTGTAAACGCAGAAAAAGTATTGTAAAGGCAGAAAAGTTTTGTAAATGCAGAAAAGGTTTTGTAAACGCAAAAAAGTATTGTAAATGCAATTTTTATTTTATTTTTTAATAATTAAGTAATAATTTATATATTTTTTGTTTACAATACTTCACTTACGTTTACAATACTTCACTTACGTTTACAATACTTCACTTACGTTTACAATTCATATGTTTTTGTTTACAATACTTCACTTACGTTTACAATGCTTTCTGGCCTCATTTTGACTCCATAACTAACCAATAATCTAAACGAGACTGTCTACTGGAGGTTTTATTACTCCAAGTATACGCATTCAACCCTGGAAATTTCTTTCTCCATATATCAATCAAATTAAACTTGTCAATGAATAGCTTCAAGTTCTCAGCTATGGCAGTATGATTACGTGGTGGCCAGCAGTCAATAGAGCTGTCTAATATCATATTAAAATCCCCCCCTATTACAATAAATGAGTTTGGAAATTTATTTAGCCAATGCTGAATTCGATTTTCTAGCAATTCAAGTAAATTATCATTTTGAGTTTTAGATTGATATCCATAAATATTGACTGTAATAACCGTGACTCGATCTATACTAAGGATTTGACAAATATAGTGACCAGAGGGGTCACAGTCAGAGTGCAAAATGTTTCCAGAGAATTTATCTTTCAAGTTGGCTACCCCCGCGGAGCGTTCAGAGCCATGTGCCAGCCACAGATCATTGCCCCATTGTGCCCTCCAAAAATTGGCATCATTGACAACTGAGTGAGACTCCTGAAAAAAACAAAAATCGGTTTTGTGCTGTTTAGCAAATAAGAACAAGGCTTTGCGCTTAACTGTATTTTTTAAACCCCTGGCATTAAGAGTGATTATTGACAGAGAAATAGTGCTCAAAAAAGAAAAGAAAAAAGTCAACTGGTAAAGGATTGATTCGTCACTAGCTCGTAAGTGAATAAATCAATAATGAAACCAAGAGTGTCACTATCTAAAATCTCTATTCGAGTGAAAACATAACATCAAAAAGACTTAACTTGCAACTACATAGAACGCTTTGCATAGAACAATATGTTGAACGCCAAATTCCAAAAAGAGAAAATGAATTAGGACAGGTAGCCTAGCTGCCTTCTAAACAGAATTACCATAAAACGTGTTATCCTATCAGAATACTTACAGAAAGAGAAAAAAAAGTATTAGCGACTGGTTCAAGCCGTTTGCTTATCAATATAATAGTCCAAACGAAACAATTAGCCCAGACAATACCAAAATGGGTACTTCTTATGCCCTAGGCAATCTACAGTAGTCAACAGTCATTTTCATCAGTTCAGTAGATCAGGCAACGGGAGAAAACGAATACCATAAACAAAAAGTACCTGACTTGCAGTTTAGACTACATTATAGACCGTATTTCCAATTACTTCCCAGAACGAATAACACACTGCTTCAGGCAGGCAGTGCTATTTCGGATCCATTGATGAAGGCACGGCCACCAATGAAGTACGCAGCTTTTCCCTCGCTGCGTGCTTTCTCCACCACCGGCCAGAGTTGATTTCTTCTCTCTCGGTCTCCTTTGGACAGATCCTCAGCGAAGCGCAGACCGTTGCTACGGAGGTAAGTAGATTTCTTTGCTGCCTTCCATACTGCATCGCGATACACTCTTGAAGTGAACTGGAGAATTATCCCTCTGGGCTTGGAATCATCCTTCATTTTGCAGCCAAGAGGATGAACAGTGTCAATGACATCAGGTAGTTTGTTTTTTTTCTCTGGTGTGACGGCCTGACAGATCTGGATCTGGATAGAAATCACAGGTGGATCTACCAGGCAGTAAGAGTGGCAGTTGTCAACAAGTGAATTCTCAGTGTCCATTTGGCTAGTAGTAGCCTCCATGTTAGCATCCACAGTTTAACGTTAAGCTAATGTTACCTAGCACTATTAGCTTTCGCTAAGCTAAACAACTAACAATCAAACTTGACTTGTCAAAAGTCGTCAACAGACCGCTTATTGTTAATAGTTCGAGGTCCAATATATTGTATGATAACGTAAGCAAGTAAGAGAGCTCTAATTTAGTTTTCACATATAGTTTTGAACTTGGTGAACAGCACTCGGTAAAAACGGTGTGGTCAGGACGCCATCTTGGTGCGCAACCCCCTTAAAAGGTTCACTCTGAAGAACGAGGTGTCAACGTAGTCACCGCATCCAGTTCTATTAATACATCCATGGTGGCAGCACTGTGACGTATCGCACAGAGCGCGCGCTATTTCCGTTAGAGCGTAGAAGAAGAAGCAGAAATCCCCGAAGCGAAGGAACAGTGAGTGAAAAATAGGCTATAACAGTGGTTATTTCACCTATAAACGACCCGACAAGGCCCCGACATGACAAAATTCACAGTTTGGAATAGTCCGGTCACCCTTTTCTATATCCTTATATACGTGACCACAGATTAGAGGAGCGACAGCGTATCTCTGGGGTCACATCGGGGCTAGGGAAAGGGATGTCTGGGCCCCCCTGCTGGAACTGCTGCCTCTGCGACCCGACCCCGGATAAGCGGGTGAAGATGGATGGATGGATGGAATTGTAGGCCTTGCTAATTTCACTGACCCTGCCGTGAAAAATGTCACAAGCTAACGTTAAATGGCTGCATTATTGATAATTCGTCTTAGGCCTATTTGTTTATTTTTAATGGCCTATTAAATTAATTTACAGTACATTTGATCTCTGGTTTGATTTAATTTATTCTGTCCCCATGTGCGTCTGTAGGCTACACAAATCGACAGCTGGCGTAACAGTTTCCAGAGGAAGTCAGCTGCATGCTGCTCATGTCATCCAAGAGTAAAATGATTTGCCTAAATATCTTATTAACCAGGCACATAACTAAACCAACCAATGAGAACAATACCTGAAGTTAGATAATGCTGAAATGAATTAAGGTTACTCCGAAATGACCACCTAAGGAGAGATTTTTTTTTTTTTAAATACAAGCAAAGGTCTTAAAGAACATGAGATCATTGGGGGTCCGTGTAACGTTTATCAGTTTAATTTGATCAATGACGTGACTAAATAGAATAATACGTAATTGGTTGCAATATTTCAATTTTGCAATTTCTATATCTGATGTTAAATAGAAATTTTACTATTTGGACTCGTTTTTCCAACTGTCGAATTTTGCATACGCTCCTTTGAAAATAGAAATATTGACGCAGGTCAGAAAACTGGAGTATTTCCTGTTTTTCGCTTCATCTGGAGGGAGGGGAGGGGAACTCCTCTGCACGTCATCAAATGTGACAGCGGAATCAACCAATCACACCGCCGGCTTGTTTCTGGCACTATTTTCAGTATATTTCTGGTGATTGGTTGATTCCGCTGTCACATTACGTATTATTCTATTTAGTCACATCATTGATAAAATTAAACTGATAAACGTTACACCGACCGTTACACGGACCCCCTCCCTCACTTCCTCACCAGTCCACCCACAATATTTTTGTTTATTTCATTTATCTCATTTATTTTATTTCATTTAAATTGTAACTTTTGAACTTTAAAATGTGTAACGTACACTTTAAAAATATAAAATGAACCTCTCAACATGAATTTAATTTCACCCTCCAAACCCTGACCCTAACCCTAGCTCGGTAGGCCCAGTCTACATTTTAATACAGAGTAGGCAAGTGAATGCATCGGCATCTTCTATTATGCCATTCTCCTCGCCACATGATTCATGGAACCAGTCCTCACATACAATACACATGATCCATTCTTCTGTTTTCTTGGGATCATTGACATTACCATAGCTAACGTTACAAATTCTGCAACTGCCCTGGTCCCTTGTACTGCCCTGGTCCCTTGCACCCTCCATCTTCTTTGGTTTTCCCTTTTGTGTTTTGTTTGCAGGCTTTTTTTGTTTTTTTTAAGCAATGTAAGCATAATGTTCATCACTGGTTAGGTGGTAACTTGGGGGTTTGGACCTCTTTCTTGTTTGGCCTCTTTCTCTTGTTGGAATTGGGATCAGTGTGGCGAAAGACACTCTCTCTACTTCTATGGCATCATCAACAGGGGGGACAAATGCCTCTTCTTCATCTCTGTCAGAGGCAGCCTCCTCAACAGCCACTTCCGCCCCAATCCACTCAGGGATCTCCAACTCCGCTTCTCTTGGCTCCATTGCTCCTCCTGCTGGCTCCAGTGCTCCTCCTGCTGGCTCCAGTGCTCCTCCGGCTGGCTCCAGTGCTCCTCCGGCTGGCTCCAGTGCTCCTCTGGCTGGCTCCAGTGCTCCTCTGGCTGGCTCCATTGCTCCTCCGGCTGGCTCCAGTGGTCTGTCAGTGGTCTGACTGGGCTCATACATGTTGGGATGTATGGCCATGGGATTTACAGGGTACATCCCAGTCCCTCTGAAGCCAGTTAGGGCAGTCTGGACTGTGGCTGCCTTTCTCCATGTCCTTGCGAACATGGAAAAAAACTCTGCTTTAAGGAGCTTTCTCCCTCCTGTCAGCCGCATGAAGCCCCGTCCCTCCTCATTCCAATGATGCTTTAGGGACTTGAAGAGGGACTTGTCCGCAGGTTGAAGACAGTGGGTGGTGTGGGATGCATAGCACACCACGTGCACCTTGTGAGCCTGCATGAGCCTCAGGAACTCGACATTGTACACATGGCTAGTGTGGCCATCCAGGAGCAGAACATGTGGTCTTGGGTCATCCTTCGGGAGCATGTCCACAAACTGCTTGCCCCAATCGAGAAAGAGCTCTGTTGTAATCCATCCATTATCAGACACCTTCAACAGAAACAGATCAGTGTTACAACAGAGACAGATCCGTGTTGCAACAGAGACAGATCAGTCCCCCCACCCCACACCTTCCCTGCCTCTCTCATTACCCTCTCCTTCACCTTGTCACTAGCTGATGTGTGGTGAGCTGTAGTGCGCACTAGCTGCCTTGGCATCACCCAGGTGGGTACAACACATTGATTGTGATGAGGTGTGCCCCCTTCCCTTATTATTATTATTATTACCTTCACCACTGTGTTGGGGGTCACATTATACATCCACTCAGCCTTCAGCCTCTTGGCTTTAAATAAGACCAGGAGAGGGCCATATTCACCAGCAGCATTAAAGCTGGCCAGGACTGTTGTTGTCTTCCCCTTCTCTCCCGATGTGACCTCGTAGCAGGCACTCCCTTTCTCTGCTACAACACTGGTTGAGAGGAAATGGTCCTGCACCCCTGATTCGTCACAGTTCCAAATGTGCGAAGGCACATCCTTGATTCCCAGTTCAGTAAGCAGGTCTTGGTACTGCTGGAACCACTTGTTGGTTGTTGTGGGATTGATCCCTGCTGCTCTTGCAGCAGAGAGGGCCTCTGGCTTCCTCTTGCTGAGATCAGGGTGGCGGCGCATGAAGTTTTCAAACCAATACTGCTGGGCGCTCCTCTTTTCTATGGAAAATCCTGGCAGGTTGTTTGCCTCTGCATATTGGTAGGCCAGCGACTGGATCTCCTTACGTCTCAGAGGAAAGCCTCTCTTGGATAGTGTCTTGATCAGTTTGACCAACTCTGCCTCACTCTCTTCAGGCAGGATTGGTTTTAGACCTGAGGCATGTTTGTAGCCTTTAACCTGATTTTTAACCCTGGGCTGGAGGGTGCTTTTGGGGACATTCCATGCACGCGCAATCATCCTCAGTTGAGGAGCCCTCAACTCCTCCCAGTCCTCCTGGTCCCTATACTCCCCGATGGCACCTTCCATCCTCTCCTCACTCCACTGATTCAGCTTTTTCCCTTTATTCTTCTTTCCTTTCCTCATCTCCTTTCTCATCTCCTTCCTCCCTACCCTTCTCTTTTCTTCCATTGGATTCTGAAAAACTTGATTATGATACTATTATCAACCTTATAGTGAGCCCTAATTCTCTATAGCCCTAAATGTACATCTAACACAATATTGCACCATGTAATTGTATTCAGTAGGTTGCAATCTGCAACCTCACCACTAGGTGCAGCCAAAGATAAAGATAATGCTAACTAGCTAGCTAGTTGTTAGTTATTTAACTAGGCTATCTAGGAAGATATACAAACAAAATGTTCCCATTGGAATGAATTGAATGGCTGTCCCACTTTGCTAGTATCACATTGTCCCAGTTTGACAATATGATACTTTCAGACCGGGACAGTGGCAAAATCACACAAAAAATAATAAAGAAAAGATGAAAATGAATATGTTTTTGAACATTCTGATTCACCATTAGTTCCCATAACATAATCTACAACAACTACAAACCATCCATCATTTTTGTTAACTTTTATCATCTTAACATTTTTCTCCTCAGAACCTTATGTCATTTGACTTACCATCTTGGTTCACATGAGCAGTCAAAGAGGATGGTAGGCCACGCCCCCAGAAGTGATGTCAGACACCACAACTTTTTTTTTCTTCATACTTGTTTATGATGAGAACAGTGTGGATTTTTAGCAATGGAAGTATATGCATAAAAAAATAGCAATGATAAAACTCAACCAGTTTACTAGTTGTCCCAGTCCCAGACCACTATTCACCCTACATATTGTTACACTAGTTGAGCCTTATATATGATAATTAATTAACGTCTACTGACTCATACAGGCTACTATATATATATATATATATATATATATATATATATATATATATATATATATATCAACACAAGTAGTTGTGTTGATAAATATGCATACTATATTGATGTACTGGGCGAAAATGTTTTCTATTTTTATTATGTTAGCTCATGTAACATTACGCAGACAGAAATATACTGAAAATAGTGCCAGAAACAAGCCGGCGGTGTGATTGGTTGATTCCGCTGTCACATTTGATGACGTGCAGAGGAGTTCCCCTCCCCTCCCTCCAGATGAAGCGAAAAACAGGAAATAGCCTACTCCAGTTTTCTGACCTGCGTCAATATTTAAATTTTATATTTTCAAAGGAGTGTATGCAAAAATCGACAATTGGAAAAACGAGTCCAAATAGTCAAATTTCTATTTAACATCAGGTATAGAAAATGCAAAATTTTAATATTGCTACCAATTACGTATTATTCTATTTAGTCACGTCATTGATAAAATTAAACTGATAAACGTTACACGGACCATACACCAATGTTTTCTCATCTGGGATTTGTTCTCAGCTAAGAACAGAATATAGGAACACCGAATAGCAGTCGCAAGTAGGCCATTTGAGTGAGGAAATGTAGACTATGCAAAATTGGTGATTGCGGTCACCTCAATTCTACAGTTGGATGATATATGATTGAAACACAATTATATTTGCATATATTCCCAATAACGTGTCCTAACCATAATTCCCATTGTAAACGTGTGCATCAGAATATCTGATATGTCACCGTTTAAATCATTTCGCTCCGAATTGCTTGTATTCGTGTTGATCAGTCTTGAAGATATCGATAAAATATTTAGATTGTGTTAATAATTTGTGATTTTGGTGTAAATTAATGAGTGTTGTGTTTTAATTCTTTGACCGTTCTGTAAAAGCACCGTGAGATTTCGCTGTAGGCTACTGTATATATAACAAATCCATGACCATTTCATCAATTGGTGATTGTGGTCACCTTAATTCTACAGTTGGATGTGTGTTAGTGCGCTAGACGGAGAGTCTGCTGTGGAGAGGGTGGTAGTCCGTGTCCCTGGTGTCTGTATCCATATCGCCAGCGGCACGCACACCCAACAGTGCTGTTGTCCCTATTATGGCACCAACACGCTGGTCGAACTCGGACAACGGTGGGCCCGCCGGCCCCCCTCCAGTGGCCTGCATATCTCTCCTCAAGATTAAGCATTCACGATTCCTTTATTTGTCACATGCAGCCTAATGTCCAGTCACAGTGAAATGTTGCCGCCGGCTCCAAGGTTATGGTCATTACATATAAACGCCAATACTAAATTTACAAATGACACAATAAGGACCATTTCTACAGTAGCCTATGTAGATAAGATCAGATACGTAGGGTAGGCCTACCTCTTTTGTCAACTGCTAGCGTTGACAGCTGTGTAGGCTATATAGCCTACATTTTTGTGTGTTGGCTGTAAGCCGACACACCAAGAAGAGGGAATCCTATTTGTCGCTCCCTTCCTCTTTCTTCTTGTTGTTGACCTGCAGTTCTATTGTTGCTACCACAAGAGGCAGTGGTCCCAGAACATCAAAACAAAAACATTTTGTCACTGGATGTTGTAGAAGTTATGTAACGAGCGTGGGTCATATTTGTTAATTATAGACATTTTACAGCCTAGTCAGCACAAGTATGTGCGCGCATTCTTGAAACAGTAGCAGAGGAAGACAGACGAAATCGCCATTATAAAGCGTACGGACTGGACTGAGGGACTGCGTTTGCGGTGCCCATTTTATATCAGGTAAGTTATTTTGACTACCTGGTTTCACTGGAATGTCTGGTTGAAATGTAGCCCTTCTCAGTCCCGTTGTCGCATTCCGCTCGCTCATGCCAGACAAGTCCTTTGCTGGTCCATTCACTTTTCCGTCAAAATAAATCGGTGTCGGCCTAGTTAGGAGAGGCGCTCATATTTAGCTTACAAGTGTCAGATAAACATGAAACTTCACTTATCTAAGCAAAAGGGTCTATTTTAACAAATGCTGGGTTGAAGCTTCAAAGCACCGCCACCACCACAGAAGAAGACTACCTCTGAAAAATAATTTCACTCGGACAGAATGCGTCTAAATAAGTTATTTATTGGTAGCGCCAAGGCTTCAAAACCCAGCATTTCTTAAAATAGAGCGTGGGTCATATTTGTACATTATAGACCCAGCTATGTATGCGTGGGCATTCTTGAAACAGAAGCAGGTGGAGACAGACGAGTTCAGAGCGAGCCGTATTTTACTGCAAAGACTAGTATTTTATATACCATCAATACGTCTACGGGTGTAGGCTACAAATCGGCGCTCTAGTGACAAACTTTATTTGTTTCAAGAGGAAACCGGCCTTTTCAGAACTGGAGTCGCCTGTGGCTAAGCATCGCCTACGGACTGGACTGAGGACATAATCAGAAATGCCCGCGTTTGCGGTGCCCACTTTATATCAGGTAAGTTATTTTCTCGTCCCTATAGCGCCCTAAAATACAGCTTGTCGGTGGACACGCAACCGTATGCATTTCAGATTGATCATGTTGGCAATGTGTGTGAATTTGCTGCTATGTGAGAGATAAGGACCTGTTGTCGCATGTCGTTGACAAGCTTCCCCTTATGGTGTCAGAACGATGGCTTATGAATGCGATGTTATTATGTTAAATACAGTAGCCCAGAGATGGTTAGCACTGGCAGGGCTATTTCAGTTTGATAAAAGGCGTTGTGGTGTTTGAGCACGAGTTGTCGTAGCCTAATGGACTTGGTTTTGGTGCGGAATTATAATTGTTTACGTTTTTATAGGAACAATTAAATTGTCCCAAGTGTTGCAAATTATTGGTACCCCTACCAGTGGCGATTGCTCCTATAAGCCAGGGTAATCCTGGCTTACCCATACAAATTCAAATAAAACTTGATTTGAAAACTTGATCATAAGCCATCGTTCTGACACCATAAGGGGAAGCCTGAAATCGACTTTCAGACTGTTTTTGACTTAAATGCGTCTTGTATTCTGCCATATCGCTTCATTTTCATCTGTGTTTAGCATTTTGGTAGTGCTCCGTCGCCCCCTACAGTCCTTAAAAATCCTTAAAATACAGTCCACGTTACGGTCCGTTGACACCGGTCTTACTAGCTCGTTATTCACTTAACATTGTAGGTCAGATAAAATGATTCTAGCTTACGGAAGTCAAGACCAAATCAAATCAAGACCAAATCAAGACCTGGAGCGGTGGGCTAATACGCCTAGTAGGCTAGTAGCCTAAACATTGATTATATACAGTATCTATATACATATATATATATATGTTTAGCCCTATTCCTGGCTTCCCTGGCATGTATCTGACTAGTACAGGTTGAAATATTTCTGTTTTGTGCAGTACAGAGTTCTGCGCACCCTGGCTCGTTGCTAGCTATGGGCACACTCGAAAAAGTATGATATACGTGAATTTCAAGTTCAGGAATTACATGGTTTATGCTTACCAAGCTCTGAAGTCGTCCTGTAAACACCATAGGTCCTTTTGCCTCTGCATTTCGAAACAACAGCAAACTTGTAAACAGTACTAATTTCACCGAACATACAACAACCATCTCTTCACACTGTAAACCTCCACGACAGTGTGAAGGAATGGCTGTTGTATGTTCGGTGAAATTAGTACTGTTTACAAGTTACTGTTGTTTGCAGAGGCGAAAGGACCTATGGGGTTCCTGTAATGTAATTCCTGAACTTGAAATCCACGTATATCATACTTTTTAGAGTTTTTCAAGTGTGCCCATAGCTAGCACACTCGAAAACAGACAGCAGACAGAACGTGCGCGTATCGCTCGCTCATACAGTATTTAACTGTTCTACCCCCTCCCGAATATTTTTATATATATATATATATTCGTACTAATTTACTATTCGGGAAAAAGCTACTATTTGTGCTCGTCCGAATACCATATTCGTATTCGGGCACACCCCTAATGCTAAGTACCACAGAAGCTGCCTCGCACACTACATTTCAGCAAATAATATTTCAGCAACCAGAAACAAGCATCTGTCATAAAAGGAGTTCACCGAACATCAAAGAGCTTTCATTGAGCTATCTGAAGAGTTAAATAAGACAGTCTTTTCAGATAATATGACTGTCAATAATATGACTGTCAACACTGAGTGCTGTAACTGAGAGCTATGGGAGAAAACTTAGTAAAGTGGAAGAATCAGCTACAGTATACAAGTCATGGAAACTCAAAGAAAAGTTGGTCCAAAATGATGGAGACAGGCTCATTTTCATTGAACATCCTGGAAAGTCAATGGGGAACACTGAACTAGGGGAGAGGACAAATGGACAACCAACAAACAAAGAGAAACAAACAAAGACGTGTCAATAAGACAAACCAGACTTACACACAGGAAGACTGGAGCATGGTGGAACAAGGAACAGAAGCACAGAGGAACCACAGGGACTGGACAAACACAGGGACTACAATACTGGAGAAAGATGGGGATCACAAAAAGCATGGAGCAAAAAAGGACCGGGCAAAGACCCAGGGAAACATGGAAGCTTCAAAAGGAGAACAATCAAGGAGTGAGGGGGAGAAGGCCACCCGGGCACAAGGGGAGTGGACGTCAGCGCAGGACACAGAGAATATGAGCTAGGGACCGCTGGACTGAGGCACTGGGGAGATACTCTAGGGGCCGGACTGAGGCACTGGGGAGATACTCTAGGGGCCAGACTGAGGCACTGGGGAGATACTCTAGGGGCCGCCAGACTGAGGCACTGGGGAGATACTCTAGGGGCCAGACTGAGGCACTGGGGAGATACTCTAGGGGCCAGACTGAGGCACTGGGGAGATACTCTAGGGGCCGCTGGACTGAGGCACTGGGGAGATACTCTAGGGGCCACCAGACTGAGGCACGGGGGAGATACTCTAGGGGCCACCAGACTGAGGCACGGGGAGATACTCTAGGGGCCGCTGGACTGAGGCACTGGGGAGATACTCTAGGGGCCAGACTGAGGCACTGGGGAGATACTCTAGGGGCCAGACTGAGGTACTGGGGAGATACTCTAGGGGCCAGACTGAGGCACTGGGGAGATACTCTAGGGGCCAGACTGAGGCACTGGGGAGATACTCTAGGGGCCGCCAGACTGAGGCACTGGGGAGATACTCTAGGGGCCAGACTGAGGCACTGGGGAGATACTCTAGGGGCCAGACTGAGGCACTGGGGAGATACTCTAGGGGCCAGACTGAGGCACTGGGGAGATACTCTAGGGGCCAGACTGAGGCACTGGGGAGATACTCTAGGGGCCAGACTGAGGCACTGGGGAGATACTCTAGGGGCCAGACTGAGGCACTGGGGAGATACTCTAGGGGCCGCCAGACTGAGGCACTGGGGAGATACTCTAGGGGCCGCCGGACTGAGGCACTGGGGAGATACTCTAGGGGCCGGACTGAGGCACTGGGGAGATACTCTAGGGGCCGCCAGACTGAGGCACTGGGGAGATACTCTAGGGGCCACCAGACTGAGGCACTGGGGAGATACTCTAGGGGCCAGACTGAGGCACTGGGGAGATACTCTAGGGGCCAGACTGAGGCCCTGGGGAGATACTCTAGGGGCCAGACTGAGGCACTGGGGAGATACTTTAGCAACAGGCTGGAGTAGTTGCATTTGCTCCACACTCAAACACACACACACACACACATACACACACACACACACACACTTTATTTCATGCATCTGTTCTATTTTTGTATGGTATGTTCTTGGTTCTGATTTAAATTGATTATTTCAATAAAAATGATTCTACCTACACCTTGGATCTTTATGTTTGTAATTTTAGTTAAGCTTTATTGGGTTATACACTCACACTTTGACTGTTTGGTGTAGCCTACAGCACCTGGCCTTTCCCTCTCCAAATATGAGCATTTTGTAATCATCTAATTTGTTTGGTTCCAGAGAAGTAGTAGGTCTTAAGGTCGCCTTGTTTGCAAGAAAAAACAAAATATATATCCACACAACCATTTGGTTTTAGTTCAATAGCACCCTAGGCCAACCAGTAACAGTATATCCAATGGGAATCTAAGTTTTCCCGATGAATAAGACAAAAGTTCAGGAGTGCTCTTGTCCTATCCACAAAAATACAATTTCCGCCTAAGTTAAAGCTATGTTTACATGAGCTTATATCAGTATTTATTTATATATAAATTAAAAAAAAATTATCTGGTTATATTGGGCAGGTACCTACTTCATACCACAGCAAATTTGATGAAAATCTGAGTGAGCATTATCAAATTATGGGCTTTTTTGTCATCTCACCCCTAATCGGACAGGCTTAATTTGGCTCTTTTTCAGATATTAGGGTAGGTCTAAAGAATAGCCCAAAAAACGTATTTCCCACAAAACTAAAGTTCCACAACCATCCATCTCATTAATGGGACACATAGGGGATATGAAAAAGCATGGTTGTGTTCTGTTCTAACTCGGGTAGGGGTATCTCGAAAACTAAAGCCTTTTTTGAGGACTTGCTGCTAGCCTATTAGTGAAGTAGGGGAGTAGGCTATTGAGTGCTGTGTCCTAAGGGGGTGTATTTTATCGTCCTGTCATTTTCTTCGTGGTGCTTGGCCATTGTTGTCATAATGGCTCTGTAGTTTATTTAGTGTGTCCCTAAAAGCTTGGTTGTTTTGGCCTAAATATTGCCCTCTTATTCGCTCGCTCTCAAATTATTGGCCTTTGTTGATGTGTTTAAAAAAACATCAGTAGCCTAGGGCTACTATAGTTTTCCTGTATGTTCTTACATATAAATGCCAATGCTCAGCGCCCTTCTGGTGTTGTGAAACCCATCAGGGCATGCTTTGAGAGCGCACCCCCCAAAAATCGTGCGCGCTTCGTTGGTCCTGGCTTACCCGGTTCTAGGACCAACCAGACTCCACTGACCCCTACGTGCTTAGTTTCTCCCCCTATCTGCGTGTGTGTACGGGGTGTGCGGGTGGTTGGGGGCCATTGGGAGTAATAACAATGTCGGAGAAGACCCTGTGCAAGACCCCACGGTACGCTACTGCATTATAGACAGACAGTCCTCATTACAAGAGGAGTAGGACACTTCAAATCCTATAGTAATTAATTTTGTATAGGATGTGATGCACCAGTCGCTCTACGCCTACATGTGGTTTATTTTCAGTGATTAGACTGACTGTTGACTGGCACAGCTTTAGGTGGATAAAAGCGTCTGCTAAATGACTGTAATGTAATGTAATGTGGTGATGGAGGAATGAGCTTAATGTATTGATGCTTTTTTGTGCGTGGCTGTAAGCCAGCGCACCTAGTATAGCGTTCGTCCGGTTATCACTCCCTCCCTCCCTCCGTTACTGCGGACAATGTTGGCCTGCATTTCTCTGTTGGCACCACAAGAGGCAGTAGTCCCAGCACACAAAATCAAGAAGGACACCAAAATCAACCCGCCGATCTCCACTGCACAAGTAGAGTAGTGGTGAGAGCATTGGACTCCCACCCTGGAGACTGGGGTTGACTTTACCCGGTGGGGATGACTTTATGGGACTATACCCCAAACCTCCACCTGTTCATCCTTTCACTCCAACCTTTACCCCTTGCCTTATAGATCAGATCCTGTCCCAACCCCAACCCATATTCTAACCCCAACCCACACTAGGGACTGGAAGAAGGACACCAAAACCCACCCGCCGATCTCCAATGCACAAGTAGAGTAGTGGTGAGAGCATTGGACTCCCACCCAGGAGACCGGGGTTCCTGGTGGGGATGACTTTGGTAGCGGTCAGTGGCTAAAGCAGTTACACTGATGATAACATTAATGTTATGGAAGCTGCTGCTAGTTGTTGTGAGCCCATGAGCTAACTGGCTATCCCACTCTTATTGTGCTGGATTAGCATTGGAGGCATTGGAACTGATGTGTCCAGGTGACAAGACCTATCTTTATTTATCAAACATTACCGTCCTACCAGTCCTGCACAGAAACAAGCCAGCCAACACACATAAGCCAGGCTTGACCTGGCCTGGTTGTAGACTGTAGGCTATTGTATATTGTATTCTATCACGTTGACATTTTGCACTGTTCTGCCTCGCTATGTTTATGCACCAAGGCAAATTCCTCGTAGTAGGAAGCCTACTTGGCTGAATTAAAATCAGATTTTGATTGCCCACGCTGGATTCGACATGCAGTCCTCTGACTTGCTAACGCACCTGACACAACCCCACCTAAACCATCATGCTATCGAAAAGCTCACGAGTCGTGTGAGCGAATGGCTGGTATTCATTCAGAGAAGTGACATCTGCGCACGACCCTGTAGTTGCATATCCTTACATGGGGCTGGCGGGGAGTTGACCGATGGTTACGTATTGTAACCCTAGTTCTATGAGTGGAGCGGAGCCCCACAGGGCTAGCTCCAATTGGCTAGCGAAACCCAGCTAGCTACATTGACTGAAGAAAAAAACATACACGCACCTGTGTCCAACCAGGTCCGGTGCACCACTGTATAAGCGGGCTACGCCCGCACATCTGCTCCTAACCGAAATTTTCAGCGAGCAGACTGCGGGGTCAGCAAGTCTGTTCCCTGTGGGGCTCCGCTCCACTCATAGAACTAGGGTTACAATACGTAACCATCGTTCTATTTCGTGGAGCTCCGCCCCACAGGGCTAGCTCCTATTGGCATAAGCGGAGCTACACGACCGCACCATACACTCTTGCTGGCCCCAGAAAGGGAAAACCAGTCAGGACACAAGCCAGGGCTCCAAGGCGAGACCATACTAACAGTTGATCCGACCCAAGCACTGGCCCCACCCCGCCACACTCAGTCTATCACAGCCGAGGGCAAGGAGAGGCACGTGGGGCGAGAGCTGGACCAAAGCGGTTACTCCGTAACAAGCCCGTCCCAGCCTCACACATAAACAGGAGCGGAACGTCACTAGACGGGCCTGCTCCTACCTTAGCCGAACCGGTGAGACCTGAGTGAGTCATGTCTGCTTTCCTAGCAGGAAAAGACCCCGCGGCTCAAACCGGTTCTCCAGTAGCGGCGAGACCTGCCGTGGTCAATTCTGACTCTTTCACAGAAGACCCGGCGACTCGAGCCGAACACCTACATGAAAAAATCCTGTCTAACGCTGGCTCGCACCGGCGGCTGTGTTTAGCACAGATGACGCCACAGAGACAGAGGACATGGATAAAAGGTAATAACGGACAAAAGGAGACGGGGACGACCAAGTCGCCGCCGCACAGATGTCCTCCACTGACACACCATTGAACAGGGCAACTGACGTGGCCACACCCCTTGTGGAGTGTGCCCGAACAGCACCAGGCAGAGGACGACCCGCAGTCACGTAAGACTGGGCGATGCCCTCACAGATCCAATGGGAGAGACGCTGTTTCGACAACGGAGAACCCACCTTCCCTGGGCCGTGGCAAACCAACAACTGGGGGGTGGTGCGGACCGCAGCCGTGCGCTGGACGTAACACGTCAACGCACGCACAGGACACAACAAATGCAGGCGGGCCTCTTCCTCGCTCGCATGAGGTGGAGGATAGAAGGCTCCTAGCTCCAAATCCCGTGCCCTATAGGCGCCCCGGACCACCTTCGGAACGAAAGATGGATCCGTGCGCAACACAGCTTTGCTCCCATCACCCGTGATGAGAAAAACTGTCAACGCCCTCAGATCACTGACCCGCTTGCCCGACGTCAGAGCAAGGAGCAGCGCGGTCTTAATCGATAGCCACTTGAGAGATATCCGCTCCATTGGTTCGAACGGCGCTTTACATAGCGCATCCAGAACCAAGAGCAAATCCCAAGGCGGCGCCGCAGCCTTACGCACAGGGCGAAGACGGCGCGTGCCGGCCAGGAAGCGTTTAACCAGGGGATGTCCGAAAACCGTAGTTTTGGCGAACCCCTCATGGCATGCGGAAATAGCACACGCATACACCTTGATAGTGGATGCTGCCAAACCGCCACCATGATCCATCAGGTGCTGAAGGAATCCCAAAATCGCCTCGACCGAGCATGACTCGGGAGCGAAGTCCCTTTCCTCACACCAACGCGCAAAAGCAGCCCATTTGCCAGAGTAAACCAAGGCAGTGGAAGCCGCGCGCGCGCTCTGAATTGTACAGATCACGGCCGGAGAGAGTCCCCTATCAGACAATCTCCGCCGTTCAAGAGCCAGGCCACCAGCGGCCGTCCCAAGACTGGAGGTGCGCAAATTGAGCCCTCCGCCTGGGACAGAGCGTTCGGCCAATGAGGAATGTGCCACGGTTCTACAGTAGTCATGGCCATCACTTCTGCATACCATCTCGCCCAGTGGCGGTCCGGCGCTATCAGTATCACTGATGCACCCTCTGACCGCACCCAGGCCAACAATGGTAAAATCAGCCCCATCGGCGGGAAAGCATACAGCAGCGCCCCCGGCCAGGGGGCATGCGCGAACGCATCCACGCCCAGCGGAGGCTGGTCCTGCTGTCTCAGAGAGAACCAGAGGGGACACTTCGCGTTCTCTCTCGAAGCAAAGAGATCCACCCCTGCTCTGCCGAACCGGGTCCAGAGCTGAGCCACTATCTGAGGATGTAGGCTCCACTCGTCCGGGTGAGGCCCGCCCCGAGACATCAGGTCCGCCCCGACGTTCAGACGGCCGGCAATGTGCCGCGCTGTCAGTGACCGGAGATTGACATGAGCCCATCGCCACAGCGTTACCGCCAGACGGTGAAGCGCTGGCGAGCGGACTCCCCCTTGTCGGTTGATGTAAGCTACTGTGGTCTGGTTGTCCGACCGCACCAGCACATCGCGCCCCTGTACCAGGTGTACAAAGTGGCGCAATGCCAGTAGCACCGTCTCCAACTCCAGGAGGTTGATGTGGCGCCGTTCTCCGACGGCCCACAAACCACCTACGGCCTGGGACAGACATGTACCACCCCAGCCGCTTAGAGACGCGTCTGTGAAGACAGCGACGTGAGCCGACACCCTGCCTATTGGAACACCGTGCGCTATTACGCGCCGGTCCCTCCAATAGTCGAGGTCTGCTGACAACGACCCCGGCATCCGCACAAGGCGCCGTCTGTGCCTCACAGGGTCCAGACGAAGCCGCGCGAACCATCTCTGCACGCACCTCATGTGAAGAAGGCCCAGTGACACTACCACATGGGCGGCTGCCATGAGACCCAGAAGGCGCATGATCGACAGAACCGCGATCTTTCGAGAAGGACGGCAAACACTGAGACTCTTCTCCAGTGTTTCCCTCCTTGAATCGGATAGCCGTGCTCTCATTGCGCTCGTGTCCAGATTGATACCTAGGTAAACAATCTGACGGGCCGGCCACAGAGCACTCTTCTCCCAGCTGATTGCAAACCCCAGGTCGGTGAGATGCCGCACCACCGTGGCGGTATGCATCAGAGCCAACAAAGGCGACGGAGCCAGTACCAGCAGGTCGTCCAGGTACGCCAGGATCCTGATGCCCTGCCGGCGCAGTGGCCTCAACGCCGCCTCCACACAATTGGAGAAGGTTCTGGGGGCGAGCGCATATCCAAACGGGAGTCTGGTATATTCGTACGCCACACCCAGGTAGGCGAAACGCAAAAACTTCCGATGCCGATGAGCTATCGGTATGTGGAAGTAAGCGTCCTTGAGGTCTATGCTGGTGCAAAAATCGCCGGGAAGGAATGCCTCCAGCATTTGTCGCACCGTAAGCATATGGAACTTCAGATTCGCCACCGTTTTGTTGAAAAGGCGGAGGTCCAAAATTGGCCTCACGCCCCCCGTCTTCTTTGGCACGAGGAAGTAGCGGGAATAAAATCCCTCGTCCCTCTGGCCTGACGGGACCACAGTTACCGCTCCCTTCGCCATCAGTTCTGCAATCTCTGCTGACAGAGCGGCAGCCTGAGTGGGACGCGGTATCACTGTCTCCACTACGCCCGTGAAGGGTGGTGGGGGGCAACAAAACTGAATGAGATACCCTTCCCGTAGAACACGCTGCAACCAGCTGTCCAGGAGACATCTCTCCTGCCAGACTGTGAAGCGGTTGGAAAGAGGTTGTGCCGGAGATCGCGGGAACAGATCGAGGAACCTGCCATAGTTCAATTTGGCCCTGACCGCCACCGGACAGCTGAGAAACTCTGCTGTCCTGGCCCAAGGCGGGCCACCCTCGAAAGGGAGATGAAAAATCCCCATTGGGAGTTCCATGTCCCTGAACAGCGCGAGGATGAATGGCATTCCTGTCAAGAAGCACTTCATTCACAAAAAGAGGAAGTGAGCCGACACCGTCCGCATTGCTAACAAGCCGCCGTTGCTCATCCCATTGAGAGAAAACGGCGGAGTGTTGCAATGCGGGAAGCCCCGCCTTCTCATTTGCATGATCTGTCAAGGTGCCGTCTTTCGCAGACCGACTAGACGGGACATGAGAGGCGGGCAGTGATTTCGCGCCAACATCACACAAAGCGGCCAGGCGAAAACCATGCGACTGGTGCACGTTGTGAGATGAAGTGTGGATATCAGACACCATAGGCCTGCTCCTTTTAGCTAAAGGCCGAGCGTTGGTATCACACACACTGACGGAGCGACGCCTCGGCTGCTCATGAAAATAGCCAGCCGAGGCAGTAAACACGGAAGTATTCTCACTGACCGGTGAGCGTGAAAACTCTCTACCTGTCGAACACACAGGGAGAGGCTCGAACGCTCGGCCCGAATGAACGAACGCCGTCTGGGGGTCTAGCGCATCTTTTTCGCCGCTAAACCCCGCCAGCGGTCGGTCCCGAGAAAACTCCGAACAGGGCAGTACAGCCATAGCACTTGGCCTGGGCGCACACATCCCCTCTGTTAAAAACCCAAACGGTCTGTTTAGAACAGGGGCGGCGAGACCTGCCGTGGTCAAATCTGACTTTCTCACAGAGGACCCGGCGGCTCTAGCCGAATATATTACATTCGCTGAACCGGCGAGAGCTGCGCGCGTCACGTCTGCTCTCTTTGCAGGAAAAAACTCCGCGGCTCGAGTCGGTTTTTCAGCTGCGGCGAGACCTGCCATGGTCAATTCCGACTTTTTCACGGAAGACCCGGTGGCTCTAGCCGAATACATCACATCAGCTGAGCCGGCGAGCCCCGCGTGAGTCACGTCTGCTTTAGCAGGAAAAGACTCCGCGGCTCGAGCCGGTCTTCCAGCTGCGGCGAGACCTGCCGTGGTCAATTCTGACTCTTTCACAGAAGACCCAGCGGCTCTAGCCGAGAACATTACAGTAGTTGAAAAGGGAGGAGATGCGGAATGCACATTACAACCAGCTTGATAACGTTGCATCGTGTTTGCTTTATTGAGCAGGGAAACTTGCTCACCGCCGCTCTTAACAGAGCGTGGTGTGGGCACAACACAGTCACGCATCTCCACGCACCGTCAATAGGTGCGCCCCTTCCTACCCCAAGCCGGAGGCGGAGCGGTGGGCGCGCTTGAAGACGCCGGACCGGTCCCGGCACCCTGGGCGGGGTAGGCAGGGGGAGGTCGCGGGGGAGGAGCCGCGTGCGCAGTCCAGGAGCCCGGGCGAGCCGGTCCATGGGCCGTAGCGGGGCGGGACCCCGTGGCAGGTTGTTTAGCCTTATGTGTTCGCCGGCGCTTGCTCCCAGTCGCGGCAGCATCAGCCGGAGCACGCGGACGTGCCGGCACACTGCGCTCCCCCGGAGCAGCGAGGTGGCGAGCGAGGAGGAGCCGGTCCTGCTCCTGGCTGCGACACTGCTCAAGGATGTTAGACACAGCCGCCCCAAACAACCCCTCCCTACTGACCGGTGAGTTGAGGAGGACACTCTTGTTTTCCTCGCGCAGACGAGTCAGGGAGAGCCATAGGTGGCGCTGCTGCACCACCGACGTGGCCATCACTCCACCCAGACAGGAGGCGGAGATTCTCACAAGCTGAGCAACGGCTCCGGCGGCTTCGGCCATCTCCGCTCTCCTGTCTTCATCCATAGAGGGGGGGGTTTCCAGGTCAGGCATAGCCGGCAGGAGACGAGGAGCAGGCTGAGAGGGACGCCCGTAGCAGACGGAGCTCCACAGTGGGAGCCCCGTAGTCGCAGCAACCTCCGGGACGGAGATACCGAGGTGATGCGCGGCTCTCTCCAGCAGCCGGGGCAGGTCGCGATCGAAGGAACCCCGCCCCGGGAAGGAGGCGCCACTAGCCGTAGTGGCTTCCGACGCAGAGAGAACCTCGTCTGCCTCGGAGAGCTCTTCCTCATCATCCGTAGGCGCGAGGGAGGTAATCGGGGCCGCCGGTTGTTGCGGGGGCGCGCCGATGTCCTCGCCGACCAGCTGGACCAGACCTTCAGTCTCCAGCGGCGGCAGAGCGAAGAAATGCGCCCGGAGCATCCTCTCCATGGGGTCCAGGAGGGCGCAGATCTCGCAGGCGGGGGACGGAGCCAGACCCGCTCTGGCGTGCTGCAGCCCCAGACAGCGGAAGCAGAGGTGGTGTCCCACGTCGCTGTAGCGGGAGCCGCAGACACAGAAACGATCCGGCGGATCAATCGGCGCCGGCAGGGGGTCATCTGAGGACGCCGCCAGCTCCGCTTGGGTCCGCTGAGTAGACATCTTCTTATCTTCTCCAGTAGCAATGCGAGCTGAAAATTTTGAAGGAGCAGATGTGCGGGCGTAGCCCGCTTATACAGTGGTGCACCGGACCTGGTTGGACACAGGTGCGTGTATGTTTTTTTCTTCAGTCAATGTAGCTAGCTGGGTTTCGCTAGCCAATAGGAGCTAGCCCTGTGGGGCGGAGCTCCACGAAATAGAACTGTGCTAATTCAGGTGAGCGGCCACGAGCTTTGAACTTGAGAAGAGAAGGCAGGAGCGAACTCTTCCAGCGGTTTACGAACACGTCGTGAATCAGGCGGGAGCTTTCCTTAGAAACGTTCTTAGGAAGAAATTTAAGAACAGAACTTAAGAAGATATTGGTGAATGAGGCCCATTGTTAGGCCTATACATTATAAATACATCGTATTTATAATGTACAATTGTATGACACAACATGTAATTCTAAGAAGATAATGTTATTTGCAAAGGTTTTTAAGGAAAGATAAGCAGTCCACCCATGGGGCACGTTGGGACAGGTTCATTACTGGCTGTAGATCACTTACCATTGTACGTTATATGAGAAGGTAGGTTGGCTGTCCTTGTCTGCTCATAGGCTTTTCCATCGGTACATCTTCATCTACAAAGCAGTCATTGGTCTGTTACATTTATATCTCTGTACATATCTGACCCCCATATCGTCCTCATCTTATAGCTTGCGTTCTCAGGACTACGTAACTGCCTCAGTCCCCAGAACTTGCACTGAGTTTGGGAAGAGGGCTTTCATATCCTCTGCTCCCTCTACCTGGAATGGACTTCACACATCTCTGAAGCTCCAGACTCTTGTAACACGGCATCATTTTAAAGCTCAACTCACAGACTTTTTAATGACTGATTTGAGAGTGTGCAAATGCTTTACTACGTCATGTTTCTTGGTCATTGTGCACCCTATATTAATAGTGCATGTGTATGATGCTAATCTAACTTGACCTTCCTTAAATGGCCTCCCCTTTAACCCCCCCCCTTCCTCACACCCCCCCCCCCCCCACACCCCCACTTTGGCTACTGCCCTATTTTCTCTCTCTCCCTTCTTTTGTCTGTGTTCTCTGCCTTCTGGCCAACTGTGTTCTATATTGGTCCGTCTTTGTTTTAGTTTCGTGTTTTTTTTTATGATGCCATTTTGGTCAGGTGCTGCTCGAAAAAGAGTTATTTGATCTCAAGCTTCTTTACCTGGTTAAATAAAAAAAATTCACATCCACCACTTTTGGCAAACCTGCAATAAACTGGCAGGGAATCTAGTTTTGGCGTCTATTTGTAGCCAACAGACATATGAATACATGTATAGCAAAATGAATAATAAAACCCAAATAATTTTAAAAATACCTAAGTATTACAATTTTCTTTGGCATACATCGTTGAATAGGTGAACACTATGACCAATTATGTGAACTAAAATGGGACAGAATGCTTTTTTTCATTTCTGTGCGACTTTAAGGCGTGCAGAAGCTGGAGATTGCAGCCGAGCGGAGCGAATGACGCGCTGCAGTTTGACCGTGTCTTTGGCTGTAGGCAGACTACCAGGTGGTGATGGAGGAGGAGAGGATGGACTCGATGGAGGCGTAGAAGAGTACCATCATTGTCTTTGGCAGGTTTAATTTCTTCAGCTGCCTCAGGAGGTACATCCTGTGCCTTTTTGGCGAGGGAGTTGATGTTCCCACTTGAGGTCTTGGGAGTTGATGTTCCCACTTGAGGTCTTGGGAGTTGATGGTGCCCAGGAAGTGGGAGGAGTCCAGTGTGGACTGGGGAGTCATTCAGGGTGATGGGGGTTCTTTCTGAAGTCTACAACCATCTCCACTGTCTGAAGAGTATTGAGCTCCAGGTTGTTTCGGCTGTACCAGGACAGCAGCTGGTCAATCTCCCACCTGTAGGCGGACTCGTCACCCTCAGAGATGAGTTGGTGTCGTCCACAAATTTGACAGACTGGTGGCTGGAGGTGCAGCTGTTCGTGTACAGGGAGAACAGTAGAGAGGAAAAGACGCAGCCTTGGGGGAACCGGTGCTGATGGTTCTGCAGTCACAGAGATGTGTTTACCTAGCTTCACATGCTGCTTCCTGTCAGACAGGAAAGCATGTCCTCCAGTGTGGGCGGGAGGATGGTGTTGAAAGCAAAGCCAAAGAGCAATGAATAAACCTACATGACTTGAGAGAAGGCCAGCTTACATTGTAAGTTGCTTTGGATAAAAGCGACCGCTAAAATGACTGTAATGTACTACAGTGATTTGTACAAAAATTATCGCCAGTAATACACCGTGCAGTGATCGACTAAATTGAGTGGTTTTAGTATAGTGGTAGCAGCACTCATACACAATGTCTCCATAATCAAGAACGGGTAAGAAAGTAGACTGGACAATTGGTTTTCTGCTTCTCAGAGGCATGACCAATTTCTATAATACAGTAAGATTCAGAATTGTACTCTTGCTTTTTGAAGGAAAGTGTACTTGTATGTAGGGACACATATGAGCACCATCCGGAGTAACTAAACCAAAGTGATCAGGTACATTGCTACAATATATGACTTAGAGAATAACATACATTTGGTTTTATCAGCATTCAACACCAACTTTAACTCCAGAAATGATTAAAGGTGGCCCTCTGTTAAGATATTTATGTTCCAGCCAAGGATAATTTGTCCTGTTTACTCAGTGGATATCTACTCCTTTTTTTCCAAACAGCATGATCCATTTCAGAGATTCAAAGTAATGTTTTCAGCATTCAGCAAGTGTATCATTGTTACAATTGGAGCAGCTTCTCTTTACAAGTTTGATAAGGATTCATTGGGGCTAACTTTTCACATCATCACCAGACTAATGCACTGCTGTATATTTTGTGTGTGCATGTGTTCAGAATGAGCAGTGTATATGTTACCGTCTAATACTCACGTCATCAGAATAGGTGACCCTGATTTCAGAACCCAACCCTAGTTTAGAATAGGCATAAGGTATATACAATCTCAAAACGCACAGCTTTTTAAGAAATCGATTTAATAGTGGTTTATGGATTTACAATTAAATATTTGTGACGTTAAATTGGCAAGGTAACATTCAGTTACTGGCCTTAGCACCTGAGTCTGCCATTATTCCAGTTAGTGTTTCAAAAGTTAAACAATTGTCAACAAGACAATTTAAGAACAACAAAAAACAATACAGTCCTTATCGATATTGTGTCCATTATTACAAGTTAATATGACTAAATATAAAACATGTTACATACACTGCAAATCAAAATGATAGAAAAACAGACAAAAATATACAACACTCTTGAAAAATGTTTGCTGCCCAGTCCCCACCATCTGTTACTTGGCAACCTGGGCAAGGAGAAGAAAGGACACTTAAATCTGATGAATATTGGAGTTACATAAATGGTAAATGGAATGCACTTATATAGCGCTTTTATCCAAAGCACTTTATAATGGCCTCTCTCATTCACACATCAGAAAACATAACAAACAAACAGACATACTTTGACATGCATAGTATGACAGTGTTAGCGAGGAGACGAAAACCACAACAGTTGGTTCAGTGTTACCTTTAAGCAGACCCGTCTTCTTTGACCTTGTTCTCACCCTCTATTTCCTCAACGCCAGCCTGGGTCATGAGGTCAGCAATGTTCTTCTCCAGGTCATCGATACGGGTGCTCATCTCATCGAGTGCTCTTGTCAAGGATACATTCAGAGCCTTGCACATTAATGATCATCATTACCACGGAGCCCAGACTGTTTACTAGTCACACAGTAGTAATTTTGTTATGCACCACAGAGGGAATAAGATGCACAGTACCGACTAGACAACTAATGCACATTTAATTAAATAATACAGAGAAACAATATGTCTGTACATTTTCAAGGACATTTTTAGCTAGGACATTTGTCTGATATGACACTGATTTTGATGCAGTACAGTATGTGAATTCTGACAGACATGACTGAAATGAAAGAAAACTGCATTAGTACAGTAACGGGAGGATATTTCTTCCAATGATTTGGTCTGACATGGTCTGGAATTTATCTTGCATCTGCTGAAGCAATGTCTGGACCTAACGAGGAGGAGAGAGAGAAACAGGTGTGAAAGAAACCCGAGACCATAACAGTATACGATGATTGTTGCAATGTGGGCGGAGAAGTCATCTGTCCAGGAGCACTGTGCACAGCTGTGAATAATGTATTGAACTGTGTGGGTGTCGAGATTGCATCCCATGCCTACTCAACAGCAACGGGTGGTAGCGAACAAAGTGGGCTATCTCCAGATATATCTGACTGAACAAAGTGGGCTATCTCCAGATATATCTGACTGAACAAAGTGGGCTATCTCCAGATATATCTGACTGAACAAAGTGGGCTATCTCCAGATATATCTGACTGAACAAAGTGGGCTATCTCCAGATATATCTGACTGAACAAAGTGGGCTATCTCCAGATATATCTGACTGAACAAAGTGGGCTATCTCCAGATATATCTGACTGAACAAAGTGGGCTATCTCCAGATATATCTGACTGAACAAAGTGGGCTATCTCCAGATATATCTGACTGAACAAAGTGGGCTATCTCCAGATATATCTGACTGAACAAAGTGGGCTATCTCCAGATATATCTGACTGAACAAAGTGGGCTATCTCCAGATATATCTGACTGAACAAAGTGGGCTATCTCCAGATATATCTGACTGAACAAAGTGGGCTATCTCCAGATATATCTGACTGGCTGCCTCCAAAACTGATACCATGGAAACGAAAAACCTCCTGCAGGCATTTCCAGCTAACACACCCACACCTAACACACCCACACCTAACACACCCACACCTAACACACCCACACCTAACACACCCACACCTAACACACCCACACCTAACACACCAACACCTAACACACCAACACCTAACACACCAACATCTAACACACCCACACCTAACACACCCACACCTAACACACCCACATCTAACACACCCACACCTAACACACCCACACCTAACACACCCACACCTAACACACCCACACCTAACACACCCACACCTAACACACCCACACCTAACACACCAACACCTAACACACCAACACCTAACACACCAACACCTAACACACCCACATCTAACACACCCACACCTAACACACCCACACCTAACACACCCACACCTAACACACCCACACCTAACACACCCACACCTAACACACCCACACCTAACACACCCACACCTAACACACCCACACCTAACACACCAACACTGGCCATCTCTAACGTTAGTTACCTTCAGATAATCTATCTTTTTCCAAACTTAATCGTCTAACTAGCTAACAAGTTTGATTAGCAAGTGGACACTTTTTCACACTAATTTACGTCAGCAGGGTAACGTTATGCACAGATCTCAGATCAGATCTTAAGTTAGTTGACTAGCACTAACCACAGCTAACGCTAGCTAGTTACCTAGCAATACTAATTATTACCTAGCAAGACTAATTATTACCTAGCAAGACTAATTATTACCTAGCAAGACTAATTATTACCTAGCAAGACTAATTATTATCGATCTAACAGTCATTATACTAGCAGCTAGTATTAGCAAGTGACGGTAGCAGCTCATTAGCACTGAGTTGAATTCGTACAGCATTCGTAGGAAGCTAGGCTGGGGCTCGGGTGCCAGTTTAACTAAGGTTAGCCGTGTAAGCTAGTGGCTAGCCCGTTAGCCGTGTAAGCTAGTGGCTAGCCCGTTAGCCGTGTAAGCTAGTGGCTAGCCCGTTAGCCGTGTAAGCTAGTGGCTAGCTCGTTAGCCGTGTAAGCTAGTGGCTAGCCCGTTAGCCGTGTAAGCTAGTGGCTAGCTCGTTAGCCGTGTAAGCTAGTGGCTAGCCCGTTAGCCGTGTAAGCTAGTGGCTAGCTCGTTAGCCGTGTAAGCTAGTGGCTAGCCCGTTAGCCGTGTAAGCTAGTGGCTAGCTCGTTAGCCGTGTAAGCTAGTGGCTAGCTCGTTAGCCGTGTAAGCTAGTGGCTAGCTCGTTAGCCGTGTAAGCTAGTGGCTAGCTCGTTAGCCGTGTAAGCTAGTGGCTAGCTAACCAGCCAGAGCAGAGAGGGACGTCGCTATGGTTTCTGCTGAGGAAGGGCTCACTCACCACTCCAGTCAAATCCTGCACAGACTTCGGGTCCGTCTCTGACATGGCGCTGCCCTGGTGGGTTGAGCCGGGGGAGCTAGCGATGGCTATCTGCTCGCTGGGTTGCTAATGAGAGAATAGTGAACCAGATAGCTACTGAGGACGAGAGAGGGACAGGAGCTGCCAGCAGTTGTTGAACCAAAGCCCCAGCAAACACAGGCGCATGCGCGTTGACTACCACCGGGAACGACGGTTGTAAGCCTCACGTCACCAGCAAAGAGTATGGAATGCCAAGAGGGGGGTTAGAGGTGAATTTTTGGCACCCGTCTAAAGAGGGTGCTCATATAGCGTTTCCGCCATTATGGACTGTCATCTGCAGCCGAATCCATCCAGTCAGGTCAACATGAAGACGACAAAGCAGCTGATGAAAAAACGTGTGTAAAAACTAAACAGTGTCCTGCAATAGGGAGGTAAAGTGACGAAGCGCCCTCTAGTAGTACGGTTTGCACTGTTGTATTAAATATTGCATCGCAATTTTTTAAATAAAAAAAATATTTTTAGTCAGCTGCACTCTCCAGTGAAGTGCGCAAAACGTGGCATCCAGTACCCGGATGTGTAGTTGACTCTAAAATAACCAAAAGTCAAATAAATTAAAAAGTACCTTTGAATAAACCGCATGTTATGGTGATGGAACTTTATATAGTTTGTTGTTTATTGCTTTATCTATCCAAAATGGTTTGTATTGTCGTTAAGTTTCTGGTTGATATCGATTAAGAATTATTTCAACATTTTCTCCCATGCAAAAGATAGGGCGGCTGCAAACCAAACCAGTAGAGGGCGTAGTTTTATGCTTTGGCTCCCTATAAATTGTCAGAGCTATCAGAGTACAGTAGGACCCCACTTATCTGAACCCAACGGGACCGAAGGTCGTTCGTATCTCTGAAATGTCCGGATGACTGAAACTTATGTTAAAATGCACCAAATTCAATTAGTGGTATACTTGTTTCATATAGACTCATAATAGACCAATAAATACCATTAATTACTTGTGAAAATGCATCAAAATTGCAATCAAATAGCCAACTAAACTCTTACAGCCTAGCCTATAATAGGTCTATAGTAGCCTAGAATAAAATAAACAAATTTCCACTTGAATGCGGGCTTTGATCAAATAGGCCTACAGTACCTTATTCTCAAATGAGGCGTACGCTGCATCGATAGGCTACTGTATTCAACTCTGCGGGAAGTGTGAAATGGGTTTGCGTGGTCACGACGAGTCAGCGAACTCACTGAACCCAGGCATTTTTCGGTGCATTTTTGAGACGATGTGTGAGGGGGACTAATGTGGACAGTGCACCTTCACTCTAGTAGACTATTTGGCTGTGATATACAGTAAGTGGAGTACTAATAGGTTATGCGTAGTGCCCAGGTCTGATGGGTGCACACTTGTCACTTTCAGAACCCTGGACCGGACATGCGCTCTCTTATGGGTCTAATTAGTGTAGTGTATTTTTATACGGTATTACATCAATACATCTGTATTACTCTCATGTAGTAATCATTTTATTAAGAATAATGAATAAACTCCAATTCAGTAGGAACTTGGTTAACTTAATTAGTTTAACATGTAGATGACAAACAGATGTCCTTTCCTGAGTCAACATTCCTTTGCCCCTGAGGAACAATAGAGATGGCACCTCTGAAGAAGAAGTCAGGAAGCCTACAGGTGATCAAAGCAGGACCGGAAAAACCCCAAGACTGCCCCCATGTCCGGAGGGGGCAGAACCCAGCGACACCAATTGACCTATCACAAAGACAAGCTTACCAGATCTGTGTTAAAATGTACCTCCCTCGTATGCAAAATTGTTTATCGTGTGTTCATTGGCCTGAGGCCAAGTATATCAACCCGGATACTACCTACTGTAAAGCAGTACCGCTGAAATTTGACCGAATGGCGTGCTCAATAAATTTGGTTTAAACTGCATTTTTCTCCAGAAGATTCTTTCCAAGTCAAGACAAAAAGATACGACATATTGGCGATGGTTGATGGGATGGCGCGCTTATAGCTCCCGATTTCCAAGACCCTTGAAAGACAGCGAGATCAACTAAACTTTTTGTGAACCTAACGGCAAAGGACGACAAGAGGGAACGACCTCGCGAGTCTTGATCGAGGTAAACCGTCTTGCAAATCATTTTATGCTTACGCCATAAAGAACTTCCAATAAATAAGGAGAAATAGATTAAATTGTGTACGCATTGTTGCGCTGACTCGGCATGGGCATTGTCTTAGAAAGACGCATACGAGTGCGCAGAGGTTAGAGAAAGACGGGAGCTCCAGAGTGGGGTTCCAGGTCTCTAAAAAAACCGGTTAAATTAAATGCATAGGATTGCATATTTTTGTTAAATGTGTGAGGTACCAGTATGTAAAGCAGGCTAAACCGGAGTCCTGTATTGTCTCGTTTTAAAGTACGTTTTTAAGCCGTCTGCTTATTGTTTGGTCTTTCGTTTCTTGTAATTGTTGTATATTTGAGATAGGTTTAATGTAGATATTCTTACTTTCTGAATGATGTTGAGGGGATAGAGATCCTTTGTTCTCTCCTCCACGTGTGTGTGTGTGTGTAGGCTACTGTAGCCTGTATGTGTGTGTGTGCCTGCCAGCAGCCTTTGTGTGAGGAGACAGGCTGTGAGAGGTGTGAAAGTTGAGGTGTGAACGAGAGAGTGAAAGGAGAGCGTGCGTTGTGGGTTTTGTGCTTTAAAGTTTAAAAGTTGAGATTGTGTGTTTGTTGGTTTTATACATTGTAAGGTTTGAAAGTTGAGTTAATGTAAATAATATTGGCTGATATTTCCTGTTTAATTGTCTTTTGTGGGTGAGCCTTACCCTGAGTTGTAAATTCCCAGCCCTCATCAAACAGCTGTGAAGAGGGGGGTCGGTGAAACGCGTTCACTGGCCAGGGGGGTTGTGCTGTGGTTTGTAGGTGTGAAGTCACCCAATTGTGTTTCTCTCTCTATCTATCTGTCTCTCTCTCTTTCTTTCTCTCTTATTTCTCTCTCTTTCCTGTCTTTAGAAATTAGGGACAGATAATTCATCCAGTGGGTCGTGCGGTGTATGGGACGACTGGATTAGATAAGAATAAGTTAATTTTTAAATCCACTAGTCAATTATAACTTTAGCCAGATTTTAGGGATATTAAGAAATCTTTCATCCTTCTCACCTCTGTTGTCCTATGCCTCCATCTAGTGGCGTTTAGATTGCAGTTCACGTTGGTCTATTGTATTGATTCAAGTGTAATAGGTGGTTCAATGCTGCCATCGTGTGGCCTTTGTTAGATATGACCGCTTTCTATATTTGTTTGATTATTCGTGTGTTTTATGACAGTTTGACTTTAGAATAATGGATTGTTAATAACACATTTATTTTTAATTATCAGTGCTTGGGGATTAATTGGGTTTTTCCCCTTTGAGTCAATCTGTTTTACAGTTATATCCGAAAAAGCTTTTGTCCAATACCAGCCATCCATCCATCCACCCATCCATCACCTGCTTGAAAAGTAAGCCTGAATTGCTGATTAATGCTCATTAATTGAACTAGACTGATCACCTGATTTAATTGTTTTGAGTGGTTGACCCGCATTTGAGGCTTGGTGTTTTATGATAAGGTGATTGATTGGTTTGGTTACTTGATTTGATAATAAGGATAAATGGTTAGTCCATTAATTGATTAATTATTGATTACTTGATTAATTATTTATAGTTATTTAACTTTTTGCTATTATAAATATTATATATAATAATTCTACTTGATACTGGATATAAGTGGTTTTGTGGGTGTTTAATTGTTAAATGGATGTAGATGGTTTGGTGATGAGCTTTGGATCTTGAGTGATTGGTGGTCTGTTGGATATCTGGTTTAAAGGTGTCTTGGTTTTTGATAGAATAAACATCAGTTTAAGCGTTGCTTTAGTAGAGCGATATAGACGTACATACATATATTACGCTTTGCATATTGTGTGTATGGAGTGAAAGGACTGTGTGTGAACGGACAGTAGGACTCAACTTGCTGACAGGCAAAGTGGTGTGGACATTTCGATGTCTACGTCAAAATATTTTTTATTTTAATTCATTATTTTCTGGCATACAGCGATTAATGAGGGGATTGTCCTCTGGTGCACAATACCCTAAGCTTGCGTCAAACCGGGCTTTGTGGTTTTTAATTTGCAAAAATTAAAAGTGCTTAAATGGGACCGATCGCTCCCTGTGCTGAAGACTAGGGTTGAGATTGAGCAGGAGTATATCTGGATAGGCAGTTTAGGCAGAGCAAGAAGTGTCCTATGTCTGTGAGTGATTGAGCGTTCATTTCTTTATTAATTACATAATTGATAAAGCTTCATTTTTATAGTGTTAGATTCTTAATAGGTATTGATAGTTTGAATTGTTAACAGTTTATTAAGTTATGAGGATCTTAAATAGTCTTGACGCTGTTCAGTAAAGTGGGATGGATACAGAACACAGCATTGGAAGCAGTAATTATAGCTCCAACCGAAATAGAGGAAGTCAACAGCACAACGGACAAGCTGTTGAGTGAGTGATGCTCTGTTCTCCCACATGAATTAAGTTTTGACTTTGCATTCTTATGACATCAAGAGGGAATCTAATATGGCTTATACACAGTTACTTGTGCTAAATTCTGAGGGAAGATATGTAATCAGAGATGATAAGAATGATATTATGCAGAAGGGAAATGCCAGGACGACCGTTGTAATTCATCCTGATGTGAAGTGCAAAACCAGGAAGTTAGCTCAGTCTCTGATACCAGCTGAAAAGAAGAAGAAGTAGATGAACAAAAAGGGAAAGTGGAAGCGATAGTGACTCTTCTGTAGATGAAGGAGTGGATATTGGAGGATATGATGAAAGTATTAGAAAGATTATGACAGGTACTGTATAGAAAGGAAGTGTTGCTAATGAAACAGACTTGTAGTAGTAGTGAAGAAGAGAGTGAGGAGTCTGACTCGAAGGAAGATGATACAACATGGACCAAGGATGTACCAGAGGAAGAAGAATTGAAGGAAATTAGGAAGTAGTTGAAGGAGATTAGGAAGTAGTTGAAGGAGATTAGGAAGTAGTTGAAGGAGATTAGGAAAGTAGTTGAAGGAACAAGATGCTGAGCTGAAGAGGAAACTCACTCAAAGTCAGCTCTTGAATCGGAAATGGATAGAAGAGGAGTAGAAACAAGCTGTTGTTTTGCAGAACAACAACAACAACAACCAATGATGTAATCTTCACTCCCGTTCCCTGTTTTCCAACAGCCTCAGACACGGGGAGATTATTAATTCTGAAGAATTCAAAAAAAAAAAAGAAAAAAAAAGAAAAGGGGGGGTGAATAGGGAGTTAAACATGTCATTGGCTAGACGTCATCAGCAATTTACAATACAATAAGTATTTCTTACACTTTTAGAATCAATTTTTTAGGAGAATGATAGCGGTGATAACCGACGTTGTCACCTCTGAGCCTGAGTTCATTACTGAAGTTGAAGTGATGAGGAATATTTTTTATTACATCTGTGACATTTTGGAGAAACACTTGTCTCCAGAAGATTATTATAGAAGCAAACTAGTTGAGTATGGACTCCAGAGTATGAACCATCTTTTTGTTCAGAAAAACAAAAACAAAAAGTCATGTGTGTTGAATGGTTATCAATGATTTGATGCTAAGTTCAGTTTATTACAGGAATTTCATAATAGTAGGAGTATTCAGTTATGGTTTCATATATCATCAGTTTAGATAATTGGTTTACAAAGCTGTTTAGTCAATTTATTGACTAATGTTTTTCACTTTGATTTAGGAGTTTGTGTTTCAATAGTCAATGAATGGCCATAAGCTGTTCGTTTATGCATTCTATTGAGGAGTTGGCGTTAGGCCTTCCCCCTCTGTCATTAACCTCGGTTTGTGTTGAGTGTTGTTTTACAGGTACCGCGGACCCTGGGGGCCGGGCCCTAGCAATGCCTGGTGTATGCCATCCTGGGGGCTGACGGTCATCTGTTGTCTGTATATTGTTCTCTTGTTTAATCAGACAGCAGGGGGTCGTCTACATTTCACCTGTGTTTTTGATTCAGGTGTGTGTACACGTCTCCTTGGTTGGATTATTCTGTTTTGTAGTAATTTAGGTTTGGTCTATGTCTATAGGATGTTCTGTTTTCTGTGTAGTTCTGTGTTGATGTTTTCAGACTATCCTGGAGTGCATTTAGTGGGCTACCAAGGCGTGGTTGCCCCTCACCAGCATGAAGCTATGAACTGTGTGGAGTCACGGATGACTTGAGGGTCATTCTTGGACATTCCTGGAGTGTTCTCCCTGTTTCGGACGGGGTGAGCTTACCATCTTGCTGCGGACATTGTTCTCTGGGTGTCAGAGAGGATTGCGACACCTGGGGGTTTGATGTCTGAAGATGGCTCCAGCGTGAGACGTGGAGATGAGACAGCGCTGAGGGCTGTTCTCCTTCGGAGGGGCTAAGTGCTAGTAACCTCTGGCCCCCGATTTGCTTTGTTGTTGTGTGATGATTTGGTTATTTGTATGTGTTTTGGGAATTGTTTGTTATGTTTAATGTTGTTTTGTGTCGAGGCGTTAAGACGCCTCGAAGGGGGGATATGTAGTGTATTTTTATACGGTATTACATCAATACATCTGTATTACTCTCATGTAGTAATCATTTTATTAAGAATAATGAATAAACTCCAATTCAGTAGGAACTTGGTTAACTTAATTAGTTTAACATGTAGATGACAAACAGATGTCCTTTCCTGAGTCAACATTCCTTTGCCCCTGAGGAACAATAGAGATGGCACCTCTGAAGAAGAAGTCAGGAAGCCTACAGGTGATCAAAGCAGGACCGGAAAAACCCCAAGACTGCCCCCATGTCCGGAGGGGGCAGAACCCAGCGACACCAATTGACCTATCACAAAGACAAGCTTACCAGATCTGTGTTAAAATGTACCTCCCTCGTATGCAAAATTGTTTATCGTGTGTTCATTGGCCTGAGGCCAAGTATATCAACCCGGATACTACCTACTGTAAAGCAGTACCGCTGAAATTTGACCGAATGGCGTGCTCAATAAATTTGGTTTAAACTGCATTTTTCTCCAGAAGATTCTTTCCAAGTCAAGACAAAAAGATACGACATTAGCCTACTCTGCGTGTGTTAATGCGTCGTTATCTTTGTGTGTTGTAGCCTCTGCTCTGATGTACCTACCGTAGTCTAATTGGCTTTAGTTCTTGTGATGGTGACATAATATAAAACTGCCCCTCCAGAAATGCCATGCTAAAATCGCCACTGTAATCAATAAATAAATAAATGAAATGACAGACAAGTTGTCATGTCTTAGGCTATTGTAGCCTAAAAGAAAGTCTCTAAAACAACCGATGTAGGCTAACGTGGCCTAGGCTGTAGGCTATTATTTAACAAATCCAGTAGGTCTAGTAGTCTAATCTACATGCTCACAACACGTCTGTGTTCCTGAAGTCCATTAACTGGGAACGAAAAATGACTCGATGCTCCTCTGCTTCAGGTTGCTGACGTGCTTTCTGGTACCAAGGAATGCAGCTCTCGCGCAGCAGACTCGTTTGCGTTTTATGCTCGACATTAAAGTAACAAAGAAATGATACGTGACAGTAGACTACAGCCTACAGGCAACATGTAGGTCTACATACAGTTCTGTTTTTATTCACAGTAGGATACAGTACTGTCATGAAAATCCCACCAGTAACCAGATAGCAGGGTCCAAAAAAAAAAAAACGTATTTTAAGCCTGTCCGGTAGACCGGGAGGTTCGGATCTCTGAAGTTTGGATGAGTGCGGTCCTACTGTACATGTTAGTCCGGGAGCCATAGCCCAATTTATAGGTGAACCTTGTTTTGTTGGGTGGAATTTTTTTCTTTGCTGTTTCTTGTAGCTTGGGGGTACCTCTTCAAAATACAAGAGGGTGCTCGATGATATCCCTTGAGCATTTTCAGATATTAACCCATTCATGCCTGAAAATGCCAAAATCACACAAAAATAGAGACTTATGATATTCCATGCTGAATATATAAATTAAATGCATCCCATTTACATTCTCTAATGTTTTTTCATACGAGGGGTGATGGGAAATGTATTGCATTCCAAATGATTAGTATTAACCCTTTCATGCCAGGCCTGTAAAACAACTTTTGTAGCAGGAGTTATTAGCTGCAACACACAACTCAAGTTTGCATTGTGTTGGTCCATTTATTGATATTGGCTACAAAACATGAGCAACAGGAAAAGGGGTGCAGCTCTTCCCCCCACAAAATGTATCTAACTAAATCAAGCAAGTGCATCCCCACCCAGTGAGTATGCACCCACACTTATGCACATGTGCATTACAAAAACAGTATGGAAAAAAAAAAACATAATGTATGGTGTAATTATAACCGATCATTCTCTACATACTACACGTTCCCCCAGAATTCACCTCAGTAGAAAGATATTGGGGGTACCTCTTCAAAATACAGGAGGGTGCTCGGTGATATCCCTTGAGCATTTTCAGATATTAACCCCTTCATGCCCGAAAATGCCAAAATCGCACAAAAATAGAGACTTATGATATTGCATGATGCATTATAGGATTAAATGGATCATCTACAGTGACTATTAATAAAGGAGGTAATGTATTCTAAATTAATACTGCAGAGGCGTAGCCAGAAATCATCTGGTGGGTGGGCGGAGGCAAAAAAAATGGATGGGCAACGAAGCACAATTTATGCCCCAAGTTATGGTAATAATATTACGTATTAGGGTCTTGAGCATCCTACCCTGAAAACATGTACAGAACATTGTTCCTGGCAAACCATGCACTTTACAGCTGCATTTCTTGGAGCTACAAGGAGTTTCACTCTTGCAGCCACACCGGATCATCTTCAGGATGAAGTCTGGAACCAGTTTGACATCTTCTGGTAGGTGGATTGGGATCAGTGCCCTGTTACTGGTGTCCTTTTTCCATCCAAATTCCTCTGAGTTCATTGCAGGTGGCAGATTGTTATTGAGATTTCGCCACAGGTACGCTTGGAAGTGGGCCCTCTTTACGTTTTCAGTGAACACTTCCTTTGTTGGAGGTATAGCAGCTAGATTTGGTGAAGACGTGTCCTTTCCCGTTCTTTTTTCCCCAGACAAGTAGCCTTGTGTGTGCCATGTCCATGCTCTCCGTTATGCCATAACAGGCTGAGATGAAGGCAGTGTCTTGGTCAAGGACTTGCAGGAATGGTGCATCCACATTGCCAATAGCTGATAGATCGTAACCAGCTTTCAGGGCTTTGATGACAGAGCCTTTTTCCAAACCATAGTACGACGCTACAGTGTCACATCCTGGTATGGCGTGGGCTGGTAAAAGGTGTTCGACAATTTGTGTCTGCTTGGCCAGTGCTGACTTGATGTCCACTATTACTCTCTCCTTACGGGAGGATTCCATGATGAGTGGGACATCCAGTCCTGCCAGTAAGCTAGCCCACCTAATAACTAGAAAATTGCATTTCCTGCAGAAAATCCGTGTGAATGCTGAGCAGCTGAACGGAATAGCAAAAGCATTGCTGAAAATGCATGAATGTGAAAAAATCTGAAATGTCAAATGCATCACACCTGAACAGCTGAAAATCCTGAAAGCTGAAAAGCCTGGAAGCTGAAAAACCTTGAAGCTTAGCTGAACTGTGAAACTGGCAGAATTGGAAGCTGAAGTGCATTACATAAAAGTTAAGAACTTGAATACATTGCTACAAAAGCTGGAAGATAAACTGTTACACTGTAATGATGGAATGTATAGCTAAAAAGATTGGAAGCTGAAAAACCTGGAAGCTTAGCTGAAATATGAAACTTGAACTGAGCCTTTAGCTTGAAAGATGAGCAATAGAGTAATACTGTCAAAGCTGATGGAATACATGATGGAATGTATAGCTTAAAAGCTTGGAAGCCTGTCGGTGACAGTACAGTGACCTGTGGGAAATCTCTATGCACCAGACGGTGAAGACCGTGTGTCTCTAGCCCACATTGGCTGAGTTCTGTGGTCCATGCCGTGGTGGAAAGACTCTGCCCCCTTGGGTCAGAGCTGGTCGGGGGCATTGCATTGACCTTCGGGCAAGGTCAAGGTCAAGGTCAACTTTATTTATAAAGCACGTTTAAAATCAACCGAAGTTGCACCAAAGTGCTGTACAATATATAAAATAAACTAAAACAAAAAACTGAATAAAGTGCACATAATCACAGAACAATAAAAGGACAGGACACAAAACAGGACAAGGGATGTAGGCTATCAGGCCTCAAAAGCCAGTGAAAACAAGTGCGTTTTAAGATGAGACTTAAAGAGCCCTAGGTTCTGTGCGTGTCTAATGTGTGGAGGGAGGCTGTTCCAGAGCTTTGGGCCAGCCACCGCAAAAGCTCGGTCACCCTTGGTCTTAAGTCTCGATCTAGGGACTATTAAAAGAATCTCGGAGGAGGACCTCAGGGTTCTAGATGTCGCCCGAACTTGAATCAGTTCAGCCAGATAGTGGGGGGCCAAACCATGTAGAGCCTTAAAAATAAACATTAAGATTTTAAAATCAATCCTGAAATGAACAGGAAGCCAGTGGAGGGAGGCCAGAACCGGTGTGATGTGGTCCCGCTTCTTGGTTCCAGTCAGGAGGCGTGCAGCAGCATATTGGACCAATTGCAGGCGCCTCAGTGACCGCTGGTCAAGGCCCACATACAAGGCATTACAGTAGTCCAATCTTGAAGAAATAAGGATGACTGTCTCCAGGTCCTTAAGAGAGAGGTACGGGTTCAGTTTGGATAAGAGCCTCAGCTGGAAAAAAGAGCCTTTAACCACAGAGACGATTTGTCGCTCAAAATTAAAACCAGTATCAAAAGTTACACCAAGACTTTTAATAAAAGAGCGATTCTTGGCAGCGAGGGGCCCTAGGTTGCTTACATGGCTGTCTTTATGACCAAACAAAATAACCTCGGTCTTCCCATCATTCAGACTAAGGAAGTTTAAGTCCATCCAGGTCTTGATGTCATTTAGCGCAGATGTTACAGGCTTAAAGGAATCCTTACAGTTCAATTTCAGGGGGAGGTACAGTTGGACATCGTCAGCATAACAGTGGAAAGACACATTGTGTTTCCGTAGAATGGAACCCAGGGGCAGCATATATAAAGAAAATAATAAAGGGCCTAAGATGGATCCTTGGGGGACACCGCAGGTGAGGGGGGCCACACTAGAGGAGAACTCACCCAGCTGGACAGAGAAGCTCCTATCAGTCAGGTAAGACTGTAGGAACATGAGAGCAGCACCTTTAATGCCAGCACACTGTTCAAGGCGGGTAAGAAGGGTCTTGTGGTCCACAGTGTCAAAGGCCGCGGTCAGATCTAGTGTAACCAGGATAGCAGCACACCCAGAGTCGACAGTAAGAATAATATCATTAAAAATCCTTAAGAGAGCCGTTTCAGTGCTATGAGCAATTCTAAAACCAGACTGGAACTTCTCATACACATCATTCATCGCTAAAAAAGAGTGCAACTGAATGGAAACAATCTTTTCCAGTACTTTGGACAAAAAAGGCAGTTTAGAGATGGGCCTAAAATTAGCGAGAACATTTGGGTCAAGACTAGGCTTTTTGATTAGTGGCTGCACTATAGCATGTTTAAAGGAGGCTGGAAAGACTCCAAAACTAAAACATGCATGGACCAGAGTAAGAATAAAAGAGCCCACTGAATCAAACGCATCTTTAAAAAGGCGAGAGGGAACACTGTCGGAGGGGCAGTTTGTAGGCCGCAGCTCGTGGACAACGTCAGACAGTGATGTCAGGGATATGAGTTTAAACTCATTGAGACTAGCTGGGCACGAGGATGGGGCAGAGGGATCAGGGGCAGCAATGGGGGGTGCGGACCGAAGAGACACGATTTTCTCAACAAAGTAATTAAGAAAATCATTACAGAGCAGATGACGGTACAACCGGGGCAGTATCCCGAGGGTTGACGAGAGAGTCCAGAGTGTCAAAGAGAACCTTGGGTCTCCCAATGTTATTGGAGACAAGGTTGGAAATGTACCCGGTTTTGGCTGCCTTCACAGCTCTCTGAAACTCCATTACACAGTCCTGCAGAATCCCGAACGAGACATGTAGCTTGTCCTTTTTCCACTTTCTCTCAGCACGCCTGCAAGAGCGTCTGAGCGCACGGATAGAGTCAGTAATCCACGGTTCAGAGCGTGTCTTGGGACTTCTACTCCTCAAGGGGGCGACAGAGTCCAGTATAGAGGTGCGAGTGGAACTAAACAGCGCCACGAGCTCGTCCACACTGAGCGCACCAAGGCCATCCACATTCGCGAGGGTAGAGCCATCGACAGCTGCCGAGAAAAGCGCTGAGATGTCCGAGTTTATCACTCGAAAACGGCGCACAGGAGCACGTGAGGGGGCAACAGCGCATGGGACAACAGCAGTGAATAGAACAGGCATGGGTCAGAAATACAGGCGTTTCAAATTTCATTTACACAGACAGTAAGGCCATGCGATAACACCAGGTCCAGCGTGTGGCCTTTATTATGCGTCGGTCCCGAGACCCACTGAGTAAGGCTGAAGGAATCAGTCAGAGCCAGGAAGTCTTTGGCCAGAGGACTGGATTCACAGCAGACATGGATGTTCATATCACCCGAAATCATAACGTGATCATAATCCACCATGGTTCCAGACAGAAAGCTCTCAAACTCCTGGATAAAATCCTTGTTGTATTTAGGTGGGCGATATACAATCGCACACAGCAGAGGGGGAGATGCGTTTAGTTCAAAGAGTTGCAGCTCAAAGCTCGAGTAAATGACAGATGGAATCTGCCGACAATGAAAGCTTGACTTGAAAACACACGCAAGCCCACCACCTTTCCCAGTGGTCCGAGGGGTGCTGAGATACGTACAGTCGGGAGGGAGGAGTTCGGAGAATGGTATAGACTCACCAACGTGTAACCAAGTCTCGGTCAGGAACATAAAATCAAGGCCACGGGAAGTGAAAAAGTAATTTAGTTGGAACGTCTTATTCGCCAATGACCTGGAATTAATCAAAGCCATGGACAAGATCAAGTTGGGAGTCAGACTGGTCGCAGCCCATCTTACTGGGCGCAGGTTATTGGGGACAACCCCATCAGCACGGGCTCTCCCCTGCCCGGACAGCGGTCCTGTTGTTCAGCTACACCAGCCAGAGGCAGCCGGCCGAGCACGTGGAGTGGGCGCTGTCATCAGCGGGCCAGGCCGCACCGTAAGTCCGAGGGCATTCGGGCTGTGCACGTCAATCCGCACCCATGGCCTCTTGATCTGCAGCGATCGCCTGACAGTAGAGGAATAACAATATCCCCCACGCATGAGTCACGGATTTTCCAGAAAAGACGACGACAGGAGAGCCATGACTTTCACCAGAACACCACTCCGCTTTCCCCGTCTCCTCCAGCATTTGATCCGGGGAGAGGAACCAGGTGACCGGTGCAGGTAAGCAGGAATACCTGCTAACAGGGGGGGGGGGCATTCTGATCTCGCATGTCGGCTCTAAAAAACATTTGCATCGAATCAGAAACTCGGATGCTTTGTAAAGTTTGACGATCGTAGGCAAATAGAGCCGAAACATCCCAACAGCAAACATTTAAAAACAGAGCAATGACAAACACAAAACTGAGTAGACGCGGCCGACGGCATGCCAAACATACTGGCGCCATCTTGGTTCGTCGTCTGACTGTCTGGGCAGTCTCCTTGCAACCACTGGTGAAGACCGTGTGTCTCTAGCTTACTCGGGGGCTGAGTTGTGGGATCTGTGGCGTGGATAGTGGCGTGGTGGCGAGACTCCGCCTCCTTGGGTCACAACCGGTCGGGGACAGTACAGTGACCTCTTGGAAATCTCCATGCACCCACCTGTGAAGATCATGTGTCTCTAGCCCACTCACGGGCTAAGTAGTGGTGTCCTTGGCGTGGTGGCGAGACTCCGCCCCCTTGGGTCAGAGCCGGTCGTGAACAGTGTAGGCCGTGACGGGCTACCCACCTGCCTTCACCAGTGAAGACCGTGTGTCTCTAGCCGCCTCAGAGGCTGTGTTGTGAGGTCCGTGGTGTGGATAGTGGCGTGATGGCGAGACTCCGCCCCCTCCGGTCAGAGCAGGTCGGGGGCAGTGTAGGCCGCGCCGGGCTACCCACCTGCCTTCACCAGTGAAGACCATGTGCCTCTAGCCCACTCAGGGTCGGAGTTGTGGGGTGCATGGTGTGATGGCGAGACTCCGCCCCCTTGAGTCAGAGCCAGTAGTGAACAGTGTAGGCCGTGCCGGGCTACCCACCTACCTTCACCAGTGAAGGCTGTGTGTCTCTAGCTGCCTCAGAGGCTGTGTTGTGAGGTCCGTGGCGTGGTAGTGGCGTGGTGGCGATACTCCACCCCCTTGGGTCTGAGCCGGTAGTGAACAGTGTAGGCCGCGCCAGGCTACCCACCTGCCTTCACCAGTGAAGACCATGTGCCTCTAGCCCACTCAGGGTCGGAGTTGTGGGGTGCGTGGCGTGGTGGCGAGACTCCGCCCCCTTCGGTCACAGCCGGTCGTGGACAGTATAGTGACCTCTGGGCAATTTCCATTCACCCACCAGTGAAGACCGTGTGTCTTTAGCTCACTCAGGGGCTGAGATGTCGTGACAGTGGCGTGGATAGTGGCGTGGTGACGAGACTCCGCCCCCTCGGGTCAGAGCCGGTCGAGGACAGTGTACTGCTCCCCGGGCCACCCACATGCACCTAACCGTCAAAACAGTGTCTTTAGCCAACTCAGGGTCATAGATGTGGGGACGGTGGCGTGGATAGTGGCGTGGTGGCGAGGTTGTGGGGGGCAGGTCAGCGTTTGCCAGGCCATCCCCATGCACCCCTCATTGGAGACCGTGTGTCTATAGCCCACCCCGGGCCGAGCAGTAGCTGTGGAGGTGTTGTATAGAAGTTGAGATGAGAAGCATTAGCAGTGAGAAGCTGTAGGTGTTTGTTATAAGTACTGCTAGTACTACACTCAAAAATAGATTAGACCACTCATCATAACTCATAGTTTTATTGAGTTCAATAGCTGAAAGAGGAGAAAGGGTATTAATATTAGTTTACAGCCTGAAAAAGAGTGTCATTCTGAATATTTCTTTGAATATAAGGAAGGTAGGAAGGAAGCTAGGAAGGAATGAAGGAAGGAAGGAATATGAATGATACCACAGTAGTCATAAAAGGGTGCCTGTACAGAGTATGAGGGGTGGAAGTAACAACAATTTATAAATAAATATGTGGTCGATTAAAATGCAATCAAATTCAATTATTCATTAAATTAATTATTCAATTAGTCATTAAATTAATCGTTAAACTGCAATTTTATCATTTGAGTGCGCTTTTATCATTAAAAGTGTGCTTTCATCATTAGTGTGCTTTTATCAGTCAACTGCACTTTTATCATTAGAGTGTGCTTTTATCATTAGAGTGTGGTTTTATCATTAAACTGCACTTTTATCATTAGCGTGTGCTTTTATCATTAGAGTGTGCTTTTATCATTAAACTGCACTTTTATCATTAGCGTGTGCTTTTATCATTAGAGTGTGCTTTTATCATTAAACTGCACTTTTATCATTAGAGTGTGCTTTTATCATTAGAGTGCGCGTTTATCATTACAGTGTGCTTTCACTTTTGTCAGTAGACTGTGCTTTTGCCCTTTCCCAACACACACCACTCTAACGATAAAGCCTTTATCATTAGACTGGCGTGTGTTGTATGTGTCAATCACCTGACCACGCCCACAAGTGTACATCCAGGCTATCCCTGTCGATTGGACATGTCTGGTCTTGCGACCGCGACCAGACAGGCGATTCTAGGGGGTGGCCCAGGTGCCACCCCTGTGATTTTGTCTGTATTTGTGTCATTTCTAATGAATGAGTCAGTGTCATAACTAAATTAAAATTGATTGAAAATATAGTCTGAGAGACTGATCTTTAATCCCCTAAATAGTTGAGCCTCCTACACACCCTTAACAAAATGTACAAAATGGTTTAGTCCACTGCAGAAGCTCACGGACACTGCTTTCTCCAGGAGCAAGCAGTTAGCTAACTTTACTAGAAGGTATTTGAACTTGTCTGTCTCACATATTCTTTTACTCAGAAAGGTAACACGATTTAATGAAAGCTAGCTAGTGTCATCATCGTCTCTCCATTGCTTGTAAATCTAAAGTCAGCTAGCTAGCGTTATGATAGCTAGCTAGCTAGCTGAAATGCACATTCGCCTTCATGAAAAACATGTTACAAAAAACGAAAGTTTTTCTGATTGCTAGGCTAAATTTAAGGTAATCTGCTGTCCTGTCATGGGAGTGGGACTAGAATTGAACTCGGAGTATGATACTCCATTTTGTCATCAGATTGATAGTAGGTATGCAGCTGCTACTCACACTCAAAGGTGGGTGGAGGGGATGAATTGGCTGTTTTTTAATCCAAAATTGGTCATTTGTTTCATCATCCCTGAAATGTGTTATAAAGTGATGTGTTTCATGCAACTATTTACAGTATGAAAATAAATCAGAGCATTCAAATGTAAGTCAGCAGCCAGAGCAGCCAGCACTGTTTGTAGTGATGATAAGGATGACAGCCAGAGCCATCTTGGGTGTGTAGTCTCCAGCCTTACACATGGGTAGGCAAAATCCTGCTAGTTCCAGACTTCCCATTGGTAAACATATTTTATTACCTTGATCATGTCAATGAGATTGTGGTTAGTTTAATTTCAGAAAATGAACAGTTTCATTTTAACATTAGCTTTTGGATGGAGATTGGTTTATGGGGTCATTCGGGCTTGTTCTGCAGCTGCGCCAGGTTCTGCAAAATCTGGTTCCCGTGGTCCCGAAGACAAGGGGAGGTTACCGACAACAGTGCTGGCAATGGTGACTCTTTACATGCAGGCTGTGCACATCACTGTATGTAGCCTAGAACCTACAGGAAGTGGCAGGGAGAAATGCAAGTTTTGTAAATAAAACGGCATTTCGGCACTCTGACCTTTTTCAATTAACTGCTGTCTAGTGTAAGACGTATTCAGCTGCTGCAGTATTGTTGTTTATAAACTGGTTGAATTACATGTGATCTGATGATTTTTTTTCTGAATGTAGCCTAAATATGGAGGCACCATGTTAAAATAATAAATTATGGACAGTGGACACTTGATTACATTTGTTTGGTGTCATGATTTTGACATTTCAATCACAAAACATGACAAATATGGACCATTCCTGTGATGTGTGTGCTGAGGAGGCTGGGGAACCAGTGTGAGTACAAATTATGGTAGGCGCTTATAGTGAAGTTTATTAAACCGTTTTAATTATTGTGATTCCTGTAGTGGGTGGAAATATACAGTTTGTAAAAAAAAAACAAAAAACATATTTAGGCCACTATAGCTTGTAGGTATGACTTGTGCTTTGGGAACGTGTGTTTTGCTTCTTCACATGCACGCATGCAGAAAAAAACAACTGAATTGCCACTCTGGCATATCTCTGTGCCCCCCCCCCCCCCCCACCCAGTCAAAAAGGTCTAGAATCGCCAGTCTGATGGTATTGGGGTTTATATTATACCTCCATGTCTGATGGTATTGGGGTTTATATTATACCTCCATGTCTGATGGTATTGGGGTTTATATTATACCTCCATGTCTGATGGTATTGGGGTTTATATTATACCTCCATGTCTGATGGTATTGGGGTTTATATTATACCTCCATGTCTGATGGTATTGGGGTTTATATTATACCTCCATGTCTGATGGTATTGGGGTTTATATTATACCTCCATGTCTGATGGTATTGGGGTTTATATTATACCTCCATGACTCCAAGGCACTCAGCTATTCCAAAGGCGGAATAGCCGCAATTGACAAACCACTCCAACGTTTCCTACTAAACCACGTCTGTCTGCATGTACGTCAATGGGAAAAACTGGCTTCAGTTAGCTGTAACGTTAGAAGTTCGCTTGTAGCATCAGCTACTAGCTCGACCACCCTTGGTTTATTTGAACTCCGCTAGCTTGTGCATTAACAAGAAAACATTTGAGCCATTCCAAGTTGAAAAGGAGGACGTCGTCGCTTGGGCCGCCGATAGTAAGATCTCGACAGACTCGAAGTTTATTTACAATAAAACCCTGCACATCAGAGGCTGCCTGCGCCATTTTTTGAAAACTGCGGTCATGCGCATGACATTTTTCATCAAAAGACATGTCCAATCAACAAGGATAGCCTGGATGTACGCCTGTGGGCGTGGTCAGGTGATTGACACATACAACACGCCAGTCTAATTATAAAAGCTTTATCGTTAGAGTGGTGTGTGTTGGGAAAGGGCAAAAGCACAGTCTACTGACAAAAGTGAAAGCACACTGTAATGATAAACGCACAATCTAATGATAAAAGCACACGCTAATGATAAAAGTGCAGTTGACTGATAAAAGCACACTCTAATGATAAAAGTGCAGTTGACTGATAAAAGCACACTAATGATGAAAGCACACTTTTAATGATAAAAGCGCACTCAAATGATAAAATTGCAGTTTAACGATTAATTTAATGACTAATTGAATAATTAATTTAATGAATAATTGAATTTGATTGTATTTTAATCATTCACACATTTAATTCGATTGCATTTTAATCGATCACACATTTAATTCAATTGCATTTTAATCGACAACATATTTATTTTTTAATTTTTGTTACTTCCACCCCTCATAACAGAGAGCCTGCGTGTGTCCCCAAAATCAAATCCCAACTGACACTGTGAGCATCCTCTCATTCACTTCAATGGAAAGGCATGTTGGATTCAGACAGCTCTCTCTCAAAAAGTATAAAAGTCACAGCCTAGATATTAACACCGTAGGAATCCTGAGAAAATGCTGAACATTTACATGTAGGCTATAATATGTCCATGTAGCTTAAAAACTGTAGGCATGGCGACGAGTTAGAAAAAGGGTAAAAATCATGGATGTATTAATAGAACTGGATGCGATGACTATGTTGACGCCTCGTTCTTGAGAGTGAATCTTTTTGAAGGGTCCACCGACCCCTTTTGACATGCGCAGTTGTGTTTTCTCACGTCACAGGCATGCGCAGTTGTGTTTTTAACCACCTGATTTGTTGACCCGGCCGCGTCCACGAAGTTTACACATTCATGTGGATGTTTAATGCACGTTCACCACTCTCCACGCTATTGCGTGTCCCTGCATTAGCATTGTTAAGTACCTGCCATCAAATCACGATTCTGTCAAATATATCGTTTCAAAAAATTATTTCTTTATCCAGGCATCTTAGTTTTAACAGTTTCATTCTAGCGGAGCAGGTTATATTTGCTCGTTTGTGGTATTTATTCTGTTCACAACCTGGCTGTACGCAATCGTACAGCCAGGCTACAGAGCTCCAGAAACCGTAGCCATAGCAGAGGAGCGGCCGGAACAGAATGCTCCTGTTGCGGTACAGGAACGCGGCTAATAGGGGAGTTTGTGGTGCTATTTTCCATTTGCCCTTGATGAATCCTAACACAAATCCATATCTATAACATATCCATTCTGATTCTTCTTCTTCTTAATATTATTATTATTATTGTTATTATCATAACCGTACTCAGCGAATGGAAAATAGCACCACAAACTGAGCTATTATCCCTGTGCTTGTACCCGCAACAGGAGCTCTCTGGGCCGGCCACAACGTGATGCAGCTCGGCTTGGCATAGGGGTTTCTGGAGCTCTGTAGCCTGGCTGTACGATCGCAAAGTTGTGAACAGAAAAAATACCACATACGAGCAAATATAACCTGCTCCGCTATAATGAAACTGTTAAAACTAAGATGCCTGGATAAAGAAATAATTTTTCGAAACGATATATTTGACAGAATCAGTATTTTACGCAAGCTAGTTCTTAATGCTAATTCAGACACACTAACAGAGCGGGGGGAGCTGTGAACGCGCATTGGAAATCCACAGGAACGTGCAAACTGTTCGTGAACGGGGCGGGGTCTGAGAAAAGCACAACTGCGCATGTCAAAAGGGGTCGGGTCGATTCGGCAAGATGGCGCTAATCAAAATGTTTCAGGAAGTAAATCGCTTCCTGGCCCCTTGGTAAAAATGCTAAATTAGAAGCTCAAAAGTTAGAGTGTGGGCCCATACGTTTCAATGGAGAGTGCAGTTGCCCCAAGCAGGGCTTAAAAACGAAATTATTTTTAAATCGGTTCGCTCCGAGCAGAACCAGAATATTTAACGTTTCCGTTCTCGTGTTCCGCCACCAACATAGCGTTCCTGAACCGGTTACGATAAATAACGTTCCGTTCACCGTTACGGGGGTGTTAGCCTATTAAGACTCTATAGTCCTACAGTATTTCTTGTACAAACATTTTATAATGTTTTGTTATTTATAAATAATTAGTCATCTCATTCATTCATCTGCACAATCCCTATTGTTTATGCTGCGTTCCTTTTGTATGGGAGCTCCGGATTTGGCGCCTATACGCATAATACGTAGCCTATCGTCTGACATCCGCGGTCTTTAATATTATAGTCATTTAACTTATGCTATTCAATGATCAGGGTTGCACGGCACATTGTCACTAAAGTGTGCTCATATTAATTAATGTAGCCTAATCATTTGGTTTGTGAAAGTCAAGACGTGACAGAAATCTGCAACAATAGGCTATGACTAGATTCCAAGAGGCGCGCTCGCTTTCACAGCCTAGTTGAACTCTGAAGGATGCAGACCATTAAATTCGCAAAACATAGGTTTATGCATACTAGTATACATCCAAGCAACTGTCACAAAGTACTCCGTGTTTTAAATAGCCAAACCAGACTTGGAGCGAGATGCGCAACGAGTGAAAATTGGCTTCCGCTGAATAGATAGAGGAACTTTATTGCAGACACGCAGGTCCATATAAAACATTATATTTGCACAGTAGGCAGGTCCATATAAAACATTATATTTGCACAGTAGGCTATTATTTCTTTCACTTTATTATTTGCATCATTCTTTGTGGACCAATGTTGGAATAAATTTGCCTTCAAACGTATTGCCCTCTCTGACATCCGCGGTCTTTATGTGAAATCTAGTTTTAGCCTACTGAAACATTACAGGCTATAGGCTAGCCTACTCTTCTTCAATTAAACAAAATAAATCACATTGATATCTTTGCTAAGTACTAAGCTGTAAGGACGAGCTGAACTACTGTTTTGCACAGGCAAACAAAAGAGTGTGTGACAGCCCTGCGCAACGCGTGCTAATTGGCTGCCGCTGAGTGGTTGGGAAACATCAAGAATAGTCATGCATCTTAGCTTGTTGTAGAAACTTGGGAATCCTGTTTTTAGACTAGTCATGTAATCGGTTACAAAACCACCGTCTAGTCATCAGTGAAAATAGTCGCTGCGCACATCCCTAGTCTGAACTAGGCTATGGTGTGTTGTTGTAATATCTAAATCTCTTCATTTCGCTAAGCAAGCATTTAAGATCCTGACTGTGAAATAACAGATTTAGGGGCCTAGGCTACATTACAAAAACAGGACAAGATGTAGGCTACAAATTTAATTAATTTAATTTAGCCTATTCGGCCATAAAAGGCTCATCTTTATTCTTTTTTACAATTATTTTTAAGTTATATAGGCCTACTACAAAGAACGAAAAAATAACGTTAACCGGTTTTAAAGATTTCAAATTAACGTTTCTGTTCTGGAACAAATAAAGACCATTTCGTTTTCGTTGCTGTTTCTGTTCCGTTCGTTTTCGGTTTTCGTTTCCGTTCCTTGAACCGGTTCGGAGCCTTGGCCCCAAGTCACACGGCTTAGATACTTACATTTTACAAATCAGCACATGTTTTAATGTATAACATGTGTATGAGCTGTTAAAACTGTAGGAGCGACAGCAGTTTACAAAACGTGTAGATGTTTTCAAAAAACAGGCTGCCACACTCTAAAAACTGAACATTCCACACATCCACTTCAATGTTAAAAAAGGTCCCAAACAAACTTAAATTACATAAAAACTATAAGGACAGCACAAAAAATGAAGGTGGAGAAAGGTTTCAAAGCTGAAGAGGATTTCAAGGTCCGCCCATAGACTTCCATTGTAAAAAAAAATATTGAAAAAGCTGAATATTTTAAAAAGTATAAAAAATATTAAAGATCTGAAATGTACGCCATAATGACCTTAAAGGACTGAACATTTTGATAGTTGAATGGTTTCTGTAGCTCAAAGTATGAAGGAGTTGAAGGCTGAAGAAGGTTTCGAAACTCCCCCATTGACTTACATAAAAAAAAAAAGTTGAATAAGTTGAATATTTTAAAAAGTATAAAAGGTATAAAAAATCTGAAAGGATTCCGATAATGTCCTTAACAAGCTGAACATTTTGATACTTGAATGGTTTAAGTAGCTCAAAGTATGAAGGAGCTACAGAGAGCCAAAAAACGTACGGAAGAAGAAGTAAGAACTAGAAAGTACATTTCCTGGAGAAAATGTGAGGTGGGCTAGGTGCTGCAGCTGTATGTAACAGCTACTGCTAGAACTACTACGTACCGGACAATCTCCATGCACCCACCGGCGAAGACCGTGTGTCTCTAGCCCACTCAGGGGCCTGAATTGTGGAGTCTGTGGCGTGGACAGTGATGTGGTGGTGAGACTCCGCCCCATCAGGTCAGAGCTGGTCGGGGACATTGTACCCCTCTCCGGGCCACCTACCCGCCCGCACGGGTGAAGACCATGTGTCTCTAGCCCACTCGGACTGAGTTGTGGGGAACGTGGTGTCGATAGTGGCGTAGTGGCTTTCAGTGCTAGCTAGCTAGTGTAACCACTGTAATACAGTTTACAGTTCCTGCTAGTTTATAGTTAACCATTGTAAACTAGCAGGAATGGCTCTGAGACTCGCTTAGGGTTGATATGGTTTTTACAGTACCCGACCTGTACACAGAAAGGCATCACATCACAGCATACAGATGGAAAAGACTGTCCCAGCTGACACTGCTTGTCTGGGACCATCTTGTCCATCTCTATAGGCTAACTGTGATGTGATGCCTTTCTGTGTACATGACAGATAAAAACCATGTCAACCTTAAGCAAGTGTCAGAGCAATTTCTGCTAGTTTACAGTGGTTACACTAGCCATGACAATAACTACCTAGGTAGCCATGTTGATATCTAGTCAGACTAGTTATCGACATGGCAGTGTCAGAAATACTGTTATTTAACACTAACAATAATCTGAATTAGTCAGGTGCTGAACTGAGTAAGTCACATGAGAAAGAATAACGTTGCACACTGTGGTGGTCATAGATTGTCCTTCCACAGTGTGTGCTGGACCTGCAGAGTGTGATGAGGCCACCAATATCAGCGCCTGTAAACAGAAGCCAGGAGAGAAACCAGGTCCTCATCAACACTGAGGTAGTCAGGAGAGTAACCAGGTCCTCATCAACCCTGAGGTGGTCAGGAGAGTGACCAGGTCGTCATCAACACTGAGCTGGTCAGGAGAGTAACCAGGTCCTCATCAACACTGAGCTGGTCAGGAGAGTAACCAGGTCCTCATCAACACTGAGCTGGTCAGGAGAGTAACCAGGTCATCATCAACACTGAGGTAGTCAGGAGAGTAACCAGGTCCTCATCAACACTGAGGTAGTCAGGAGAGTAACCAGCTCCTCATCAACACTGAGCTGGTCAGGAGAGTAAACAGGTCATCATCAACACTGAGGTAGTCAGGAGAGTAACCAGGTCCTCATCAACACTGAGGTAGTCAGGAGAGTAACCAGGTCCTCATCAACACTGAGCTGGTCAGGAGAGTAACCAGGTCCTCATCAACACTGAGGTAGTCAGGAGAGTAACCAGGTCCTCATCAACACTGAGGTAGTCAGGAGAGTAACCAGGTCCTCATCAACACTGAGGTAGTCAGGAGAGTAACCAGGTCGTCATCAACACTGAGGTAGTCAGGAGAGTAACCAGGTCGTCATCAACACTGAGGTAGTCAGGAGAGTAACCAGGTCGTCATCAACACTGAGGTAGTCAGGAGAGTAACCAGCTCCTCATCAACACTGAGCTGGTCAGGAGAGTAACCAGGTCCTCATCAACACTGAGGTGGTCAGGAGAGTAACCAGGTCCTCATCAACACTGAGGTAGTCAGGAGAGTAACCAGGTCCTCATCAACACTGAGCTGGTCAGGAGAGTAACCAGGTCCTCATCAACACTGAGGTAGTCAGGAGAGTAACCAGGTCGTCATCAACACTGAGGTAGTCAGGAGAGTAACCAGGTCCTCATCAACACTGAGCTGGTCAGGAGAGTAACCAGGTCCTCATCAACACTGAGGTAGTCAGGAGAGTAACCAGGTCCTCATCAACACTGAGCTGGTCAGGAGAGTAACCAGGTCCTCATCAACACTGAGCTGGTCAGGAGAGTAACCAGGTCCTCATCAACACTGAGCTGGTCAGGAGAGTAACCAGGTCCTCATCAACACTGAGCTGGTCAGGAGAGTAACCAGGTCCTCATCAACACTGAGCTGGTCAGGAGAGTAACCAGGTCGTCATCAACACTGAGGTAGTCAGGAGAGTAACCAGGTCCTCATCAACACTGAGCTGGTCAGGAGAGTAACCAGGTCGTCATCAACACTGAGCTGGTCAGGAGAGTAACCAGGTCGTCATCAACACTGAGGTAGTCAGGAGAGTAACCAGGTCCTCATCAACACTGAGGTAGTCAGGAGAGTAACCAGGTCCTCATCAACACTGAGGTAGTCAGGAGAGTAACCAGGTCCTCATCAACACTGAGCTGGTCAGGAGAGTAACCAGGTCCTCATCAACACTGAGCTGGTCAGGAGAGTAACCAGGTCCTCATCAACACTGAGGTAGTCAGGAGAGTAACCAGGTCCTCATCAACACTGAGGTAGTCAGGAGAGTAACCAGGTCCTCATCAACACTGAGCTGGTCAGGAGAGTAACCAGGTCCTCATCAACACTGAGGTAGTCAGGAGAGTAACCAGGTCCTCATCAACACTGAGGTAGTCAGGAGAGTAACCAGGTCCTCATCAACACTGAGCTGGTCAGGAGAGTAACCAGGTCCTCATCAACACTGAGCTGGTCAGGAGAGTAACCAGGTCCTCATCAACACTGAGCTGGTCAGGAGAGTAACCAGGTCCTCATCAACACTGAGGTAGTCAGGAGAGTAACCAGGTCCTCATCAACACTGAGGTAGTCAGGAGAGTAACCAGGTCCTCATCAACACTGAGGTAGTCAGGAGAGTAACCAGGTCCTCATCAACACTGAGCTGGTCAGGAGAGTAACCAGGTCCTCATCAACACTGAGCTGGTCAGGAGAGTAACCAGGTCCTCATCAACACTGAGGTAGTCAGGAGAGTAACCAGGTCCTCATCAACACTGAGGTAGTCAGGAGAGTAACCAGGTCCTCATCAACACTGAGGTAGTCAGGAGAGTAACCAGGTCCTCATCAACACTGAGGTAGTCAGGAGAGTAACCAGGTCCTCATCAACACTGAGGTAGTCAGGAGAGTAACCAGGTCCTCATCAACACTGAGGTAGTCAGGAGAGTAACCAGGTCCTCATCAACACTGAGGTAGTCAGGAGAGTAACCAGGTCCTCATCAACACTGAGCTGGTCAGGAGAGTAACCAGGTCCTCATCAACACTGAGGTAGTCAGGAGAGTAACCAGGTCCTCATCAACACTGAGGTAGTCAGGAGAGTAACCAGGTCGTCATCAACACTGAGGTAGTCAGGAGAGTAACCAGGTCCTCATCAACACTGAGCTGGTCAGGAGAGTAACCAGGTCCTCATCAACACTGAGGTAGTCAGGAGAGTAACCAGGTCCTCATCAACACTGAGGTGGTCAGGAGAGTAACCAGGTCCTCATCAACACTGAGGTAGTCAGGAGAGTAACCAGGTCCTCATCAACACTGAGCTGGTCAGGAGAGTAACCAGGTCCTCATCAACACTGAGCTGGTCAGGAGAGTAACCAGGTCCTCATCAACACTGAGGTAGTCAGGAGAGTAACCAGGTCCTCATCAACACTGAGGTAGTCAGGAGAGTAACCAGGTCCTCATCAACACTGAGCTGGTCAGGAGAGTAACCAGGTCCTCATCAACACTGAGGTAGTCAGGAGAGTAACCAGGTCCTCATCAACACTGAGGTAGTCAGGAGAGTAACAAGGTCGTCATCAACACTGAGGTAGTCAGGAGAGTAACCAGGTCCTCATCAACACTGAGCTGGTCAGGAGAGTAACCAGGTCCTCATCAACACTGAGGTAGTCAGGAGAGTAACCAGGTCGTCATCAACACTGAGCTGGTCAGGAGAGTAACCAGGTCCTCATCAACACTGAGGTAGTCAGGAGAGTAACCAGGTCTTTATCAACACTGAGGTGGTCAGGAGAGTAACCAGGTCCTCATCAACACTGAGGTAGTCAGGAGAGTAACCAGGTCCTCATCAACACTGAGGTAGTCAGGAGAGTAACCAGGTCCTCATCAACACTGAGGTAGTCAGGAGAGTAACCAGGTCGTCATCAACACTGAGGTAGTCAGGAGAGTAACCAGGTCGTCATCAACACTGAGGTAGTCAGGAGAGTAACCAGGTCCTCATCAACACTGAGGTAGTCAGGAGAGTAACCAGGTCGTCATCAACACTGAGCTGGTCAGGAGAGTAACCAGGTCCTCATCAACACTGAGGTAGTCAGGAGAGTAACCAGGTCCTCATCAACACTGAGGTAGTCAGGAGAGTAACCAGGTCCTCATCAACACTGAGGTAGTCAGGAGAGTAACCAGGTCCTCATCAACACTGAGGTAGTCAGGAGAGTAACCAGGTCCTCATCAACACTGAGCTGGTCAGGAGAGTAACCAGGTCCTCATCAACGCTGAGGTGGTCAGGAGAGTAACCAGGTCCTCATCAACACTGAGCTGGTCAGGAGAGTAACCAGGTCCTCATTAACACTGAGGTGGTCAGGAGAGTAACCAGGTCCTCATCAACACTGAGGTAGTCAGGAGAGTAACCAGGTCCTCATCAACACTGAGGTAGTCAGGAGAGTAACCAGGTCCTCATCAACACTGAGGTGGTCAGGAGAGTAACCAGGTCCTCATCAACACTGAGCTGGTCAGGAGAGTAACCAGGTCCTCATCAACACTGAGGTAGTCAGGAGAGTAACCAGGACCTCATCAACACTGAGGTAGTCAGGAGAGTAACCAGGACCTCATCAACACTGAGGTAGTCAGGAGAGTAACCAGGTCCTCATCAACACTGAGCTGGTCAGGAGAGTAACCAGGTCCTCATCAACACTGAGCTGGTCAGGAGAGTAACCAGGTCCTCATCAACACTGAGGTAGTCAGGAGAGTAACCAGGTCCTCATCAACACTGAGCAGGTAGTCAGGAGAGTAACCAGGTCCTCATCAACACTGAGGTGGTCAGGAGAGTAACCAGGTCGTCATCAACACTGAGGTAGTCAGGAGAGTAACCAGGTCCTCATCAACACTGAGGTAGTCAGGAGAGTAACCAGGTCCTCATCAACACTGAGGTAGTCAGGAGAGTAACCAGGTCCTCATCAACACTGAGGTAGTCAGGAGAGTAACCAGGTCCTCATCAACACTGAGCTGGTCAGGAGAGTAACCAGGTCCTCATCAACACTGAGGTAGTCAGGAGAGTAACCAGGTCCTCATCAACACTGAGGTAGTCAGGAGAGTAACCAGGTCCTCATCAACACTGAGGTAGTCAGGAGAGTAACCAGGTCTTTATCAACACTGAGGTGGTCAGGAGAGTAACCAGGTCGTCATCAACACTGAGGTAGTCAGGAGAGTAACCAGGTCGTCATCAACACTGAGGTAGTCAGGAGAGTAACCAGGTCCTCATCAACACTGAGCTGGTCAGGAGAGTAACCAGGTCCTCATCAACACTGAGGTAGTCAGGAGAGTAACCAGGTCCTCATCAACACTGAGGTAGTCAGGAGAGTAACCAGGTCCTCATCAACACTGAGCTGGTCAGGAGAGTAACCAGGTCCTCATCAACACTGAGGTAGTCAGGAGAGTAACCAGGTCCTCATCAACACTGAGGTAGTCAGGAGACTAACCAGGTCCTCATCAACACTGAGGTAGTCAGGAGAGTAACCAGGTCATCATCAACACTGAGCTGGTCAGGAGAGTAACCAGGTCCTCATCAACACTGAGGTAGTCAGGAGAGTAACCAGGTCCTCATCAACACTGAGGTGGTCAGGAGCGTAACCAGGTCCTCATCAACACTGAGGTAGTCAGGAGAGTAACCAGGTCCTCATCAACACTGAGGTGGTCAGGAGAGTAACCAGGTCCTCATCAACACTGAGCTGATCAGGAGAGTAACCAGGTCCTCATCAACACTGAGGTAGTCAGGGACGAGCACAGCTCTGCTAGGCAGACTTCTTATGGTGGAGCTTTCGGTGACCAGGTGGAGGAGCCAATGGACCGGTCACTGACAACCTGGGTGTTCATGGTAAGTTGTCTTTGGTACCACTGTACTTTTAGGGTACTTTGATGGAGGTTATTCAGATTTCTTTTTACACCATACACTGTATATGCATTATAATGAATTACCCTGTGTTTTATTACCCATCAAGAAGAGCCAATCCCTGCCCAAAGTAAACCTGAGAGTGTGAATCTGGGTGGTCAGGGAGAGTCACATGATTTCAAGTGATTTGTACTCTTCACTGGCCTCCCCCCCACAAACACTGAGAGACTTCAGCTCATTCAAAACTCTGCAGCCCGACTACAAAAACCAAGAAGAAAGAGCACATTAGTCCAGTCTGAGCTGGACTGGGCTGAGCTGCTCTGCATTGGCTTCCAGTAACATTTAAAGTTGATTTTAAAGTCCTCCATATATACAAAGTCCTTAATGGCCGAGGACCAACTACATTACTAAATCCTTTGTGAATTACATGCTTCCAAGAACACTGCGATCATCCACTGCTGGTTTACTAGAAGTTCCCAGCAACAGTCGGAAGAAGATCGGGAGTTTAGTCTTGTCAATTATTAGCCTGGTATGACCATCCAGATCTAGCGAGCTCACTGCTTCGCTCCGCAATATCGGTCTGGCCTTCGCCCCATAGAGAGCGATTATGTGGGAGGGGGTACTTGCCTTGACAGACAAACACCTTCAGCCAATGAGCGTTCAGCAAACTTTTGCCAAATCCAGTCGGAAGAACGGCAAAAACGTCTTTATCACCGAGAAACTCCGCTAGTGCATACTCTTGTTCTTGTTTAAATGTTGTGATTAAGTCTATTTCTGCAATAACTGCACTTATAGCTGCGTTTATTCTTCTAAAAGCAATACATAGCGCCCCCACAGGCTCTGCGAGTAAGTGCACTGTCGTACTGTCGTAAAGTTATCACATTGTCTTTTTCTTTTTCTGGCTTCCTCCGTGATGTTTCGCTTCGGTTTTCTCACCTCCGCCATGATATCATTGCATGTTCTATTAATACATCCATGCATGATATCCATAGACACCGGAATAGTTAGGTACTACTGTGTTGTTTAAGCACAACGTTGGGCATGCACACTTCGACTGAATGCTGTGTCCCGGGGGCGCAAGTTTTAAAAGGTAATAAATGTCAATGTATTATCTTTCTGAGTAGACTATTTGGACGATTGAGCTTACTTTTAGTAAATCTAATTGGAGAATTAGCACCAGACATGTTTGTAAAGGTCCAAATATCGCGATGTATTGCTTTAACGTTACCACTCGTTGCTTCGGGAGCAGCCATGTTTGTTTAGAAAACGGCACGGACACGAACCAATCAGGGGCTGCTTTCCACTGTGGGGCGGGACAGCAGTTAAAACGCAGTCCCTGATTGGCCTGGTATGGTCTGGATTTTGGCATAATCGCTCTGGAGGAGGCGAAGGCCAGACCGTTCTGCGCTAGTGAAACAGAATGTGAGCTCGTGAGAACGGGATGGTCGTACCAGGCTAGTCAATTATGGCCCAAAGCTATGAAACCTAATACCTATAGATATCGGGGAAGCCAGACCGCTAAATAGTTTTAACAGAAAGCTAAAAACTAATCTCTTCACTTAAACTTTTAACTACCTCATTTGGCACTTGCGGGCTACTGCACTATACTTGTGTGTGTGTGTGTGTGTGTGTGTTTGTGTGTGCATGCAGCCCAGTATCACGAGGAAAACATAGAATAGACAAGTAGAGGCACTTGTTGAAATGGCTCAGTTTCACGTTTTAGCCATGCATAGAATACACGTTTGAAGAACGTGAAATAGCAGCAGAAAACAGAGTTTATGACTGGTTGTTCTCAGAGTTTTGTGGTTGTCACATTGGAACACGTGATAGAAGAGGGGTATACATTTTCGAGCGCTTTTAAGGGTGGGCTGGGTGTCTCAAACAACCTTGGTGAGACAACACCGAGTGCAAAACTAGCTAGCGAAACTAGCAAACAACAATGTTTTACAAGCAACTAGCAAACAACACTACTAACTAGCCAACTAGCTCACATTCTTACTGTCATTATTATTAGCTAGCGTGAGCTACTGTTCTTATAGATACTGTTCGCATTAGCTAGCGTTAGCTAGTTCGTATTCTAATGATAGCTAACGTTGCAGCGTGCGTGCGTGTGTGTACCTTACCAGTAAAATATTTTATTAAATTGCATTCATCAAATAATGAATGATAAAACAATTGGAATAGGTTCAATATTCTAAGTCTGATGGGAATGTGCAGACTGGGTCACACCCAACCAAGATTTTACCAAGATTTAGTAGAAATCGTATTGTGTTAAATGTTCTAGTAGTCCAGGACGAATTTCACTTTGTTACTAGGTTTGGAACCGCTGCCAATTGTATTATTGCATGACCTGTTAGAACATATGAACAGACTCTGTCTGGTGCTTTGTGATGTTGAATTGGTAATATATACATTTTTTGGTTGTATTTTACAAAAAGGTTGTATTTTACTTCATTTCTTATCTTTATCTTTTTTTATTGTGTCTATTCTGTTTATTGTGTGATCTTCCATCTTATTTTTTAAATGTTGAAGTGAGCTTCCCTCCATCCAGGACATCTACACCAGGCGGTGTGGGAGGAAAACGAGGAGAATCCTTAGAGATCCCAGTCACCAAAACCACAAGCTCCTCACACTGAGGCCATCAGACAGACACTACCACAACATCAGGGCACACATCAACTGGCTGAGAGTTTTTTACCCAGGCCATCAGACTATTGAACTCCTGAGGTGTGTGAACAGTTACTGTGTATATATGCCATCTATGAATAGTACATTAATGTACAACACTGTATGTTGTCCATAACATTATACAGTATATATGAGTTGTGGCCTGAGGATATGGACAGAAGGCTGGTGGATGAGGAAGATGCGGTCTGTGCTGCTGCCTCCTGCGTGATGATGTTTGGATGGGCAGTGCCACACGCCCCTCAGTACCAGCAGATCCAGAGGACCACACGGGTTTGCCTGGATCTTGTTGCCAGCATTCTGCGCATCCTCTTCTAGTGAGTGTTTTTGAGCAGGAGGCTTAAGTTGACTCCTAGAGTTTGTAATCATAGTTTTCACTAACTCTGGATCTTGTATTTCACAACTGCAGGTTCAGGAAGCAGTTTGAGATTACTTTGCTTTTATTGTTGACTTTCGTTGTCTTTTATTATTGTCCTTATTCAGCTCTGCGTTGTGTTTTGATTTCAATAAAAGACGGCCCCCAATCTCACACAATACCCAAAACAAGCAAGCACTGGGTAAAGTCTCTGTGAAAAGCAGGAATGAGATGCTAAACAAGAACAGAGTTAAACCAGGCCAGGTCAAGCCTGGCTTATGTGTGTTGGCTGGCTTGTTTCTGTGTGGGACTGGTAGGACGGTAATGTCTGATAAAAAAAGATGGGTCTTATCTCCTGGACACATCAGTTCCAATGCTTCCAATGCTAATCCAGCACAATGAGAGTGGGATAGTGTTACGTGTGTGGTTTATGTATGTTGTATGGATGTAGGCCTACTGTGTTTGGTTCTGTTTTGTGTTGTTTTTGTCTCCCCCTTCTGTTTCACTTCTCCTACTTCTCAGATGCGCGCGCCTGGTTCACCAATTATCATTCACCACCTGTTCCATATCTCCAATCAGCCAGTCCCACGCCCTATATATATAGTCCCCTTTTCCTTCAGTTCTCTCTCTCCCTTTTGAAAGCTGGGTTGGTTTGTGTTTAGTTGGAGAGCTGTGGCAGAGCTCTGGTTTGTTTTGATTCTGTTTGATGTTTGTCCTTTAGTTATGTTACATGTGAAGCTTCTGTATTTTGTTGTCTATTTACCTTTGTTGTCAGCCTACTTTAGTTGTGTTATGTTTGTTAAATCTCTTGTTTTTGCACACAGGGACAAGTGAGAATAGGAAGATACCCTGGGGTCTACATCTTAGCATCACGTAGGTTTACCTGTTGTTACAACCCTAGGTTAGAGTGAGCACCACCCACTGTACTTAGGGGTGCTTGGCACCTGCCAAGGGGGGTGGGGGTATTATTTATTTTTGTATTTTCTTTGGTGCCACTGATAGTTCTCCTTGATCCCTGTGTTGCTGATTACATTATATTAATAAACCTTCTTGATTTATTATTGGTTTCTGAGTTTTGTGTTGCTGCACCCTCACCTGCTATCTGTTGCCTTATGTTGCGCCCTTCCTCCCTGAGCCACCTTGTGGGGGCGTAACAGATAGCCAGTTAGCTCATGGGCTCACAACAACTAGCAGCAGCTTCCATAACATTCATGGTAGCGGTCAGTGGCTAAAGCAGTTACACTGATGATTCCTGTAATGTTAGCTATTTTGCTGCAATGGGTTCAACTTTTCTTTCTGGATAAAAGTCATGACTTGCTGTTTTGCACTTCCCTTTAGGTGGTGAATAAATAGACCCAAGACACAGTGGGTTATTTGGACATCTACTAGGATCTTGATATTATATTGATATGAAAGTAAAGTATTTGCCCTTAGAAGTAAATTGTAATTAAAATGGTTCTTAGCTAAGTAACCTAAGTGTAGGCAGACTTGAAAGGTCAATTGTAATAATATCATGAATGAACAATTGTTAACATAGTACTCAACAGAATAGGTAATACTCAAGTCTTGATTGAAACTTTTCCTAAATGCTTTATTAAACATACAGACATGCACACATACAGACATGCACATTAAAAGTAGCCATAAGGTGTTATTTTGCATGTGCTCTCAGGACATGTTGTGGTTGTGACCATCTTTGTAAAGAAGAGAGGCATGTAATGCACATGTATACAGTAGTAGAGTCAGTTGTCTATTGTATAGAAAAGGTGTTCAATTGCTCAAGTGTTGTCAGGTTTTGAGTTTGAGTGTTCAGGCTCAAGTGTACAGTGGTGCAGAGTCAGTTGTCTATTGTATAGACAAGGTGCAAGGTGTCACGTGTTCACTTGTTGGTCCAGGGGGTGGCATGTGTGCCATTGTTATAATTAGAGTGAGGGCCTATGTATTATAGTACAACCAGAGTACTATCAACGGAGTCTTCTTCTGAGCTGCTGGTTGGCAGGGGGCTTCTTCTGAGCTACTCTTTGGCAGGGGGCAAGTGATGTCTTGAGCCTCTTCATAACAGAAGTGAACATGTGACACCTTGCACCTTGTCTATACAATAGACAACTGACTGCACCACTGTACACTCGAACAAACACCTGACAACACTTGAGCAATTGAACACCTTGTCTATACAATAGAGAACTGACTCTGCACTACTGTATACTACTGTACAGTATACTTGACATGTTATGTAATTGCACTGCCTGTATCATGGACACAGTCACAGCCATCCATGATCAGATACTGCTGTCTGGCCATGTCCTGTCCGGGTGGGGCTTGCACCTGAAGACCATGTTTGGGGGGGCTGGACATCAGCGTTGCACAGCAGCCGACACCTGACTGGTGTTGCATCACGGTGTTCTCTGGCCTCAACCACACCAGGCATCCCAGCATCATAAAAATAGTGCATTAAAATATTGGCCACAAATAAAATACAACCATACCATGTCCATAAAATGGAATAGCTAATACATGACAATGATAATTACCTGAAGTGCTGGTAACTCTTAATGTTTGGGAGCTTTCTGAAATAGCTACTCAGATGCTGGTGCCAGTTGTAGCTTTCAACAAGCACTGTGCCGTCCTCAAGTCCGACAAGCTGTGGGGTGTTGACTTTCTTCACAGGAGCGCTGTCTCTCACCACCTCAGCAATGTCAGTAAAAGTCTCCACTCTGGTCTTCCTATAGTGCTGCTTGATAAAGCCAAAGCACCAGTCAGGGGCAAACTTGGTGTGGCCTGCAATCAGGAAGTGTAGGTCCAGCTTCAGGTGAAGCTTGTGCATGGTCTGCCAAGCACAGTACCACAGCACAAAGTTGTTCTTGTTTTGTCCATTGCAGTTGTCACAATGAAGGTCCACATGTGTTTCTCCAACTCCATAGTTGTTCAAGAAACGTAGTTGATGACTGCATTGCTGCTCTTGACGCCATCCCTTTGTCGATCAGGTAGTTCACTTGCTTTTATGGTAGCTAAACATAAAAAAGCTCAATTAATGAACAGAAATACTGATCAGAAGCTATATTACAAGTAATTCCTAACTTGCAGATCCCATCATAATTGTAGTTTATGGGTTATGTCATAGAAATTATAGTTTCATCATCTCCTTTTGTAATTCACCACCTCCCTCAACCTTTCACATAGCTGTGCTAACCTAATTCATGACAGGATGACCTCCAGGAGGTCCACACACCTAGAAATCTGTCTACTCCAGAATAACCATCCTTTGTCCCTTTGTCTCCAAGAAATTACCGCCTTTTCTCATGTCACGTGTCTGTATTCTCGACCACGCCTGCCATTTCATATGACGTACAATGGGTTAGCCAATCACATCCTCAAAGCGCCATACCTGTGTTTGCTTGAATATAAGGCTGCACAAGATCAGGCTGCGGCCACTTCTTTGGGATACCACTCATGTGCGTTGTCCGGAAGTCCTTGCGCTCGTATGTTTTCTCAATAAACCAGACTTAACCTGTTTGAGCGAATCTTGGTAAATCCTTTTTGACTAGATCAGTTAAATCCATTACAGTTACGATTTGCTTAAAGGAGTAGTAAAGGGAAAATGCATGTTTATCCCTGTTTTAAGGTTACTTATGATCATATACAATGGTTCAGATCAAAACGTTGACAAAACTAGCACTTGAGAAAATCAGATAATTGCTCTACCACCGTTTTGGTCATACAATGGATGTAGGTGTGCACCGTGAAAAATCATTCAAAAAACTCTCAGTTTCAAAGACAACAAACTCACTGAGGTGTTAGTTGGCGTTCTGACATATAATTCGTCCATAAAGTAAGATTCTAGTTAATCTGGAAAGGCTTTTTTAAATATTTAGCATAGAACTATTTAGTCGCAGCACATACGTATGTAAACTTCTGCAAACTAGGTAGCCTAGCAACAAAACAATAACAATAGCTACCGTAAGTAGTTCCGCTTCCTGAATCCCCTCTGCGGATTGATCTACACATCTACAACGGTCGCGCCAATACAAGTCAATGGATTTCATAAAATGATCAATAAAACCCTACAGGATTCATACTTTGCGGCGAATTTGATGTCAGAACACCAACGGACACCAATTACCCCCTCGGTGAGCTTCTTGTCTTTGAAATCGAGAGTTTAACATGTTTTTGAAAGATTTTTTAAGGAGCCCACCCACATCCATTGTATGACCAAAACGGTGGTAGAGCAATTATCAGACTTTCTCAAAAGTGCTAGTTTTGTCAACTGTGATGGTTGCTGGCCTGCCTCTGGGGGGGATGTTTGTACTTTGTCTCCCCCTGCAGGTAGGTGGGACCAGCAGACCATCAGGTCTAATCATGGCCTGATGTAATACACCTGACGCCGGTGGCAGTAGGCTACTTAGCCCCACGCTCCCCATTTCACCGGCCCTCTCTCCTCGCACTCCTTTGATTCATTTGTGGCATTTCATGTTTGTGGCAATTTTGGTTTTGCATCTAACAACATCCTGCCTTCATCTTACTATTCACCCATCCACTCACATACACCACACACACACGACTGATTTACTGACGGACACACTCCACTTAATTTCTGTAACTACATTTTTTGGCTTTAGTTTGTTAGAAATAAAGCATTTGTTATATTTTTCCCTTCATCTCCGGCTTGGCCTCCCCTTATTTGTCATTTGTCCCAGAGCCGGGGCGTGACACAACGTTTTGATCTGAACCATTGTATATGATCATAAGTAACCTTAAACATGCATTTTCCCTTTACTACTCCTTTAATAGAGAAAAACATCCTCTCTTAATCCCTTCAGTCATCAAAATTAACTTTTTAGCTCACCAGCCAAATGACTGGTAGATGAAAAATTGTACCCACCAAACCTTTTTTTCCCCAGCCAAAAATAACATTTATATAAAGCCTTTTTTGTGTCACGTAGACGTACATTTAATCTGCATAATAACATGATATAGTGGTGAATAAAAAAACTGGTCAGAGCAGATTCCTGGTGCCACAGCAAAGGTGGTGTTGTAGTCCTATCCCCAACTGAAAATATTGATCTGGTGATTAGTCAACCCATTGCTAAATCACAAACTACTAAGCTATCCCATTGGAATGAGCCTATAACCATACCAGCTGGGCAAGCTGACTTTGCTAGCTACCTAACCTAGCCCTAATGATATTGTCCTGCTCGATTGCTGTGCAACATATCAACTGACCAGTTGTTAAATGTATTTCACAACACTGGTTATTCTAGCCAACAATGTCAAATATAGAGGGTTTCCATGGCCCGTCATCTGCCGGCCATGTTGGAGGTTGACGCTACTGAATGTAGATAGCTAGCTAGATAGATATATAGATCAATAGACAGGTAGATAGACCTATCTATCTACCTATCTATCTAGTCACAGACTGATGTCAAGTGCGCAGCTCATCTCTTGTTTATCACTTTCCCTTGATGGAAATGAATTTTTATTATAATTCATATGAATGTACTGTACCCTCGAAAAATTTGATTTTGAAAAATTTGATTTTATGTAATTTTTTGTTCTTTCGAAAAATTAAATTTTTTGACCATTTTTCATAATGACAAGTTTATATATCCATGTATAGACTGGCAGAAATATAACCACCCAGAAAAAAATACATTATTTTATTTTGAATACTATTATTACATATTTTTGATGTCATATAACTCAACATTTGTTGAAGGTTTTTACAAAAACTTTCTGCCTTACACTGAAAAAAACCTCTTATGAAAATATCTTTCACTTCATCCTTTGAGAATTATTTTTTGTCTCGCCAAATCGACAAAACAAGATAATTGCATTTTAATATAAAATACTGCCATTGCACTGTATGACAATATTTTGTCACCCTGAATGACACATATCACTACTGCCCACAAATATTGATTAAATGTGATTCCTTCAGCAACGACAATAATGACCCTATGCACTATTAGTTGCAGCCATAGTCTCCTTCTTTAAAAAAAAACAAAAAAAAAACAGGATCAGATGTTTCTGTGCAGGCTAGCTTAGATACCATTATCCACAAGATAATGTGCCTTGAGATATCAGTTTAAAATGACAGTATTCACTATAACAATATTCATTATTTGTACAGGGGTTTCAAGGTAGCTTTATTTGTCACCTTGAATACATACAGTAGCTAACATCAGAAGACAGACTTAAAACCGCGGTTACAATAGTTATGTAGCTAGTTATTAATAAGCTACTGTTATCTTGCTAGCTACTGTAACTACAGCAACTAGCAGCAGCTAATGTTAGCTTGGTGATATAGCTAGCTACATAGCTAATATGCCCATCCACTAAGTAATGTAACCACTATTTTTAGATACCTTCTAATGTTGGTAGCTATGTTTGTGGACAGTTCTAAATGGACATGTTGGCATTCAAGTGAAATCCGTATCAGACAATGCTAGCTACCGTAGGTCTATAAAGATAATGTGCCTTAAAATACCGTAAAATGCCATAAAATGGTTTAAAATGACAATATTATAGTATTCATACAAGTAAATATGAATTGCATGATTAAATGTTGTAAACTAGTGAAAACGTGGCATAACACAGTTACTAACATTCAGCATAATGGCTGACATTGTGGTTTAACATGAAACTCTTGTGCTGAAGGACAAAGTGATACTGAATGATGGATTTCCTACATAAACATATTTACCAGGCAGTTCCTTGGCCACCTATATAAAGTAATGACCTTGACCTATAAAGATTATCCTTACCTTTCATATTAATATGGCTTTTTATAAAATATTAATATTAAAAGTATGCTTTCTGTGTTGTACTGAATGACCTGTACTTTTGTTCCAAAGGTTACTAGAAGGTGAAAAGGTGAAATCATATTTCAGAGAGATTTTCTCAGCTCATGACATTGATAGAGGGTCTTCAAGGGTTCTTATTTGAGATACCAACACTGTCACATGATTACCATCACGTGATGTGCTTTAAAATAGCTTTTTACCTTTGTTATACTGAATGACATTGATGAAGTGCAAAAGTCAAGACAAAGGTTATTCAAGTTTTAAAATATTTTTAGACACAGTATGTCACCCATTTTTCTAAATACTGTTGCAAACTAACATAATTATGCCATTGGTGTTCATTTATGTTTTAAAGATTAATTTCTACATTTTAATATCACTTTTGTCATTACATTTTTACCGGGACAGTTATAGGCCTAGTAAATGAAATTTTGACACTTTAGTGCTCAGTAGCTCCCTTAATTTAATACTTTGCAACACAAATATTTATGGGTCAAAAGAAGGATACGAGTTGAGTGATTTAATATTATATTTATACATATGTATCTTTTTATGCTCAATTGACGGCCTTGGGACACCAAGTTTACATGTCACATTTTTGACCCATATACATACTGTAATAGGTAGGCTATTCACCAATATGCTTGCTAATTTAAGTACTGCATTTTAGTGATCAAGGATGTTAAGGAAATAAAACATGTCATTGTTTTATTTAAGATATACTATTTAAAAAAGCTTTTCCAGCTTTATTCAAATAATTTGGAGGAATGAGATCACTTTCTTTTATAGGTGTAGCAGTGTGTTCACGTGACCTGCTTAGCTAGAACAAAACTCAGAACTCGCACTAAAATATAGTAATTCATGATCATTAAGATAAGGGACAGATTACGTGTAAGTCTATGATTGGATATGTCAACATTGTTAGTATGCACAACACAGTATGCACAATACAAATGTTTTATGAGGCTAGACAGTTTTTCTGTCCCTCAGTATGGTGCTGCTACGGTATGGATGGCTGGTGACTGCTTCAAGATGGCATACTGTACTTTGGTCAGGTGTGCCTCTACAATCAAGAGACAATGGAAAAGCTGTCTTAGCTACAATATCCACCATCACCACCAACAATGCCATGCACTGGTGGCAGTATTTGTATTGTAGAAATTTAAATATTGTATATGCTTGCTGAAATCAGGTTAACCAGTCATCTTTTTGTTCTTTTAATTTAATTAGTTGTTTCTCCTGAGTTGTTCCTCCAGAGAAATATGTGGCCTTGATGAAATGTACCCACCACTTTCTGCTTTGTTAACAGCTGCAGGTGTGAAACCCGTATAATGTAGGCTAATCTGAAGCGGGAGAACTCTTCAGAGAGATTTTTGCATTGACAATGAATGCTGTCTCTCTCCAAGCTGCATATAAAATGAAGACAGTTTATTACCTGAAGCCACAAAGAGTGAAGACTGAGGCTTCCACAGTCTCCATGCTATGTTTGAGGAGTTTTGTATTTTCCTAAAATAGTCACATTGCTCATTATTGGAAGGTTGTATTCAGTGTTTGGAGTTACTTAATAAATGTGTGCATTTAGCCTACAACTGTATTTAGTTGAACTCTACTTGATTTGCTTTACTGAAGTATGTCCACTCACAGAATGAATACACATATTTTTAAGATCATTTTTTACATTAAAATAAATGTAACCTAAGGCTGTCTCTGTCTCTTCATTCAGTACCCTTTCTGAAATAAAACAACTGAGGCTTATCGCATTAGATGTCCACAGGGACAACTGTGTCCCCCACAGCGAAATCCTCCAACACAAACAACCCCCTCTCTGTTGAAGCCCCCCTGGTCTAACGGTGTCTCCGTTGACTTGGTCAGAATGACCACCGCCTCCCATGCAGAGTCCTCTACAGACTACTGAGTGCTGCAAAGGGTTCTGGGGCAAAAAAAACACAACAAAGACCATTCCAAAGAGCTGCCAGCACCGGATAGGGGATCCACACTGCCACTGTCCATGACACCATCGATGGACAGTGGCAGCATGAGACCTGGGTGGTGGTTGGCTTCTCCAAAGAGGGACATGCCAGAGAGATCTGGTGAGAAATATGCATGCAGATGGGATTGAGCCAACCAGTTTTTGTGTCTGTTCCACCTGTAACAAAGTGTGCAGCTCACACATTGGACTCCACACCCATATGATGTTTGAGGCGACCCCCCCCCCCCCCCGAGAGAAGGAGAAGGCAGATAGTGAGGGCTATGGGTATGCAGAGGTGCTGAGGGTTAAGATTAAACATCCAATTCTACATTCCTGAATTGACGTCATCCTGTTTGCCAGTGCCTAGCCCACTGGATATGGTACATTATGTGTAAGTACAGACACATAGACTATTATCATTCATACCTGGATCGTTATGTAGCCTAATCACCGACAATCCTTCAGATTAATATCTATTCTTAATGAAGACGGATACATCAATAGATAGGTAGATAGAAAGATATGAACTTTATTTATCCCTGAAGGTAAATTCAATCTGTTGCAGAAAAAAGTACACATAGCACACGACAATACAATGCAATGCAATGTACAAGGCAATACAATAACATGTAGAAAGGTACAATATATATATATTGTGGTGGCTGGACTCGGTTGACCTATGACATTTGGACACTCACAAAGTACTATTATAACACTTCAGATTTAATTCACCAGTACCTACCACAGGGTTCTCCTCCCCAGGACCAACACAATCACACAACCTTGTCAAATGAGGACACGAAATATAACAGAGTAGAGTAAAAGAAACATACTTTATTACCTTACAATTGCAGCAAAGGGACGGTTACACAGAGACACAAGGGGTATCTGGGCAAGCGCGCCGACTAGTGTCGGAACATTCTGTATATACTATTCCACACAAACCTTTGAAACCTTTATCTAATGCTAGTCCTATGAGCTAACTACTTTCGTTTTCCATTCAGCCGATGTGATTAGGGTGTTCCCTGTTAGCTACAACTTTAACAGGCTTTTCATTGTGAGGTGTCCTTGGCAGTCAACTTATCTGCTACTGGAACACAGATAATAACAACTTTTCATGCGTACTGTATTCTGGAAAAGTACAGAGTGTACAGCAGTATTGAAGCTTAACGAGGCCTAAAAAGGCAGGCCTTGTGTTTAAACAACTATTATAGCACTTTAAAAAATACCTTCCACAATATATATATATATATATATATGTATATGTGGGTGTATATATGTGTATGAATGTATATTAACTTGATTATATTTTTGAATCAATTGATTCAAAAAAGTTATTGAGTTAATCACAATAATAGGCTGTGATTAATAATGATTAATCACAAGTGTGTTTTCCTTGGCGGGGTGGGGGGTAAAACAGTTAGGCATACAGCATGTGTGATGTTAGAATAAAGAGATGCATGACAAAGTGGTTAGAACTAGTATGCTCATAAGCCAGGCTAGAACTGACCTGGTCAACTCGCATCGGTGGAAAGCAATGGGCACACAACTTCGGTTTTATCCAAACTTCCATCTGGAAGCTTTTTCGAAATCGAAATCGAAAAACGAAATGTGCAGTTCAGAACACCGTCTCCTCAGTCATCGTGTTATCTCAGTGAGTGTTTACCTGTCTGAATTATTGAAAGGCGTGAAACGCGCAGATAATTTATCTGCCATACTGAAAGGGATGAAACGAGCAGATAACTTATCCACGTTTATGCACATGCCTTTCAGTAATTCAGCCAGGTAAACACTCGTGTTTGGACTTGCAGGAACAAATTGGGTTCAAATTTGGTCATATGATTTTTTTTTTTCTCCCAGATTAAGATTAAGTTTACAGATTAAGCGTGAGCATTAATGGTGACAGTCCTTATATATATATATATATATATATATATAAGGTCAGGCCAGTCAATACATTTAAAATTAAATTAATACACTTCATTTCAGGCTTAAAAAGTACTTGAAAAAACAAATTTTGGCTAGACCGCTTAGCAGTGTCGTTTACACAGAATTATGTTACATTTTCAGATTGCAGACCTCCTGACCTGATATCTAAGCCTGTAAACATGTAATAAATAGCCATCTCATAAAGGATTTCTCTATGATACCGCACTGTTAGACTCATGTTACACCAACATGAGGGAATTGTGTCTCATTCCCACAGGGAAGGTTGCAGCTTGTGATGCAATTACGTTACCGTTCTCACTCACTCATTCTATGCCCCCTATTCTTGTTTGCAGAGGAACATATCCACAGCCCAGCCGTTACAGCCTGGCAGTCTACATACACCTCCACTCTCTGACCGGTGCCAGAGAAGCACACACCACCTGTGAGGAGCACACACACCTGCCTCAGTTCATTTATTCAAGATAAGGGCACAGGTTATTCCACCTGCATCCTACATATTCTTTCCCTACCAATGTTGTAACTATTTCCAACTGCGCTCGGGGGAGAGCAAGACTTGCAGCAAGATAATTGTAGAGCCAGTCTGACACAGATTAAGTCCTGCCCTGGACACACAAAAAACACATGCACTATTTGAGTCCAAATTGGAAGTCATCATATTATGTTATGTACTCTCTCTTCGTCACACACTAACTCACTCACTCACACATTGATATAGTGGGTAAAGTGGTCATTGACCCAATGCTCTACTCGATAGCTAAATTAAACTAACCTGTCCTAAATCAGCTGCTTTACACTCATTTGAGTAAGGAATCAGTACAGGACTAACTTTGCTCTTGACCTAATTGAGACTGTCAGTCAGAATCCAATCATGACTAAAGTCAATACATGCAGTATCAGCAGATTGCTCTAACTGCTGTAACATTTCATTGTAGGTCACTAGTAATAGACTGGAAAGTATAAAAGTGTGGTAGCATATAAAGTTGATTGAAAAACCGAGGGGGTAGGGGGGATTCTAGCCAGGTACTCTTTATGGTAGTACATATACAGTAATGTTATGGTTCGGGCCGGATCCGCCCCGGCTCGCCCCCTGCACACGGTCCAGACCCTCGCCCCTGCCCCGGACCCCTGGTTCATTCTGCTCACGGTCCAGACCCTCGCCCCTGCCCCGGACCCCTGGTTCATTCTGCTCACGGTCCAGACCCTCGCCCCTGCCCCGGACCCCTGGTTCATTCTGCTCGCCCCCTGCACACGGTCCAGACCCTCGCCCCTGCCCCGGACCCCTGGTTCATTCTGCTCGCCCCCTGCTCACGGTCCAGACCCTCGCCCCTGCCCCGGACCCCTGGTTCATTCTGCTCGCCCCCTGCACACGGTCCAGACCCTCGCCCCTGCCCCGGACCCCTGGTTCATTCTGCTCGCCCCCTGCTCACGGTCCAGACCCTCGCCCCTGCCCCGGACCCCTGGTTCATTCTGCTCGCCCCCTGCTCACGGTCCAGACCCTCGCTCCTGCCCCGGACCCCCTTTTCGCCCTGCTCACCCCCTGTTCCTGGCCTGGATTCCTGACCCTGAGCTCCTGTGCCCCCTGGACCCTCCTGGACCCTGAGCTCCTCCCCTCCCAGTGACTGACCCTGCACCTCCCCTCCCAGACTGACCCTGAGCTCCTCCCCTCCCAGTGACTGACCCTGCACCTCCCCTCCCAGACTGACCCTGAGCTCCTCCCCTCCCAGTGACTGACCCTGAGCACCTCCCCTCCCAGTGACTGACCCTGAGCACCTCCCCTCCCAGTGACTGACCCTGCACCTCCCCTCCCAGTGACTGCCCCTGCACCTCCCCTCCCAGTGACTGACCCTGAGCACCTCCCCTCCCAGTGACTGACCCTGAGCACCTCCCCTCCCAGTGACTGACCCTGCACCTCCCCTCCCAGTGACTGACCCTGCACCTCCCCTCCCAGTGACTGACCCTGAGCACCTCCCCTCCCAGTGACTGACCCTGAGCACCTCCCCTCCCAGTGACTGACCCTGAGCACCTCCCCTCCCAGAGACTGACCCTGAGCACCTCCCCTCCCAGTGACTGACCCTGCACCTCCCCTCCCAGTGACTGTCCCTGCACTCCCCCAGAGACTGACCCTGCACCTCCCCTCCCAGTGACTGACCCTGCACCTCCCCCAGAGACTGTTGTACACATTGATCACTTTGTCACCAGGTTTTGTTCTGCCTCCTTGTGTGTTTGGTCTTGTGTTCGTTGTCTTGTCTTCTATGTTGGTTTGTGTCCTCCCAGCCCCAGCTCTAGACACCTGTCCCTCACCAGGCCCATGTCACTCCTGGCCCTCTAGCTCCGCCCCCCTCTAGTTTTCTGCCCAGTCCCAGCCTCGTTCCCTGTTCCCTTCCCTTGTGTCCTAGTTCCTCTGTCCTTGTGTTGGTGTCTTGTTGTAATCCCTCCATGTCCTTGTCTGGGTGATTGTCTGCACCTGTGTCGTTATGTCTTGTTGCACACCTGTACGTTGTTCCTTGATTGTTCTCCCAGAGTATATATGCCCTCCTGTTTCCTTTGTTCTCTGTCGGTTCATTGTCTATGTTTGTGTTTTTGCTCCCAGTGTTCCTTGGTTTCCTTTTTGAGTTTTTTAAATTAAAACGTTATTTTTTTGAACCTGCGCTGCCTGCCGTCTGCTTTTGGGTCCTCCCTCCTCCAGCCTCAGACCCTAACGCGTACTTCTATGGCTGCACATTTCTGACCATATCTCATCTTCCCAAATGAGCCTCAGTAAGATGAGTAGAGGGCAGGTGATGTAAACGGACCTCTGGTCAGATCATCCGAGACCGCTCGAAGGTTTTCCTCCTGCATGACTCCTCTGAATGTCCTGCCTTCCTCCATTCCATTACAGGAAACCTGAGACAGCAGGGGACATGGGAGAACAGGAAACGTGGCTCTGGCCGAATGAGCAAACAAAGGCACACACACACACACACACACAAATGCATGCTCTAAGTCATTGAGTATACCTCAGTATGATGACCTATAGCATTTCTTTGTTGTTGCTGCTGTTATTATTGTTGATTATTGAAAATTGTGAGCAACCATAAGAGACCGAGTAAGGGGTTTCTTTGTGCTGCGTCAGGGAAATATTCCATCAGATTGTGCTGCTGTGTAGGGTCCACTGTGTAGGGTCCACTGTGTAGGGTCCACTGTGTAGGGTCCACTGAGCTATGCTAACCTCCAATGTTGATGAAGCAAAACATCCTTTTTGTATGTTGTACTCTCTCATCATGCTGATTGTCATTACGTTATGCTGTTCTTATACAGTTACCCATTCCATTAGCACATGAGCAGCTTTTTCGAGCCGTTCCCAAATTATTAGAATATCCATCCATCCTAACGAACTGAGGAAATATAGAATCATATGACCCTATACAATGCACACCCAGATCTGAGAAATTACATTACTTACATTGTATCCCTATAGAGTCAGATAAATATGAATGAAACTGTGAAACCAAAGAGGAAGGAGGGCTCCCAAAATTCCTTCCCAACCCCACACCACCCCCCCCCCTCTTCTTAGTGCAATGGCTTGTATTATAGCAGCAAATCAGGACCTGCCCATTTGCACTGCTTGTATGTTGTGGAACCAGATGGTTCTTGGGTGATGTCAAGCAGTTGTGCTATGGTGCCCAGCTGTAGACAAAAAGTGTTTGTGGCAATTTAAATGTATGCTTTTGATTAAAAGACCATGGCTCTATGTGGAGTTAAGGTCTATAGTGATGTAGAAGGACCTGTTTACTCCCACCTGAATGAGAGAAGCCTTTGATGGATAGAGTTCTTGTTGCTGTACTAATGGAACTTGGGGTCACCTTTGACCAATGAGACGGATGACTTGCACTCCACACTCAGCTAGAAATAGTTTCATTTTTGCCCAGCTCTCCATCACCGTTTCTCCAGGAAGTCTCCACTTACATGTTCTGTAACAATCTTTATCTCACGTGTCATCCGGAGAAACTCTATACTTCTGTGATTTACCACAGAATGCAGTGATAACCATCCCTCTTATTCTCTTATCTAAAGGAGGTGCAAAAGAAGTTCGACTGTCTAGTATTACTGCAACCTAGGATATTATGCAATAGTAATGATAATCACTAATGATTTGCCTGTGTGTGTGTGTGTGTGTGTGTGGGGGGGGGGGGGGTCTTTAAATTTGTTCTTCTGTCCTTCTTCAGTCCCTTATCTATGTAGATGTCTGGATCTTCTAACGTTGTCAATCAGACTTCAGATGCATTCATGTGTCCAATTTGACAGGGGGGGGGGGGGGGGGTCATCCAGTAGACCTAGTGATCATCCAACCATAAGGTGAGGGGGGCGGTGACGTCAAGCAGATGAGAACAGGTTTTTGGAGGACAGCACGGTTAGGTAATCGCCGCATGTCCCTGACTCTAGAACACATCAATGGTGATGTGGTAGGCTATTAATACGGGATGAAAAGATCAGATTAGTTGTGAAAGGCCGAGCGCGCGATAGCCTGCCCGGATGGCCGGACACCCCAACGGGCTCAAGGCAAACCTCTCCGCGTGCGCACACACCTCTCTGATAACTCTTATGACAAGCGGAGTAGATGTTTCCATCTCCGATTTCTTGCAAGCTTCTTCGTTGCCGGTTTTGAATTCCTCGCCAGTGTTTAGCAAAGTACCAATTCGATGTTACTGACACGCGCCGTGGGCTACCGACGGCGGACTGACGGCGGACTGACGGCTTCAGGATAAGGGTCCGTTTTTAGGTAAGTGAATGAAGACGACACACTTTTGGTCACATCGGTGAGTCATTTGCTTTTTGTGCCAATTGTTTCTTTTGAATTCGTCATCGTTATTGTAGCCTACACAACATAGGGTTAGACTTTTGAGTAAAAAATCGTTTATAGCCTACTTATGTATTATAGTCTATTGTAGGCTATTGTTGTTATTATTATCACAAAATGATTAAGTGTTAATTCATATTTTGTGATTAATTTCAAGCATGACAGGCCTGCTGTTGTTTTCAATAGGATGAGGGACACTAAACTATTTGGACGACTGACATTGTGCATTTTTTAGCCACTCTCCTTCAACAACATTTATGCCGCTAGTCAAATGTATCATTTTATATAAATTAAGAGAAATGTTCACTTGAAGAGTTGTGATACGCATTGTGAAAGCGCATTGTGTTGCCTCTGGGTATGAAATGCGCTATACAAATAAAGCTTTGATTGATTGATTGATTGATACAGTCGGTTGACAGCACTGCAAACCAAAACTTTACTCTATTGAGCCAAGCTAGGACAAGCTTTAAGCCTAGCTACCGGTTCGGGTCAGCTCAATTGGGAATAAGGTACAAGAGGACTCTGAAGGGCAACAATCTAACTGAGGCTTTGTAGTTCTATCCATGTTCACTGAGTGTTTGTACCTCTGTCCATGTTTACAGGTCAATCCTTCCAGTCTTGTTCTCATGACACATAGACACACAGACACCACTACTCTGCTGTCACACACCCCCGTGCCACCATGCCCATCATCAGCAACGCCAACCATGACTTTGGAGCGTACTCCGTCAGCAGCGACAACAGCAGTCTTGACCGCATCTTCACCCAGATCCCTGAGACCGAGACGATCAAGGGAGTGTACTACCAGCGCGCTCAGCAGCTCCGCGGCCCGGCCACGCACACCATCGACCACACCGTACAGGCCCTCATCAACGTAGGGGGGAATCGTTATGCATTCCTCTGGAGTACCTTGGAACAGTTCCCCCTGAGTCGACTAGGCCGCCTACGGTTCTGCACCAGCACCGAAGAGATAGTGCACCTCTGTGACGACTATGACGAAACCCAACGTGAGTTTTTCTTTGACCGCAGCCCGATCACATTCCGCATCATCCTCAACTTCCTGGCCGCCGGGAAGCTCCGGCTCCTACGCGAGCTGTGCGCCGTGTCGCTGCACGACGAGCTGGACTACTGGGGCGTGGACCCGGCCTACATGGAGCGCTGCTGCCGGCGCCGGATGTTCAGCCGTGTGGAGGAGGTGGTTGAGCGTGAGCGCAAGGAGGAGGAGTGGAGGCAGAGGAGGCTAGAGCTGAAGAGGGCCCCCCTGCTGGCGGAGACAGGCTACCGCAGGCTGATGAGCCTGGTACGGGAGGTGGTGGAAAATCCCCACTCGGGCTTGCTGGGGAAGTTGTTTGCCTGCTTCTCGGTGGTGATGGTGGTGGTCACGGTCGTCAGCCTGTGCATCAGTACCATGCCTGATATACGTGAGGAGGAGACCAGGGTAAGTGTAACATTAACAGCAGTAGAACACAAGTGAGGTTAGAGTCTCTCCCTCTTATTCCTCTTATCCAGTTCCTCATGTCAAACTTTGCTTCTTTGTCTCCTTTCTCTGCCACTAGGGGGAATGTTCTCAGAAGTGTTTCAACATATTTGTGGTGGAGACGGTGTGCGTGGCCTGGTTCTCCTTTGAGTTCCTGCTGCGTTTCCTCCATGCGCGGAGCAAGCTAGCCTTCGCCCGTGGGCCCCTCAACATTATCGACGCCATCGCCATCCTGCCCTACTACGTGTCTCTGGTCGTAGAGGACACAGGCAAGTCACCTGAGGACGGGGGCATCGGAAGGGGATACCTGGACAAACTGAGCCTGATTCTGCGCCTGATGAGGGCCTTGCGTATCCTTTACGTGATGCGCCTGGCGCGCCACTCCCTGGGCCTGCAGACCCTGGGGCTGACAATGCAGCGCAGCATGCGCGAGTTCGGCCTGTTGCTGCTGTTCGTCTGCGTAGCCGTGGCCCTCTACTCCCCACTAATCCATCTGGCCGAGAACGAGCTGGCGCCCTATGCCGCCAATGCCCCCCAGAACAGCTTCAGCAGCATCCCAGCCTCCTACTGGTGGGCCATCATCTCCATGACCACGGTGGGCTATGGTGACATGGTTCCACGCAGCATTCCTGGTCAGGTGGTGGCGTTGAGCAGCATCCTGAGCGGGATCCTCATCATGGCCTTCCCGGCCACCTCCATCTTCCACATGTTCTCCCGCTCATACCAGGAGCTCAAGCAGGAGCACGAGAGGGTGTGGAAGGAGGAGAGGGGAGCAGAACTAGCAGCAGACCACCAGGAGAGCAGAAGAAGAGACAGGGAGCTCTCATGGCCACCTCCAGACAATGTCAGCTTAATCTCCACAGAGGACAACGTAGGGCTGATGTCAGATGAAGGTCAACGATCCACACTTCCTGCTGGAGCCTTCTGATGACCTGAGACTTTCACCTCACTCTTAAGAAGTGATCTGTACATGATCTGTAAACTATATACTGTACTTAATCTCATTAACACTTGCTCCATACTACCAGGGACCATGGGCATAACCTTCGATGGGGCAGAGGAAGTTATGACCCCCCCTCCCCCCAACAATGAAAGGTCAATATGACCCCGAAATAATTTACCTTGATGATTAAATTAATTAATGTCTTATTGTAACACACCAGGCATTTTCTAGTTTTTCCCCCATGTAATAAGGAATGTTTCTTGCCCACACCATATGCACCAGTTCATGCACCGATACTGCAGTCATTCATTGTTTGTTCTTGTCAGTTCAGGCTAGCTAGTAGCCTGACACTCAGACTGAATTGCCCTTTCGTTTCAGTTCAGTTATTCAGTCTGAACAAGCTCCCATTGTAGCCATTTTCCGAGATGGGCGTTGCCGAAGGAGTCCTCAGCGATTAGTTCATCTATCAATCACGTAGCTCAGTTTAATTCCGTTATTGCATTTTTAGGACGCTGATTGGCCTGGTTGGAATTCCAACTGAGCTTTTTCAGACCCTAAATCGCATTTCGAAAAATCAAAAATTCAAATTCAGGGGCTGAAGGCAGGCTAGCTAGCTACAGTACCAGTAGAAGGGAGAAACCAACTTCATGCTATGGTTTACTCAAGTAATGTTTTAACAACTTTTTTCCTCACTCCACTTCAAAAATAAGTAATTTTACTCCACAGCATTTCCAGAAAGCTTATTGTTACTCAATTTATTTTACAACTTTGCAAAATATTTCTGGAAACCAATGGAAATGTTTGTAGACAGTGGAATATGCAAAAAGAAGGGGTTGATGAGAAAACCAAAGATGAGATTCAAAACAATACGCTTCTTCAGTTGGAGATTTAGATAAAACCCTATCTGAGGTGACGATTCGCTACTACTGTAAGCTGCACCATTCTGCTTCATCCTGCCAGAAAGTTCCATTTAAAAAGTGTTCAACGACAGCCTCTGAATCTGAGAGATTATTTGATGGACATCATCTTATGATATATCTTATTCTGGAAATAAATAAAACAAGTGTAGCCTAATGCCCAAGATTATAATTAATTAGAAAGGGTGCTTGGAGAGCAGAGACCTCCGCCCATGAAGGCATTTCGTCAGTATATGCAGTTGTTGAATGTGTCAGTGGACAAAATCAACACGGTGATTGAGAGATAAGAAAGCAGCACGGTCTCTCTCCCTCTCTCTTTCTCCCTAGGCTATCAGAAGCCTCAGGTACAATAACATCTCAATAACAGATACATATTGACTCTTTTATTAAACTATATACATACTTTACAAAATACTAAACACACAAAACACTATCACTATAATATACAAAACAAATAAATTATTTCATCTGTTGGTCTCAGACTCTAGCTGCTGGTTTGAAGGCATGCACCCTACCAAAGGAGCTATACTGTAGTTTCTATTGCTCTCAGCTTTGATCTCTTCTTGCCAAATAGTAAGAAGTTGATACATCTCACGTAATTATACGGTAGGTAGATATGTTCATATTATTTGTGTAAACATACTGTTGGCTACATCTGTGAGCAGTGGTGGTCGATGAGAAGTATTATAACTCCTATGTACTCACAATGAAAAATAGAAAAGTATGAGGTTACAAAAATCATTCTGGGAAAAAAGGTATTTGGTGTGCAACATACCAACTTATCAGTTGTCAAAACGAAATGCCTTCCTGCCCATTCAGACAACATTTTAGCCATTTTGGAAATGCTTCACTCAAAGTTTTGTTATGTGAGTAGGACATGTTTGGTATGACTGCATTTGTTAGGTACGTAAAAAGCTTTATACCAGTCCAAACCCCATAGCTGTGTTCAAAACCATTCCCTATTCTCTATGTAGTTTCGGTAACACTTTATAATAATGATCAATTATCAGTTTGTTAATAATGAACTAATTACTAGATGTCTTTGTTTTTCATGTTTAACAAATGATTTGTAAAGGTTTTTGCATGCGCTAATCTAAAGTGTAAACTATTAATGTCTATAAAACATCTATAAATCATTTGTAGAGGTTTTTGCATGCGTCAATCTAAAGTTGAAACTATTCATCATTTACAAAATGTTTTATGGACTTTTTCTTCACCTGTTATAAATTATGTGTAAATGTTGTAGACAGCTTTGTTCCTTTATGACATCAAAAAATAAGACATTTGTAAATGATGAATAGTTTCAACTTTAGATTGACACATGCAAAAACCTCTACAAATGATTTATAGATGTTTTATAGACATTAATAGTTTCAACTTTACACATTAGCGCATGCAAACATCTCTACAAATAATTTATAGATGTTTTATAAACATTAATAGTTTACACTTTAGATTAGCGCATGCAAAAACCTTTACAAATCATTTGTTAAACATGAAAAACAAAGACGTCTAGTAATTGATGTAAAATGTTATTCTTAAAAGCAATTAAAAATGAGTTACTACACATGAACTAATGTTATTTAATGTTGAACAAATCATTTACAAGTACTGTTGATGATGTGTTATAAATCATCTACAGATCATTTTTGAATGTTAAACTAGTGTCTTTATAAATTATATATGACTCATTTATAAATATGTATAAATGATTTGTTAAGTGTTAGTTCATTATAAACTAGTAGTTTATAACAGTCTTTGGGGCTGCAATAATGTCTACAAATGATTTGTAGACTTTTAGTAAATGTTTAACAAATCATTTCATAAACATGAAAAACAAATAAATAAGGCATTCTTAAAGGAGTAGTAAAGGGAAAATGCATGTTTAGCCCTGTTTTAAGGTTGCTTATGATCATATACAATGGTTCAGATCAAAACGTTGACAAAACTAGCACTTTTGAGAAAGTCTGATAATTGCTCTACCACTGTTTTGGTCATACAATGGATGTGGGTGGGCACCTTGAAAAATCATTCAAAAACATGTTAAACTCTCAATTTCAAAGACAAGAAACTCACCGAGGTGTTAGTTGGCGTTCTGACATAATTCGCCATAAAGTAAGATTCTAGTTCATCTGGAAAGGCTTTTTAAAATATTTAGCATAGAACTATTTAGTCGCAGCACATACATGTGTAAACCTCCGCAAACTAGGTAGCCTAGCAACATAAACAATAACAATAGCTACCGTAAGTAGTTCCGCTTCCTGAATCCCCTCTGCAGATTGATCTACACATCAACAACGGTCGCTTCAATACAAGTCAATGGATTTCATAAAATGATCAATAAAACCCTACAGGATTCATACTTTGCGGCGAATTTGATGTAAGAACACCAACGGACACCAATTACCCCCTCGGTGAGCTTCTTGTCTTTGAAAAATTGAGTTTAACATGTTTTTGAATGATTTTTCAAGGTGCCCACCCACATCCATTGTATGACCTAAACGGTGGTAGAGCAATTATCAGACTTTCTCAAAAGTGCTAGTTTTGTCAATGTTTTGATCTGAACCATTGTATATGATCATAAGTAACCTTAAAACAGGGCTAAACATGCATTTTCCCTTTACTACTCCTTTAATATAATTTACAAATGTTTTACTACATATTAACTAACATTAATTAATGTTGAACACATCATTTACAAGTAATGTTGATAATGTGTTATAAATCATCTACAGGTCATTTGTGAATCTTTAACTAGTATATTTACAAATCATTTATGAATATTTACACATGTTTATAAATGATATGTTAATGATTAGTTCATTATTAACAAAGGGTTTATAAATGCCTTATAACTGATCATTATTATAAAGTGTTACCGTAGTTTCTAGTGTTCGAATTCTCCATGGCTAATTTCATTCACTATATAATGTACTACAAAATACCCACAATTCACAGTGGTTTCTAGTCATTTCTAGCAGTTAGATAACTTACCAGTTAGATAACTGCTAGAGCTGTGGACCTCGGAAGTAGGATTTGATGAAACTTTTTCAGCTTCATGCGCTGGGTGAGCAACTGAATGGGCAGTGGGCTGCCATCTTTCAATACCTCCTCCTGTTCTCTTAATACATCCATGGTTCTTTCGCATAGGCAAAGGTTATTGTTTTGTGGGTACACATATCATTAGTTATATTTGTTATATTTCACAACATAGATCAGATGGTCATGCTGGATAAATCAGAGATGGATTATGGCTAGGTCATATGTGTCCAACCATGACGAAGTTAGTCATGCCATCTGGTTACTTCACCAGGTCAGGTTAGGTCAAAGGATGCACTGCACCTCTCCCTACATCTGTAATTAATGTTTGGATATGTGTTCAGAGGCTTATGTTTCAGACACTGTGGGAATCTTTACATAGCACTGGAGTGTGAGGCCTAGCTTTGCATAGCTCCTGGATGCTATGGAGTTCCACGTTCACTGACCTAACATTTATGCTTTCCAGGCAGAATGTGCGCCTCGGAACTACAAAAAGGGCAAATGAAACCCAATGGCCAGAAACTGATGTATCATACTATACTTGTCCTTTGCAGCTAAATCAATTGATTTAGCTGCAAACTATCGGACAGTCTGATAGTTAAATACTAAAATGAATAACACTTAAAACATTCATATTCATGAAGAAAATATAATGTTTCCACTCCGTTACCACAGAAAAGGAACATGCATCATGGGTGGGGGACAACATGTCTGGCTTGTTTATTTAAAAGTAGCTGTGCGATGCAGGAATTACATTTTCAACAGTCTAGATCAAGGTCAACATTATTATCTCACAAGGAGAAATTTGTCAATTCAAAGTGTATCCACCCATACACATACCAGTACCTGTATGCACCTGTTCATTAAACTGGTAACGTGAATAAAATGAAAGACAAGAGAAAGCATAACATTAACATTTTCAAACGAGTGTGAGCAATTTTGTTTGCACTTTGGTTGTGTACTACACAGACAATGACATTGGGAAATAATAATGTAGCCTCTCAAAGTAGAAGCTTCTCCAATAAGAATACATGGCAGCTGTACTACTCTAGCCTTGAGACAATTCATCATACTATTCGTGGAACCACAGTAGTTTGGAGATTTGAGTTTTGCTTTTGCTTCAATTTGTAAATATGAACATTATATTAAGCGTGCTTTGCAATGTTATGGATTTCTAGAGAGGAATGCTGGCTTTTTGACAACGGGATGCCTATGAGGGGAGGGCCTGTGATTAAAATCACTACAAAATATGCCTGTCAACAATTATCTACTGTATGCAAGGTCAGCTGTCCTGTTAGCTGTCAGCCAACTCTCTTGTTACAATACTTTATTGGATGTTGGCTGTAACAGGTCTTTCAAATTGCCCTCAAGTTACTGTTTCAATTAGGCTACTGGTTGCAAGTGCCTCTAACATGGTGGATGAGAGGGTTACGTTATCAGGTTACTAGTTTCATGTAGCTGTGACTACACCTTTGTGACATAGCAACTGACTTTTCAAGTTGAGCAAGACTTTTTGTTTTGAATGGTATCTAGAAAAATTGTGCCTTCAGGTTCAGTGCAGCACTCCAGCTATACCAACAATGATAAGTTTATTACTACAAATTTGCTATGCCAGATCTGATTATAACCTCAACAAATAACAGTCCCACCCCAACAAATAACAGCACCACCTACAACCCAAATACTCTACCTCTTAATAGTTTTATTCTATAAATTAATCTTCAAATTTCTTTTCAACAGTTTGAGAATTGTGTGACAAATCCAAGATAAGATCTCACTTTACAGATAAGAATGGGTAAAGAATAGTTTGGACGGCAAATATGTGGTGCTCAGTGCAGATACAAAAGCCCCAATGCCAATAACAGGCTGAGTATTACCTAGTCTGACACCAGTGTACACACATGCGCAAGCACACGTTCACACAAGCTGGAGAAGTTCCGTAGTGGTAGTGAAACCAGCAAGCTGGTTAAAAAACAGTTCCTGTGATGTGTTTTCTGTGTTACAAAGCCACAGCCTACAGCTATGGAAACGAAAAGGAAAGAAGGTAGGTTTTTTTTTTTTACGTATACACATACATCTTTAAGTCGAAAGAATTGAATATCCAGGCATGCATGTAGGATTTTTGAAGATAAAAAAGCCTTTATTATGATTAAATCATGTTTAAAAACCATATGTGTTGCTAACCATTGCAAAGCATAATATACAGTACATACATGTTGCATGTCACTTGATAACTGGTTTATGTAGTTAATTCCAATCTATATGATGATCAAGCCATCATAATGAACGATCCAGTCAGGCTTGATGAAATTACTTGTTATTGATATTAAAAAAGTAGTAATAATAGCTGTAAAACGTCAGTCATGAGGACAGATACAATGACCGGCTGGTTAATTTATTTAACTTTTGAGTATGATTTTCAAGGATGTACAGGGAGTGTATTTAATTCAGTTGAGTAGTATATTAACTATTTTCATTGTACATATGCCCGTATCCTACAATATGACGAATAAAGATGGTTGAATCCTTGACTAGTAAGCATGGTATTTTACTCCACAGCTACAGTATAACACCACTTGTTGGACTTTGGACTAACTGGGTGTGAGTGTCAAGCCTATGCAAATACTGTCAAGTATTACTGTGTAAATAATGTTATTCTTTTCCCAATATTATTGTATGCTACTTCCACATTTATCCTCTGTCTCCTCTCAGCCAGGGAATGCAAGAAAGCAGCAAGTACAGCAGATGTTCCCATCATCGCTTCTTCTTATTCATTCTCCTACTGGCAGTGATGCTAGTTCTTTTCAACACCAACCTGGTGGAAAGGACTGTTGGCTGGCCCCCGACATGGTTCATATATGGTCACGGCGGCTTAACTAATAGGGTCATTTACCCCAACTCCACTGGCTCTCACATAGACACTACTGCTATTACAGTCATGGAAGTATCAAACATCTCTGAAGTAAAGACTACGGCAGCCTTACTCATCCCGTATGTGTCACCAGGACCCTACTACGTGGAGTACCCACATGAGTACCACTTCATTGTGGATGAGCCCAAGAAATGCCAAGAGAACAAGCCCTTCCTGGTTTTGATGGTGCCAGTGGCGCCACATAACAGGGCAGCCCGTGACGCCATCCGCAGTACCTGGGGCACTGAGAGCCTGGTACTGGGCAAAGTGATGAGTCTGTTCTTCCTCTTGGCACTGCCAAGTGGAGAGGGGTCAGAGAAGCTCCAAGAGCAGGTTCTCCAGGAGAGTAAACAGCACGGAGACCTGCTGCAGAGCGACTTCAAGGACAGCTACAAAAACCTGACCATCAAGACCATGGTAATGCTGGAGTGGCTGAGCTCTCGCTGCCCCAACGCCTCCTACGCCATGAAGATCGACTCAGACATGTTCCTCAACGTGCACAACTTGGTCAACCTGCTGCTGACCGCACCACAGCACAATTACATGACTGGACTTGTAGCTAAATGGGCGGCTGTTCTACGGAACCAGAACTCCAAATGGTACCTTCCCAGCACAGTTTTCCCTGAGTCAGTCTACCCACCGTATGTTCTGGGACTGGGCTATGTCATGTCTTTAGACCTCCCCAGAAAGCTGGTGGAGGCGTCCAGGCACGTTAAAGCCGTCTACATAGAGGACGTCTATCTGGGATTGTGTATGAGACACCTGGGTATCCAGCCCACTGACCCTCCCAGTGACAACCTGTTTCAGGTCTTCCCTGTTCCTTATAACCGCTGCAGCTATTCCCAGCTAATAGCCACCACCACATACACGATGAACGATCAGATAAATGCCTGGACAGACTTACACAAGCCCGGTCCTACCTGTTAACAAAACCAGGACAGCAAAATGACTTATACACGAAGGCTGGTGAACTTTTTTTTATTTTGTATTTTGTATTAACCTTTATTTTATTTTAATTTTACCATTAAACCTCTGGAGTTTGTCCAGAAAGCTGCAGCTCGCCTGGTGTTCAACCACCCTAAGTTCTCCCACACAACTTTCGTTCTCCGTTCTCTACACTGGCTAGGTAGCAGCTTGCATCCAGTTTAAAACTCTGGTACTATAGCCTACAGGGTAATGAAAGGAACAGCTCCCTCAAACCTCCAGGCCATAGTTAAGCCCCCCCTACCCCCTAACCTCCCCATGCTCGCTGCATACACACTCTCTTCACTGTCTCTTCATCGGCGTTCCGCATCGCAGTCATTGTGAATCAAAGTGGTGGGGTATATCAAACTTTTGGGGCATTCAATGAGGTGGCGGCATACGACCTTGAGGCGATTGGTAGTCCCGTCACTCCGATCTTCCTGCGGTCGATGGAGATAGTCACCTCGTTTCTGTCCTGGCCCTGCTGTGCTGGAATGAACTTCCCACTGGACCTCAGGACAGCAGAGTTGCTGCCCATCTTTCACCGCAGGCTCAAAACTCATCTCTTCAAGAAGTACTACCACGATCCTTCCTCTTAAGCACCTATTGTATTTATATTTTGCTACTCTTGTACTTTAGCTTTAGCACTAGATTATACTCTTAGTCACTTGTCTATAAAGGAGATGCACTTGTGAGTTCTACTGAGAAATAGTAGTCTACCTACCGTACGTTAAATGATAATAAATTATTATAAGTCACTTTGGATAGAAGCATCTGCTAAATGACTGTAATGTAATGTACCAGGTTAGTCCAATTGAGATCAATGATCTCATTTATAAGGCCAAAATAGCTTGAACTTAGGAGTCACAAGTACTGTACGTGGTAGGGAGAAAATAGGGCTGAACACCAACCTTCATCCCGCACTGCATTAAAGGTGGACTGATGCGGAAAAGCATCACACCCTCAGGAACAAAAACAACTTCTGCTTAGTCTGTTACTTGGTTCTTTTGTAAACTGCAATGCTTTATGGTCAACATTTCTTAACTGTAAAATAATTTCCCTATATTTTTATTGTGTGTCACTGCAGTAATATTGTTAACGCCATTAGTCACATCCCAACATATATACCTGTTTGGTGTATGCTAGTGGACAGAGCAGCAACCTGCAGGAGGTTGTGAGTTCAAAACTAGCATCCACTAAATATTGACTGAAAGAGGAGTGTCTGTACGCATGGTATATTACACCCATTCTCTATGGTTTGGTATTGCTACTGTGGTAACCTGGATGAGGCCTCTTTTATAATGTTCCATGTGCCCCACAGGATGCTACTCCCTGCTGGGCGCGTTAAAGCAGGTTTAAGACTTACCCCAAACAGAGAATGTTTAACACACTGGTTTAGGGTCAAAGCCGTGCCATGGCGAATCTGCGACCCTGTCTGTTCATGCGCCATGCTTTTGACATGTGCATGATTTTACAGAAAACTGAAGTGAGACTTGTTAACTATCTGTTTTAAATCAATAAATCAAACAATTTACTAGAAAAGGCCAGTTGTTAAAGGATTTAAACTTTTCATAAGAACGAAATAGCCTGTACAATGGGTGTCATGGTGGTCCAACCTGGTCTCACACGGCAGACGTCAGAATTCGACATTTGTCCATCGCCTCCAAACGTCATATATAAACGGCATCATACGTCGAAATCTGACGTCTGCCAGGTGAGACCAGGTTGTTTCTAGACGGCATCATACAAATGATGCAAATAACGTATATGCGTGGAGCCGCTCGGGCAGCAAGCATTGAGCAATTCCCCTGCGCGCCCGCACGCCTACAGGCGTGCATGCCCGCGCAGCGGTATTGCGATATGCGGAGCGCGCTCACTAAGCGCCGTCCGAGTAGCTCCACTCCTGGGTCCAGTTTCGTAAATTTGCCTGATCCCTGTGTCCACGTTAGAACACGAGCTATAAGAACAGAAATGCTAGCTAATAATAATGACAGTAAGAATGTTTGCTAGTTGCTTGTAAAACGATGTTGTTGTTTGCTAGTTTCGCCAGCTAGTTTTGTCTCTAGTTTTGCACTTGGTGTCGTCTCACCAAAGTTGTTTGACCCACCAAACACACCCTCATAAGCGCAAATTTATGGCGCGTTCCAGGCAACCCGTAACTCGTATTTTTCCAACCTTCTACACGTGAAAATGCACTGGAATGGCAGTCAAACCTGTAACTTCCCACCCGTGAACTCGTACCAGATCGATGTACTCCCAGTTGCGCTCTCTGAGGTCACACAGCCCTCTAAGCAAGACGGCAGCCCCCATGGGTATGGCGACAAAGATATCTTTAGGGCAACGTAAAGTAAATTTGTACGTTGTAATCAAAATAATACAAACGATTATGCACTACAATCTGCTATGTGTATGTAATGATGCCCAAATATGTTGACAAGAGATAGCTAGTGCTAGCTAGCTAACATTAAGGTAAACCTGAACGTGACCATGCAAACGGCGAAAAGTCGATGATATCAATAAATAAAATGTAACGTACGATTTCTTAGCATAGCGAAATTAGGCATACAATGTTTAGCAAGCCAGCTCTGACAATGTGCCAAATCTCAAGCTTTTACCATATCGGCTTGTTTACGTTTATCCAGAATGCCACGCATTCAGACAGTTTGCCTGGAACGCTATGAAGTCGTGAGTCTTGACTTGAAGTCGTAATTAACGGGCCCAAAATCCTATCTGGAACGTGGCATAATACCCCTCTTCCATCACGTGTTCCAATGTGAACAACCAATCACAAAACTCTGACAACAACCTATCAAAAACGTATCCCACGTCGTCTGCCGACGTTTATAACGCCGTCTATGGGCCCGTCCCCACTGGTCAGCGGGAATTTATGGAACGCCAAATGGGTCATAATTCTCCTTGATTTTTCGCCGTCACCAGGTGTGTTTTCATTGAAATCGCCGTATTGGACGGCGCAAATCCTCGCAATGCGCCGTTTAATAAGTGCCTGGCGCTGCCAGGCGTCGGTTATGATTAAATACACCTGTCGCCTTCAGGCGTTTATTAAACGCCGCCAGGCGTCTCATAAGCACATTTTTGAAAGGTACCGCCCACTGGCCTCTACGGTGACTCAGGTAGTACAATTGTCCGAATGAGGGTCCACTTCAGAACACGGTAAGTGCACTAGGCTACTTTTAATAACATATTACAGTGTTATCTAGCTATTATATTACACCAGCTTTGAACTATTTTACTCATTAAGTACCGAAAGCATTTAATAAAAAAAGATAAAATAATTAATAGAAAATAGATTCAATAAAAGCATTAAGCAAAGACAGCTTTGATTGCCAGCTAGCTAGCTACAGATTTAGAACACTAGTCAGCTAATGATGGCTAAAGACAGTAGGCCTATAGCTAATACAATGTTTGCCTAAACTTAACCTACCGGCAGATTGCCATTAGCTAGCAATAGTCTACATTTAACAATTACAAACATATTAAAGTTAAGTTACAGTTGGTGCTTCTGTGTCTCTTGGTAGTTTGCAATTAATCATCACCACCTCATTATTTGCAGAGGTATTTGCAGAGACTTCAGAAAGCAAAACATACAATGCAATATATTGTCTCAGTCTAAAAATACGCTGTGATGCCTATTATGAGGGGAAGGGAGGGAGTTAGAGGGTTGAAGGGGGTTGTTTATCGGTTGTTGTATTTTGTTTATTGGTTGTTTTTTATTGGGTGTTGCAGTTGGCAGGCCTATGGCCAGAGAAAACCCTCCACCTACATTGGGATCTTTGACATCAACTGCTGGTACCACGCCCAGATGCCTGGCTCTCAGGTATTTGAAACGGACGGACCAGTTCTATCTCCTGTCTATAACTGCTCTGCTACTCTACAGGGCTAGTAGTGAAGGCCAGCGTTGTTTGACTGATTAATAGACTTTATTGGAGAATAAAAAACATGTACAGCCAGTGCATAATGGCAGTACAAAAATTAAAGTAAACTGTCAAGGATGTCTGAAGACAGTCTCAGATGTATCCTTAGATGTATCCATTGTGGTGTGTGTGTGTGTGTGTGTGTGTGTGTGTGTGTGTGTTTCTTGTATGTTCCAGAGCGGGAGATTTATTCCAGAGCGGAGGAGTCCCTGGACGGCGTGGTGGAGATGATGGCCCCCTGACCGCAGCCTGGGCAGAGGCCTGGCCTACACCTGCCCCGCACACCTGAACAGTTATACTGCCCCACCACATACAACTTTTTGCACACTCTCACACACACATGTGCACATATATGCCCCTCCACACACATAAATGGTCCAAAACCCTGCTGCAAGGCTACTGACTAGGTCCAGAATGTCCTGTCACATTACTCGAATCCTGGCCTCCTTACACTGGCTCCCCATCAGTTTCAGGACCCAGTTTAAGGTACTTGTCATCACTTTTAGAGCTCTGCATGGTCAAACACTATAAACCCATCTTTTTCAACAAATAAAATGTAACGACTGCAGTGCTGTTGCATAAAAGCAATAACACATTTGAGGGCTTCTGACCGCAGCACTGCCGTGCCAATAACCACGCACTCCCTCTCGTGTGTTATTGCTTACATAAACCACTGACGGTGAGGCTGCACACAAACCACCGACACACACCGCCAACCAGTCACTGTCACTAAAATGAGCTCTGTATGTGTTGTGTGTGTGTGTGTGTGTATGCCTCTAGATCAGGCAGGGTGTAGTGACCCTGCGCTGTGTCCTGGAGTGGGCCTGGACAAGGTGGTCCATGTCCTGGAGTGGGCCTGGACAAGGTGGTCCATGTCCTGGAGTGGGCCTGGACAAGGTGGTCCATGTCCTGGAGTGGGCCTGGGACAAGCTGGTCCATGTCCTGGAGTGGGCCTGGGACAAGGTGGTCCATGTCCTGGAGGGCCCTGGGACAAGCTGGTCCATGTCCTGGAGTGGGCCTGGGACAAGCTGGTCCACATCAAGGAAGAGCTGTTTTATGTTCTGTCTTCATCTTCCCTCTCACACACTTTATCTCTTTGATAATATTTTTGAAAAATTATTCACTCTGGTTTTTAAAAATAATATGTTACTTAGTACTTTGTGTACTAGCAGTAATTCCATAAATACAGCTGTTAATTTGATCTGAGTCTGATTTCTTGTAACATCTTAATGGTTTAATTTACTACGATATGATAGAGTCAAGAGATCTGGTGGGTGCTAATGGCCAGATTGGACCAGAGACATCGCCAGCCTGGAGGAAAGAGATAACCTTATCCAGTCCGCCACCAAGTTCTACCTGGAGGGAGATTGCAGGAGGACCTTTTCTGATTAAATCCCCCAAAATTGTTCAAATCTTTGACACTGCTTTATTAAGATTAATTGATAAAATAAACCTCACCTCAACTTGAACACACAAACCTTGTTAGTAGTATTTTTTTTAGAATTACATAGCTCAGTTCATCATAACTTGTGGTCAGGTACATTACACATAACCTACGCCTCAGCTTTAACATATTTACACACTAACAGAGCCCTGCCCAGGAGGAGGAAGGCTGGAAGGTAAAAGAAGAGTAGAAAAGGCATTTCAAACTGTGTTGTGCCAAAGAGAGGAGATTGTAAGATGCCACTCTCCATGTACTCTCTCCACACTTCATACGAGGTGTGGATAGGCAGTCTCAGTGTTATAATACAGGTGTTGGCCTCTGGGAAGATGCGCTTTAGCTCCGCCCCCTGAACATGCAGGAACTCCAGGTGTGGCTCCACTGGGAAGCACAGACGCGGTACTGCTGAAGCCCCCGATGCGAAGACTAACAATGTTTCCAGTGTTAGAGGATATGATTCCTTTTCTGAAATCACAGACAAAAGTATGCTTACTAAAGACAATATAGAGGACCATTACTTGACATGCCCATGGAGAGTATTGCTCACAAAAGGAGCTGTAAAAGTTCTGCTGACATTTAAGAACATGCTATAGATCAGTAATGGAATGACCTTGATGTTTTTATTATATTACATTACAGTCATCTAGCAGATGTTTTTATGAATTTTCATGAGGTTCCAGCAGGGGGGCAGAGGTTATCTCCTCTCCAAACACATTTCAATTTCAGAGATTTTATTTTCTGCATTCTCTGGTGATTTTTACGATGTGAATCACATAATAAGACAATGTAAAATCACCTTATCGAGCACTTAACCCAGTCCTTGCATGCAATAAAAACTTACAACAATTACAGTTTTTAATAGAAATGATTTTCAGCTCCCATCATTCCCAGGACAGATGTTGTTTTCAGCCATTCTTTTGTATTCACCCCATGGAATCTTTCACATTTCACGCATTCACATGTATCTCTGACTTAGCACCCACTATCCCTAAAAGTGTCCTTTTTCGAATCGGAATATCAATTTTCAGATGCGCAAATACTCTTAGGGGCATTTGAAGAGGCAAAATGTCTGCATACAAAGCAGTATGCTGCGTCCTTGGATTGAGAATATTCCAGCCAGGGATGCTCTTTATACCACTCACTGTAGAAAGATATTCTTGCCCCTCCCCATAAGGGTTATGGAAAGGCGTTCAGATGTGGCTGCATCGGTCCATCATTTTTATATTTCGATACATCTAAAATGAGAGAAAAGAAGCAATTAGGACAATTAATTTACTACTGTATCAGTACTTACTGAACAATTCAACTGTCCTACTCAAATTCCATTCGCCCACTCACAGCCTAGTGTGAAGCACCTTGCATTAACTTCAACACCAGCCTAAATCATGCACAATTCTGAACATGTAGGCTACAGTAAGAACCCAATACCACAGGCTACACTAGCCAATGTCATAGAACATGAAAGACATAGTGTTATATAGAAATCCGTTAACAGTGAACTAATATACTGTACCATGAGGTCCAGCTGGACTTGTAGTATGGATCTGAGTGCCACTGCTCCTGTCGGTCTGTCCATCATTGTCCCTCTCTTCATCACTGTTCTGCTCTCCCCCTCTTTCTGAGTCACTTCTCTCTCAATGGCTCTGTCTCGGTCTCTGGTGTTTTGTTCTTCACAGTCATCACTCAGTTCTTCTTCATTCCTCCGTTACTTATGCTTTTCTCTTCTCTTTCTGGACTGTCCAGTGCTCTGCTCTTCGCCTTTGTCTGACTCCCCTCCTATCTTTGTTTTTTTTTGGTTGAAAAACGCTGGCTATATGCCACAACTTTTCTCCTTCCTTTTCATTTTTGCATCTGCTGGACCTACAGTATTCAAGAAAAGGGGGGATTAAAGCCATGCCATACATTGTCCTGGGTACTCAATTTATGAGCTAAGCTGGCAAGCTATGGCTGTAGATTGGCAATAAGCAGTCAACTTTTGCTGTTGTAGATTTCGTGATTTTCTCTAAACACAGCATGCACACACACCGTTCTTTAAACCCATCCCCATTTCACTATGACAGCCTCATTATTGTCTCACTTATGCTACTAACATAACACATGTACTGTGCTAGTGACTGAAGCTTGCTACACAACTTTGTGTTGCAATTTGTTTCTGTGAGCTCCTACATTCCTTTTGTAACGTTTATTGACAACAGCGCACGCTGAGGAAAACGTCTCATTTCACTATAGTACTAGCTAGCAAACGTTGATGTGAAGCTATACCCCCGCCTTAGTATATACACCAAAAAGTTTAGAATACCTCTAACTACACCAGTCATGTGGTTGAGCACTTCTATCATATATTTCACATTGTCAAACTTGACAGAACATTTGAACATTTTAAACAGAGCAACAAACAAACTAGAAAGTACATTTCCTGGAGAAAATGTGAGGTGGGCTAGCTGCTGCAGCTGTATGTAACAGCTACTGCTAGAACTACTACGGACCGGGCAATCTCCATGCACCCACCGGCGAAGACCGTGCGTCTAGCCCATTCAGGGGCTGAATTGTGGGGTCCATGGCGTGGACAGTGGCGCCCCCTCAGGTCAGAGCCAGTCAGGGACAGTGTACCCCTCTCCAGGCCACCTATCCGCCCGCACCGGTGAAGACCGTGTGTCTCAAGCCCACTCAGGGGCTGAGTTGTGGGGCCCGTGGCGTGGATAGTGGCGTAGTGCTGAGACTCCGCCCCCTCAAGTCAGAGCCATTCGGGGACAGTGTACCCCTCTTCGGGCCACCTACCTGACTCCGCCAGTGAAGACCGTGTGCCTCTAGCCCACTCAGGGGCTGAGTTGTGGGGCCCGTGGTGTGGATAGTGGCGTGCTGGTTAGGCTCCGCGCCCTTGGGTCACAGCTAGTCGAGGACAGTACAGTGACCTCCGGGCAATTTCCATGCATCCACCATTGAAGACTGTGTGTCTCTAGCTCACTCAGGGGCTGAAAAGTGGGTTCTGTGGCGTGAATAGTGGCGTGGTGGCGAGGCTCTGCCCCTTTTGGTCATAGCCAGTCAGGGATGGTGTACTCCTCTCTGGGCTACCCACCGGCCCCCACCAGTGAAGATCATGTGTCTCTATTCCACTTTGGCTGAGTTCTGTGCTACCACAATAGTTATAAAAGGGTGCCTGTACCTTTAAGAGAGGCTGCACATGCACACAAATTTAAAAAAAAAAGCAACATCTGCCACCACTCTAATCCCAACTGACACTCTGATCCTAGACATAGTCCGCTTCAGACAGCTCTATCACGAAAACTATAAATGTTACAGCTTATATATTGACACCATCGGAATCCTGAGAACTTGCAGAACATTTGTATGTATAATATGTCCGTATAGCTTAAACACTGTAGGCATGGCGACAAGTTAGAAAAAGGGTAAAAATGCAAAATTAGCAGCTCAGAAGTTAGTGCGGCACCATATGTTTCAATGGGGAGCGCAGTTGGCGAACAAATCGTCATACCTCAAAAACGGTTTTGTTAAAGAATTTCAACTCATCACCCATGTGTTCACGCCAAGATAGGTTTTCTGTTATCTTACTATTTAGGTTCCTGTTAGGTTCCTGTTTTCTCTGAGTTTATTGTTTTACAATGTTTGTGGAAAGCCGACCTTAACTGCATTCTCACGGCCATCTGTTTAAGCCAGAGCAACTGGCACAACAGATCACAACCCCCTGTCACGACACGGCTCCTTTAAAAGGGCTCCGCCTCTCTTGGACGGGGCTCTCTGACTTGAATTGACTTCCTGTTGTGAGAGACCGCTTGCAAACGTATTGAAGAATAAAGCTATCGTCTTTGTTTTAACCAGCTTGAATCGACCACTCGCGTGCTCTTATTCTTAATCCAAGCATTAAGGAAATAAGCATCAACAATATGGCGACGTGTCTGTAGACCGACCGAATTGCGGTTTTCTGGGACAACTACGAGTATTTTCGCGTGCTCCGGAGGCGAAGCGTGGATCCGCGACAAGTTTTGACTTGGGGACTCAAACTTCGAGCAGTTGGCGTATTCTGCTGGCTAGTTTTCTCGAAGCCCTTCTCCTCTGCAGCTCGCTAAAAGGACTGGTACGTTGAGAATCTAAATCATAGTGGTACGATTGTGTTTTTCAGCTGGAGACATTGACCATAGTTTTATTCGCACCGGTTATGTGATTCTGTGTTCTGCACTACATTTGTTTTGTTCTGCATTATACAAGGAGGTTACGTAGGCTGTTGGCCGCATGACTGTTTACGAAAACCGGCAGGTTTTCAGGTGTTTCTGTTACCTCGGATAAGCCTGGTTCTGTGTCGTGGGGTTGCGCGACTCAACGTGGTTTTTTTTATTTACTCCAGTTGTGAGGGCACAACAACGGGGATGGCTGTGATAGTTCGAGAGGTTATTTGACGCCCCGGGTGATTTTGCTAAGTGAGCTAAGTCGTTTCATTTTGTTTGTCTTGTCTTGGGGTTTCAGATCCTGTTTTCTGGGTTTTGTTTAGTGTTGAACTTCTGTACATGCTAGCTACGGTTTGGTTTTGCATTTAAGTGTCTGTTGTGCTGGCTTTGTTTTGTGTTCAGTGTTGGGGTTATTTTGGGATTTCTACGGCACTCTTGTGCTCATCCTTTGTTCTTTTAATTCTGCTCCAAGCTACGTATCTTGTATTTCTGTTAGCTTTGGTTTTTGTGCTATTGGTTCAATGCTAAGCTTCCCTGTGCTAGCTAGTTCATCCACATGGTTGGTTCCACATGTTGATTAGCCCACGTGCTTAGCTAACTTTGTGCACACGTGGTTTGACTTCCTGTTTTGCTGCTTGTGAAAAAAAAAAGAGAGAGGTCCTGTTTTTCCTCAACCATTTTGAGGATCCACCATTTTGGTTTCTGAAGTCTGCCATTTTGAAAAAAAAAAAAAAAAAAGTAACAGGAAAAAAAAAAACCTCTCAACACAGCAGTTATTGTTTTTTTACTGTACTTTTGACATTTGTTTGTATTTGTAAAATGGGAACTACTGCTAGTACACCAAAACGTGAACCTTTACTGGGCGCTGCCAAGATAGTGGCATTAAAGTATGATCCGAGTGTGTGTGAGCAAATTACTTTATGGGCTAAAAATAGTGATTTTCCTGTCTCTGGTACACTGTCTGTTAAGTTGCTAGGGAAAGTTAAGAGACAGCTTAAGGAGTTTCAATTAACTAAGCTAGGTAGGAAGCCAGAGAATGCCATTAACTGGTCTCACTTTCTTGCCTGGGAGACAGCTGCAAATGACTCAATTGATAGAGCTGAAACTGCCCGCAACAAAAGGGAGGCTAGGAAGAACTCTGTCACTACTAAAGCTGTTTATGTTAAGAAATTAATTCCTCCTTCAGACAACGACGACCTTTTAGAACCGGGTCGTTTATATCCTGATCCAAATGCGGCCGTCCCTATTCCAGGCCCTCAGGCTCAGCAGGGCATCGTCCCTCCTCTAGGCCATGTGCTGCCCCCCCCTCTTCCAGTCCCGACACTTCAGCCAACCTCCATGGTTCAACACACCCCCCCTGCTCCTGCATTGTTACGGTTTACGACCCCTATTGCTGGTCCGTCATCTGTCCCCTCTCAGCATGTCCCCTCTCAGGTTTCACATCTCCCCTCTCCCTCATCTTTAGCTGGATCTCCTTTTGGAGCTCACTCCCAAACTCCTTGGTTGTTTCAGATGTCACCCCCCCCAGGTTATTATTCTCATAGCAGTACTCCGGCAGGGACTTCTTTTAGTGATGTTCACAGTCAGTCTAAATTGGCTATTTCCTTCCCTGGAACTTCCCTTTCTACTGGCTCAACCCCTTCATTGACTGACTCTATGACTCCTGATGACACCTCAGCCAAAGTCTCACCTCCCTTATTGACTCCCCCTGATACTACTCCTCCCCCTGCTCTTGATATTTCTCCCCCTGCTCTTGAAACATTAGAGGGCCATCCACATTATAGTCTTAGGTCTACTGGTCAGGTTCAGGAACATCAACTCTCTTCTGCATTAGGCAAGCTGCTATTGCCAATGATTAGATGCATTAATCCTGTACCTCAACCACCTCTGGGCCAACCAGGTCACGCCATATGGAGCCCTTTTTCTGATGTCTACAGACCTTTCCGTTGTGATGAGCTGCGGGAGCTTGCGTCCTCATTACCTGATCCTGCTAAGGACATTGATAGTTTTGAGAGAGATGTGAATGCTGCTGTTCAGATGTACAGACCGCACTCTGAGGAACTTGAGGCTGTAATGAGGCTTGCGCTACGTCTCAAATGGGCTGATATAAGGAAGTTATTAGTATAGTCAGAGACTTTGCACATAGAATGAACTACGCTAACTGTTGGATTTGTCAAAATGTACCTCTTAGTACTGCTGCGCCCATATTCTATCCAATTCCTTTAACCCAAGCAGAATGGTCACACTATGACTGGCAGGGTTTAGCTACTCATGTTTTCTCTGCTCCTGGACAATCCTCTGCTTGTCATTTTCATGTAGGATTAGATAGACTAGGTAACTCCTATACAGGGATTGAAGAGGTTATTCTAAGCAAATTAACACTAGAGGTTAATGAGAATCATAGACCTTCTAATTTCTCCCGCCTTATTCTGTTCAAGGTTACACACTTTTCTGAAATAGCTGGACAGGGATTGGTTCACAATATTCAAGTTATATTAGTCCAAATAGACAATCATGCACCGAGTACTAGGTTAGCTTGCACAGCTGTATCTACTACAGTTAATTGGCGAAATTCAATTACCATTTCTGGATTAAAATGTCAAATTATCGATTGCATCATTAAAGCACAAACAAAATTGCATCCTCAAGAAATGGAACATCAAAATCAAGTCGACCAATTCAAAGTAGTACCTCTTCAACAGGTTACAGCCTGTATTGATCTTTTCAGATACAACACACAAATTAGGACACAAATTAATGATCTAGGCACTAGCTCCTGCGTTGCTCCTATCTACGAATTCTTATATCCAGGTTCAGCGATAGGCCTTCCAAAAGGTGTATTTTTAGTCTGTGGCGATACAGCTTATTCAACCCTAAATAGCAACAGTGTAGGAAGATGCTATCTTGCTCATTTAATTCCCATGATTAGGAAGGTGGATCACGCTGAAATGCAGGTAATTCATCATCAATCAAATTATAGACATCGTCGTGCTATATCGCCCTTTCAGTTTATTTTTGGTGTATTTTTCCCTAACTATGGCATGTATAACACCCAAACTGAACTCATGACTCTCTCCGCTGTCTTGGCGGATCACTTGAATGTATCGGACAGAGTAATTTCAGCCTTAGCTAAGGAGGTGAATGAAATGAAGAAAGTTGTGCTACAAAATAGGTTTGCCTTAGATATAATTCTTGCTAGTAAAGGAGGAACATGCGCGATTGTAGGGTCAGAATGCTGTTCGTTCATCTCAGATCCAAATGCCACATTAACAGAGTTCCATGAATCAAACATGAAAGGTATTCAGATCTTAAAGACTGTCCATGGGTTTAATGCTTGGGGAATTTTCGATAATGCTTTTTCAAGTTCTGGAAATATTCTCAGATCTCTAGGTATCATTTTTATGATTATTATTTTGATTATTATTATTATTGGCATTGTTCTTAAGTGTATTGGAAAGTGTTTGAATACTGTTACAGATATGCCCATTACTGCATTAATGTTCAAAGGAGAAGTTGAATTAGACCTTCATTCAACTCAAGAACTTAGTCAAGTCTGTGCCATTGGAAATAAGGATTTTGAATTGTTTTGAAACTTGAAGTTAAGTTTTTTTCCTCTCAAAAGAAAGAGGTTTTTTTTTTTCCACTCATGAATATATGAAATCTGTATTAGATTAGTATCATGTTATCTTTTTACCTTGCTTATGATGATATTTTATAATTTGATTCCACATGGTTGATTCTTTCATTTATATTATTATTGTTGTGGATGTTTTACCCACAAGATTGGGGAATTGTTAAAGAATTTCAACTCATCACCCATGTGTTCACGCCAAGATAGGTTTTCTGTTATCTTACTATTTAGGTTCCTGTTAGGTTCCTGTTTTCTCTGAGTTTATTGTTTTACAATGTTTGTGGAAAGCCGACCTTAACTGCATTCTCACGGCCATCTGTTTAAGCCAGAGCAACTGGCACAACAGATCACAACCCCCTGTCACGACACGGCTCCTTTAAAAGGGCTCCGCCTCTCTTGGACGGGGCTCTCTGACTTGAATTGACTTCCTGTTGTGAGAGACCGCTTGCAAACGTATTGAAGAATAAAGCTATCGTCTTTGTTTTAACCAGCTTGAATCGACCACTCGCGTGCTCTTATTCTTAATCCAAGCATTAAGGAAATAAGCATCAACAGTTTATACAACGGTAAGTTCTGATTCTTGATTCTGATTGGCTGGAAGCCGTGTTAAAATACTTTGTAACACACACCTGGGACCGCATATCATTCCATTTTCAGTATTAATGCGCAGGGCCGGCCCGAGGCATAGGCGAAATAGGCGGTCGCCTAGGGCGCCAAATGGCCAAGGGGCGCCTGGCCAAGGAGCACCAAAAAAAAAAAAAAAAAAATTATTTTTTATTTTTTTTAAAATAATTTCATTCCGTAATCCCTACTGTCTCTATTTAACGGCCGACTCACACGCTTGCGTTTGATGCGTCAACTTTGACAGATGCCATTCACTTTCAATGGCTGCAGCCGAATGGCATTCTGGTTCCGTTGTTGTCCCGGTGCGTTGCGTTGCCTGCGTTGCTAGCGTCGAAAGTTAAAACATTTTCAACTTTCAGATGCGTTGCCGGAGCTGCCGACCAATCAGATGTCTTGACGGAGAAAGACGTCATCGCAAGGCGGGATTTCACATTTTTCGATACCAAGATGGAGGACAATCGCTGTTTGAATTGTTTGTTTTCAGGATAGGATGTACCCAATACCTGCGGGCACCACGTTCACGTTGCCTCAACCACAATGCATAAACGATCGCCACACGTTCGACCAGATTAGCATCCATGACGGCACTAAACGAAAAGCCGGGTGGGTTTTCAAAATAGTTCGCGCTAGCAGGTTCGGAGAATATACTCGGCTGTTGCGAGCGCAGTTTTGGACAATGTGATTGGTTGTTGTTGCGTGCGGCAGACACGCCTTCCGCCATCCGTCAAAGTTGACGCATCAAACGCAAGCGTGTGAGCCGGGCAGCTTCGCAATGCGGTGCGGCGCCTCCGCCCAGCGCCGGGCGCCTCCCCCGTTAACAAATCGCGCAGCAGCACCCCCCCCCCCCCCCCGTCAGCAAAACGAAACTGAAGGTGTGCAGAATCTCGCCTAGAGCTGCTAAAATGCTAGGGCCGGCCCTGTTAATGCGCCTCCCATTTGCTCCAATGCATTGTAGTTGTTGTTGTTGCTTGGCAACCCTTTTGTTAGGGGAACTATTTTGCTCGGCGGAATTGAGGGAATGATGCTTCGTTTTGAATAAATCTTAATATTTTACATTTCTGTGTGTTTATTTTACACTAATAGATGTAGTTACCATTGTATAAAAGCAATAAACCACTCAAGGCCGTGTGTTATAGTGATTTTATAACAGCTAGGGGGGTTTTAGGAACGACGCCCCCCAGCTGTTATAAAATCACAATAACACACGGCCTCGAGTGGTTTATTGCTTAAAAGTCACACAGCTTAGATAACTTCATTGTACAAATCAGCACAGTTGTGTGAACTTTTTGATGTATAATATGTGTATGAACTGTTAAAACTGTAGGCATGGCGACAAGTTAGAAAAGGGGTAAATATGCAAAATTAGCAGCTCAAAAGTTAGTGCGGCACCATACGTTTCAATGGGGAGCACAGTTGCTGAACAAATCGTCATACCGTGAAAACTATAATTCACACAGCTTAGATACTTGCATTGTACGAATCGGCACAGTTGTGTGAATGTTTTGATGTATAATATGTGTGTGAGCTTTCAAAACTGTAGGAGTGCCAGCAGTTTACAAAATGTGTGAATATTTTCAAAGCAACAGCTGCCACCACTCTAAAAACATAATGATACTGAACATTCCACCAGCAGTTTCAATGGCATAATAATTACTATTAAAAGTTAAATTACTAAAAAATATAAAAAATATGAAATTTCTAGCACAAAGTATGAAGAAGTAGTTAAGGGCCAAAAAACTGAGGAGAATAAGAAAGAAAGAAAGAAAGAAAGAAAGAAAGAAAGAAAGAAAGAAAGAAAGAAAGAAAGAAAGAGAAAGAAATAGTGGGAATATCACAAGCTGGGCTAGCTTTTACAAGCTAGCCTACCTAATTATAGCTTGCTTACCTGACTGTCACTCTGGAAATACTCTGTGGTAGTAAGGATCGTTTCTCAGGTGGGCGGGTCACAGGTGCAACCATTTTTTTTCTTTATTTAGAGGTTGGCAAAGTTAATTCTAAACTGATGAGTAAAATGTTTACACGAACTATGGAGAAATATCACCAACATTTATAATCAACATAAAAAAATATTATTAATAGATTCATTGCCTACAGTTAGGGTGGCAAGGCATTTTTCTGAGGTGGCACCCCGTAGAACCGCCAGTGTCCCAAGCAGTCACATTGAAGGCATACGGCTATTCCGGCAGCTTTAACAAATATTTAAAGTAGTATTTACAAGACAATATGACTGATTATAAGCTATCCAATGTACCAAGCAATCGAATTGAATCGACCGCGCCCCTGTCCATGTGCGGCCTGGTCCACTGTGGGAATAACTTGGTCGCACCGTGGATTATGGACTGGTGCGGTTTAGGGGAGGAGCCATCATAGTACAGCTGTGATTGTTGTGAATCCCCTTCCACTGAAATAAACAACATGGGAAATATAGATATTGGTGATCAAGAAAACATGAGGCTGTAAAAGTAGAATCACTGTCTCCGTGCTGCACTGAGCCAGGAAAAGGGGGAGGCAGTGGTGGCCTTGAGGTCAAAGACGAGGACCAGTGATCCTAAGTAGTAGATCCAAGACCCAAGACGAGGACCAGTGATCAGTAAGTAGTAGGTCCAAGACGAGGACCAGTGATCAGTAAGTAGTAGGTCCAAGACGAGGACCAGTGATCAGTAAGTAGTAGGTCCAAGACGAGGACCAGTGATCAATAAGTAGTAGGTCCAAGACGAGGACCAGTGATCAGTAAGTAGTAGGTCCAAGACGAGGACCAGTGATCAGTAAGTAGTAGGTCCAAGACGAGGACCAGTGATCAGTAAGTAGTAGGTCCAAGACGAGGACCAGTGATCAGTAAGTAGTAGGTCCAAGACGAGGACCAGTGATCAGTAAGTAGTAGGTCCAAGACGAGGACCAGTGATCAGTAAGTAGTAGGTCCAAGACGAGGACCAGTGATCAGTAAGTAGTAGGTCCAAGACGAGGACCAGTGATCCTAAGTAGTAGATCCAAGATCCAAGACGAGGACCAGTGATCAGTAAGTAGTAGGTCCAAGACGAGGACCAGTGATCAGTAAGTAGTAGGTCCAAGACGAGGACCAGTGATCAGTAAGTAGTAGGTCCAAGACGAGGACCAGTGATCAGTAAGTAGTAGGTCCAAGACGAGGACCAGTGATCAGTAAGTAGTAGGTCCAAGACGAGGACCAGTGATCAGTAAGTAGTAGGTCCAAGGAATTTGGTGTGGTGTGAGCTGTGAGCAACTAAACAATTGCTAATATCAGTAGACCACGTCAGCTGTGTGGAAATGTGTGTTTGTATCAATGTGACCCTACAATGAGTTTCTGTTTACACAGAAACTCTTCCTCCAAGCCAATTTCCAGGGTAAATAAAGTTTCAATTCCATCAAATAAGAAGTTACTGATCACAGACCTAAAGTCAGTACAGACTACAGTACATTCTTGTTAGGTTCAGAGCCAGACCAATGTAACAGACCCAAAAGGCAGACTGACACAGGGGCAAGGTTTTAGCCCGAAGGCGTTTATTACTATAAATAGGGAGGGAAGTGCGGGCAGATGTGTGGTGTGTCTGGAGGTTTTGTTTGTGAGGTGTGTATGTAACTATGTGTGTGCGTGCATGCGAATGTGTTGAGCGTGTTGATAATGTGCGTGTACAGTGTCCGTGTGTCCGTGTCCGAGAAGGGGTGTCCAAGAGCGAGGGTCCGTGTCCATAATCCTGGGGGGTCCGTCCGGTGCAAGGGAAATCCGTGGGGGTATCCGAGGGGCTGTCCGAGTCCGTATCCAGGGAGGTCCGTTCGGGGTACACGAGAGGAGGAGGGAGCACAGGGAGCGAGGGAGACACTGGGGCTGGGAGACGCTGGAGCTGGGAGCGAGGGAGACACTGGGGCTGGGAGACCCTGGAGCTGGGAGAGACTGAGACACTGGGGCTGGGAGACCCTGGAGCTGGGAGAGACTGAGACACTGGGGCTGGGAGACGCTGGAGCTGGGAGAGAGGGAGAGACTGGAGCTGGGAGCGAGGGAGACACTGGGGCTGGGAGACGCTGGAGCTGGGAGAGAGGGAGACACTGGGGCTGGGAGACCCTGGAGCTGGGAGCGAGGGAGACACTGGGGCTGGGAGACGCTGGAGCTGGGAGCGAGGGAGACACTGGGGCTGGGAGACGCTGGAGCTGGGAGAGAGGGAGACACTGGGGCTGGGAGACGCTGGAGCTGGGAGCGAGGGAGACACTGGGGCTGGGAGACCCTGGAGCTGGGAGAGAGGGAGACACTGGGGCTGGGAGACGCTGGAGCTGGGAGCGAGGGAGACACTGGGGCTGGGAGACCCTGGAGCTGGGAGCGAGGGAGACACTGGGGCTGGGAGACGCTGGAGCTGGGAGAGAGGGAGAGACTGGGGCTGGGAGACCCTGGAGCTGGGAGCGAGGGAGACACTGGGGCTGGGAGACGCTGGAGCTGGGAGAGAGGGAGACACTGGAGCTGGGAGCGAGGGAGACACTGGGGCTGGGAGACGCTGGAGCTGGGAGAGAGGGAGACACTGGGGCTGGGAGACGCTGGAGCTGGGAGCGAGGGAGACACTGGGGCTGGGAGACCCTGGAGCTGGGAGCGAGGGAGACACTGGGGCTGGGAGACGCTGGAGCTGGGAGAGAGGGAGACACTGGGGCTGGGAGACGCTGGAGCTGGGAGCGAGGGAGACACTGGGAATGGGAGACCCTGGAGCTGGGAGAGAGGGAGACACTGGGGCTGGGAGACGCTGGAGCTGGGAGCGAGGGAGACACTGGGGCTGGGAGACCCTGGAGCTGGGAGCGAGGGAGACACTGGGGCTGGGAGACGCTGGAGCTGGGAGCGAGGGAGACACTGGGGCTGGGAGACCCTGGAGCTGGGAGCGAGGGAGACACTGGGAAACGCAGGAGACACGGCGGGAGGTTCCTTGGAGAGGGGAAACAAACATCGGGTATTAGGTAAGGAAACAACGAGGCTAGCTAGAGGCTTGGTGGGCTTGTCAGAGCAATTACCACAAGGGTCAGTACGTCGAAGCACTGAGCGACCATCTGGGAGAGCTTTTGTAGGGAGCGGTGCTGATTGTCCCAGGTGCGCCAGATTGTGATGGTCTGCACCTGGTGCAGCACACCGCTCGTCTCTGCAGGGCAGGGCAGGGCAGGGCAGGGCAGGGCATGGCGCGCGCGCTCCGACGTCTCCGGCACGTCAGGGCTAAAGTATTCTTTTTATTTTATATTTACAGTAAAGTGCTGGGGAAATGTTTCACATTAGTTCACTGTAATTTAGCAGCTATCAACTGTTAAAATATTTACATTTACATTCCACAGTAATTTACAGTATTATGTCTAGAGTAGCTTCTTGTGATTACTTTCAATTTCAATCAATTTCCCACTATTTACCAGCTCCTTCTTTTCTTGATAGGAGGTTGCCCCAGGTTGCCTGTTTCAATATCTGTGTGGTCTGTATGTCTCTATGTGCTACTAACCCTGCTCTGCCTTCCCTCTGCCTTCCCTCTCCCTAGTGCCTCTCTCTCTCCCTCCTATCTTCTAACCAGGTCCAGTGGATGCCCCACTGTCACCAGCAGACCTCCCGGAGTCCGATAGATACCCCCGTGTCTGCTGTGGATGATGTAGCATGTCCGCAGAATATTCTCTCTCCTATGATGCTTTTAGCCTCTCTCACTCTGAAATGTAATTTAATGCAATGTATTGCTTTATAAATGTTCTTAGCCGGTAGACAAACATACTCCAGGAGCTTGCTCGATCGCCTTGTTGAGAGGGGTCAGGGAAGAATTTTTACAGCTCACTTATCTGGCCCCCGGGTGATTACTGTTTTTTTGCTTCCCTCTGGAATATGTAGAGGTGGGTCGTATGCCCACCTCCCTTGTTCTCTGTAAAGCGCATTGTGTTGCCTCTGGGTATGAAATGCGCTATACAAATAAAGCTTTGATTGATTGATTGATTGATAACTGATTGCGAGCCAATAACTTTCCTCTGCAGTTTCTATCAATGAAGGAATGGTGAAGTGTGAAAATCCAAAGGCTGTTCTACCAAATATGGGTGTGACACTATAGGAAAAGCAAACCTTGTGCGGATTACTTACAGCTCACTGTAAAACAGATCAAAAGGTAAAATAATGAAATTAATAACTGTGCCTTATTATGTAATAGACTTAAATATCATATTATGGGTTACAGGGAAAGCTAACACATAATGGTCTACCGTACCATGTACAGTAGGTAACATCTCTGTAACTATACTCTACTGATACTCGTGTCTCTTTTCTGAAGTATTTAGCCCATGTTTACTGCTCTGTAAATGTTCCTATCCAATAGATTTAAACATTTTCCACAGGAGCTTTCAGGAGCTTGATCGTCTCGTTGAGAGAGGTCAGGGAAGAATTTTTACAGCTCACCTATTTCGGCCCTTGGGTGAACTGTTTTTCTGCTTCTCTCTGGAAAATGTAGGGGTATAGGATCTATGGCCTTCCACCCTTTGCTCTCGGTAAAGATGATTGTGTTGCCTCTGTGTATGAAAAGCGCTAAACAAATAGTTTGATTTAATAACTCTGTTTCAAATAACCCCTCTTTGAGCCTTGACTTTTTTTGTCCTCATTTCATTTTAATCTAAAGTCAGTCATTTTTATTTATTTATATAGCACATGTTCATACAAGAAAATGTAATGTAATAAAAACATAGTTTATTGGTAAATGGAATGATGCTTCGTTTTGAATTCTTAATATTTTACACTGCTGTGTGTTTATTTTACACTAATAGATGTAGTTACCGTTGTATAAAAGCAATAAACCACTCGAGGCCGTGTGTTATAGTGATTTTATAACAGCTAGGGGGGTTTTAGGAACGACGCCCCCTAGCTGTTATAAAATCACAATAACACACGGCCTCGAGTGGTTTATTGCTTAAAAGTCACACAGCTTAGATACTTACATTGTACAAATCAGCACAGTTGTGTGAACGTTTTGATGTATAATATGTGTATGAACTGTTAAAACTGTAGGCATGGCGACAAGTTAGAAAAGGGGTAAATATGCAAAATTAGCAGCTCAAAAGTTAGTGCGGCACCATACGTTTCAATGGGGAGCACAGTTGCTGAACAAATCGTCATACCGTGAAAACTATAATTCACACAGCTTAGATACTTACAGTGTACGAATCAGCACAGTTGTGTGAATGTTTTGATGTATAATATGTGTGTGAGCTTTCAAAACTGTAGGAGTGCCAGCAGTTTACAAAATGTGTGAATATTTTCAAAGCAACAGCTGCCACCACTCTTAAAACATAATGATACTGAACATTCCACCAGCAGTTTCAATGGCACAATAATTACTATTAAAAGTTAAATTACAAAAATATATAAAAAATATGAAATTTCTAGCACAAAGTACACATGTTCATACAAGAAAATGTAATGTAATAAAAACATAGTTTATTGGTAAATTTCAAAATATAAGAAAATAAAACAGGACGGATAATATGTGACAGCGGCTGGTGATTTGGTCCGCAACTCGGCAAACCCCGAAATGCGCTAGAGGGCAAAATAACTAAAAAAACGTTTTTTTTCGTTTTTTGTTTTTTGGTGTATTACCAAAGTTGAAGTTGTGAAGAACCTACTTACTATAACAGACAACAGTTTTAGGTTCACGAAATACGTTTAATTAGTCTGCAAACTAAGCTCGTTTTTAGCTGATTTCGAGCCGGGCTTGGGGGCGGGCAGATCGATTAGCATGATTTGTTTTCATTGGCTATTGCTTCCGGGTTCTCCGCCCCCCACCCTGCCCATAAGAACTGCACGTGGTGTTTGTTTACATTCAGTTCCACGTTTAACCATGGATGCTACTGCTTTTGCGAAAGCTCTGAACAAAGATCTGCTCAACGCCGCTCGACGATTCGACAATGGAGAACTTATGGATTCGTACCTAAAGGACTACATGGATGTTGACGATGGTACAAACTCGGAATGTGGTAGTGAAGAAGAGGACAATGCTTCTGATCTCGAGCTGGAAGTCGACGAAGATGGAGAAGAGGGGGATGGCATCCAGGACATGGAAAGAGTTTTACGAGCAATCGATATTGTTACCGTGAACATCGACTGTGAAACAGAAGAAATGGACAGGATCAAAAACTTTGATTGCAAGTGCCAAGTGAGACGAAAGGAGAATTCTGCTGTGGCTCCTACCTCTTGCCTTCGCAAAGTGAACCCTGAATTGGTTTACCGGTCGAGACTGAACATGGCAGCTAGAACTCCAGGAGAGCAGGACTCGTTCGTACACGCAGTTTTGTACGTGTTGAACTGTGATACAGAGCTGACTGTTTCAACAAAGCAAGTTGCTACCAAGCGAAAGTTGCGGCGAACGACGTACCAGATTCACACGACGGTTGTCTGCCGCCAAGCTTTCTGCTTTTCTATAGGGTAAGCTATCTTTATACTACCTGTGCTGTTTACATTTACGTTAGTCGTTTAGCAGTAGCTCATTTCTAAACAAGTGACTGAGTCTAGCTAGCATAACAAATCTAGCACTAACTAACAAAGGCTAGCTAGCTAACGTTAGCTAACATGCTAGTTAGCTGAGCTGTCCCTTCGTTCCTAAACTACCCAGCGAGGCAGCTAATATCTAGCTAGCTAACGTTAGCTAACATGCTAGTTAGCTGAGCTAGCCCCGTGTTCCTAAACTACCCAGCGAGGCAGCTAATATCTAGCTAGCTAACGTTAGCTAACATGCTAGTTAGCTGAGCTAGCCCCGTGTTCCTAAACTACCCAGCGAGGCAGCTAATATCTAGCTAGCTAACGTTAGCTAACATGCTAGTTAGCTGAGCTAGCCCCGTGTTCCTAAACTACCCAGCGAGGCAGCTAATATCTAGCTAGCTAACGTTAGCTAACATGCTAGTTAGCTGAGCTAGCCCCGTGTTCCTAAACTACCCAGCGAGGCAGCTAATATCTAGCTAGCTAACGTTAGCTAACATGCTAGTTAGCTGAGCTAGCCCCGTGTTCCTAAACTACCCAGCGAGGCAGCTAATATCTAGCTAGCTAACGTTAGCTAACATGCTAGTTAGCTGAGCTAGCCCCGTGTTCCTAAACTACCCAGCGAGGCAGCTAATATCTAGCTAGCTAGGTAGCTATTACAGAGAGAAACAGAATGAGAGAGCATGAGAGGTATGTTAGTCTGACACCTTGTTTTTTGTTTTGGTTACAGCATGAGCAAGAACAAGCTCCAGGCCATAGCCCAAGACTACCAGGAGAATGGTGGACAAGTGCGAGAAAGGAAGAAGGGTCCACGTACAAACCGCTACTTCCTTAAGAAAGAGGACATCGAACGAGTTGTGACGTTCATCGGCAACTACGCTGAAGACCATGCCATTGTCTTGCCTGGCAGACACCCTGGTCACAGGGATTTAACTGCAAAGTTGCTGCCATCCAATGTCTCCAAAGCTACAGTGTGGCGGCTCTACAAAGATGCTGTGGAAAAGCTTGGTATGTAAAAGTTGGATACATACATACTTTGACATCCTATGGTTAAAACATACATATTTAATTCAATAATATCATACAAATAAAATATTATTTATTTTCAGAACACCGTGTTGTGGCTCTGGACACCTTCAGACGGCTGTGGAAGTCATTGCTCCCTCACATAGCAAGCACCAAACCCCGGACAGATCTCTGCTGGCTGTGTCAGAGCAACAACTATCAAGTTTACCGAAGTGCCAACCTGCCTGACAACGTGAAATCAGCCAAGCTGAAGAAGCAGGAGCAGCATCTCAACCTTGTTCTACAGGAGCGGTCACTCTACAATGACATGAAAGCTGCATGTGCCAAGACCTGTGAGGATTTGCAGCTCTCCCTTGGCCCCTCCACACCAGGCAGCAAGAAGATCACTATGCACTACAGCTTTGATTTTGCACAACAGGTGAGAATACGTTCATCCTATGATGAGTGTGTTGTGATGTGATGTGGTATGGTTAGGGTTACATGTGTGTTTTTGATTTTCAATGCATCTCATCTTTTCCTTTTCTTCCTATTTTTTCCTTTGTCTCTTAGGTTCACTTCCCTTCTGACCCTTTTCAGCCAGGACCCATGTACTTCTTGACTCCTCGTAAGTGTGGCATTTTTGGTGTCTGCTGTGAGGGAATACCGAAGCAAGTGAACTACCTGATCGACGAAGGGATGGCCTCAAGCAAGGGCAGCAATGCAGTCATCAACTACGTGCATCATTTCTTCAACAACTATGGAGTTGGAGAAACACATGTGGACCTTCATTGCGACAACTGCCGTGGACAAAACAAGAACAATTTTGTGCTGTGGTACTGTGCTTGGCGGACCATGCACAAGCTTCACCTGCAGCTGGACGTCCACTTCCTGATTGCAGGCCACACCAAGTTTGGCCCTGACTGGTGCTTCGGCCTGGTCAAGCAGAGCTTCAGGAAGACCAGAGTGGACACTCTGTCTGCCATTGCTGGAGTCGTCAGGGACAGCTCTCCTGTGAAGCACGTCAACATCCCCCAGCTTGTTGGACTGGAAGACGGCACCGTGCTTGTTGAATGCTACAACTGGCAAGAGCATCTGAAACCCTACTTCCGGGCACTCCCACAGATTTCGAGTTACCAGCACTTCAGGTAATTATCATGCATTAGCTAGTCTATTTAATCAACACTTTCTGGTACTATTTTATGTATATGGAGTGCCAGTACTGTGGGCAATAGTTTAATGTACTTTCTTCCTTCTATTCTATTGCAGTTTTGATGCAGAGAGACCTGGCATGGTTGTGGCCAGAGAACACCGTGATGCACCAGCAGTTGAGTTTCAGCTGCTGCGCAAGCCTGATGTCCTGCCCCCCAGAGAAGGTCTTCCTGTGCAAGCCCCACCCGGACTGGACATGGCCAGACAGACATATCTCTTTAACAAGATCAGAGAGTTCTGTTCTGATGAGGGACGAGACATCACATGTCCCCCGCCAAACTCCACAGCAGCTCAGAACAAGACTGTCCGCTTGTAGATTCACTGCAGATCATCAGGATGGACAGCACTGCAGGAGAAAGGCCACAGCCTTTTCCTGTTTGTATACTGAAGCATTGCGTGTTCTCTTGCACAGACTTGCGCACACTTGCACAGACTGCATTGTTCGAATATTGAATACTGAGCCGAGTACTGTTATTACCTTGAGTATTGAGCTGGGGACTGTTATTACTTTGTTGTACACTTGATCACAATGAACACTATGCACCTTGTTATTACTTTGCTGTGCACTTGATCACAATGAACACTATGCACCTTGTTATTACTTTGTTGTGCACTTGATCACATTGAACACTATGCACCTTATTACTTTGTTGTGCACTTGATCACAATGAACACTATGCACCTCGTCTATACAACTGACTGTACACTTTAACACTTAGACTGTTGCCTTTTTTTGTACACTTTACTACTTATGCTTGTAATGTATATCATGTATTTGACAATAAAGAATGTTAAATTTGAACTTCATCTTATATTGTTCTTAACTGCATTCACAACACAAGATTAATACTGACTCAAAGAGTGTGGGGTAATCAGTGAGAGAGCACCCCACTCTCAGGTAATACCCCAAGTTGACAGCCACTCTGACAGATAATGACAGATCGTCCAGTGGGGGAGTGGCTGGGGGTGCGGTTACCAGGCTATTGTTCACGCCCATTACCTGGCAGTCAGAGGTGTGAAATGTTGGAGAACTTTGGAGGGCGATTTCTCAGCTAAGTTGATTTGGCAGTACTAGCATTCAAATAAGCATATCTTCTTCAAATATGTTCAGATTTCAATGTATGAGACCTCATTTGAAAGCTTACAATCTGCACTTTCATAATCTGTAAAAAACTGAAAAATGAAAATGCCTAGTTGAGGACCAAATCACCAGCGGCGGTCACATATGATTAAAGAGAATAGAAAATAAGTAACAGTAATACATTAAAAATTAGAATAAAACATTTTAAATTGAGAAGATTTAATTCTAACAGGTACAGTATAGGTTCTGGCAGGGTATTCCAGAGGCAAGTCAAGGCAGCCTCCCTGTGTCTTGGTCCTGGCTCTAGGAACCGTTAATACAGATGTGGGAAGTTAGAAATGTCACATGCTGCAGCATTTCACCTTTGCGGTATTTGGCAGGGAAATCCCGTTGGAAATCTCGTGGGATTTCACACGGGTGTTATTTCGTTTTAGTGATGCACCACCGCCAGGTGGCGTCTTTGAGTAGATTTAGCAGGCTGGGCTCAGTGTTTTTCTCCTATAGTCTACGAATGAAGCATCATTAAATTTCACATTCTTTAATTTAAATGCTCTGTTGTAAAGCACTTTGAGCTGAATTTATCTGTATGAAAGGTGCTATACAAATAACGTTTAATTGTTATTATTACCTTGTTCTCAAACACATGTTTTCTCCATCTGGATGTAATTTAATTATTACGAGATAGATAGGCCTACAGTAGCCTATCTATCTCGGTAACTGACGTCGGGTCAAGACGTGGTGGCTGTTAAGTCAAATGCGCAAAATGACAGTATTGTAAATATATTTATTAGTAAAGATGTGGTGAACGTGGGGGTTTTGCGTTTTGTTTCTGGAACGCATTCAACTGGTAGGCTACTCGTAAACCCCGGAAGTAAATTTGAAGACGGGGCACCAGCTAATGTAGCCAAGTCTGAGCGCAGTAGGCTATATGGCTTCAGCACGATACAAAGAAAAAATAAGCTTGATCGACTTGTGGATCCATACAAAATTGACATAGTCGCCATGAGTAAAGTCACTCATTGCCAATCATATCCGGACATTAACTATCTTGTGCATAGATAGCGGCAGGTTTGACAGTGAGTGCGTTCACATGCACAATATACACAATATTTTGTTATTTGAATGATCTTGAATATATATATATTCAAGATCATTCTAATAAGAAAATATCGTGTATGTTTTTATGTATTTATACCGGCCGCCAGCCGTTCAATGAACGGCTATAGGGAATGCGCAGTTTCGCGCTGGCTCCAGCCTATCATATGCACAGTTTCGCGCTATGTAGGATATTATAAATAAGTATTATTCATTGGGGGAGCTTGGACTCGCTGGGGACTGGTGGAGAGACGCAGAGCCTCCCCAGACGCGACATCCTCCAGTTGGCTGAAGAGCTGCGCGCTTTGGTGTCCAAACAGCCACCGGCGGCGCCCCTCGCAGTGTCCACAGAAGAATACCCCCCTCCAAAATACCTGCATGGTGAAGACAAGCTGCAGCAAGAACAGAACTGTCTACCAATGCATGAAGTGCACCAAAGCTGTCGTTGGCAGTTGCACTGCCAAGGTGCAGAGGATATGTGCGAAGTGTATTTGAGCTGCCGCCTGAACCGTGCGTAAGAGCAGAGCGCATCAACTCGTGTATAGCTACAACTAGTAGCCCATAGCCATTAAAACGGCTTATTGTTTTATTCATATATCAACTAGATAATTCGATAATAATGAGTAGCCTAGTAGGCTATAAAAGGAATTCAATAGGGCCTAATAAGCCTTAAGTTGTAGCCTAGGCTACAGTACAATCACAAGACGCATAGGCCTAGCCTACCGTAAAAAGCGTTGCGTTCTCATAGGCCTATATTAACTTAGATAATTATTAATTATGCTCAGGTCATAATGTCCGTTGAAAATAATTCCCTCTAAGCAGAATTTGAATTGTATTAAAATAGGCTAAAATTAAATTTCCACATATTCTGATTCCTTCTAGGCCTATATAAAAAAAACATTTTTTTAATGTGTAGCCTAGGCTATAGGCTTCTGCGATGAACAAAACAGCCACAATGTAGCCTGCTTAGTGAGCGAGAGGGCAGTCTACCATAAAGTGTAGGCTATAGCCTAACCATAATGTAATATATCTAGACTACATGCATTGTGGTATTTCTTTATATAGCCCAGCCTGCCTATCAATTGTTTCTCAATAAACAGTTATGCCATCCTCTGAGTCCGAATAAGCAGGCTAATAGACCGGCAGCTCTAAATGCCTTCCCAATCAATGAGACTTTGTTGTAAAAAATTATGTTTTATTGATGAAAAGGGTAAAACTGAAAAACATGTTAAGTCATTGCATTGATCGATGCAGTCCGTTCAAATAGGCATCAAAAGATAAAGTAGGCCCATTTAAAATGACCAATTACATATTCAAATCTCTTCTAATCTTGGCCTTTGATAGGGTTTTTCCCCGCCCTACTGCCAATTATATCCGAACATTAACTATCTTGTGCATACAGAGCACAAACAATGAAATGTGCATACAGAGCACAAACAATGAAACAATGAAACTAATAGATTTCCTCCCTGTCTGTCTGTGGCATTCGCTACCAGCAAACACTGAAAATACAGGTCCTCAATTTATTTAGATTAGACTAGCCTATCCAACTGGACCACTCCAATGAATGTTGAATGTAGGCTACTTTTATTCTTTAGGTTTTAGAGAACAGGCCTACAATGTCCACACATGCATGCGCCATCTGACTAGCTCGCCACTCGCCAGTGAACCTGGACTAGACTATTGTAACCCCCCCCAAATTTTATTTTATTTTATATTCAAATAAACTGGATGGACCGGTTTCCTAGCCCTGGATCGTGGGGGAGGGGGGTAGCCTACGTTAGAGGGTGCTTTGCCATGACCGGCCACAGGTGTTGGATTGAATTCGCTAGTTTGATTGATAGATGGATGGATTTAAAGTCCAAAGTAGATTGTGCAAGTATTGTATAGGCCCATGTGTAAGAGATGAATGGTTGTAACCATAAACTCAGCCAGAGGTAGGCCCTAGCTACTGTAGATTATCAGCATTATCACCAGTCTCAATTTATGTTTTCCTCTAGGCTACGTGTTGCCATTCATTAAAAACCACCATCTCATCTAGACTACTTCTGTTGCTGCATTTTTACATTTATGCTTTCATGATTTTAGAGCGCAATAAACATTTTCCAGGATTCCAAAGGGTCCATCCATTCATCCAACTTTGTGCTGAGCGCAGCGCAGGCTGGTAGCCTACTGTCAAGGATCACGACTGATGCACTCCCTTAACACGTCTCGCAACTCCCCAGACCATCAAGATAATTTAAATATGAAAGACCTTAAGTGGGGTATTCCAGGAGTTAGCCTAATGTAGCAAGTCGTCGGTCTTCATGACGCACTGTTATGCTTGTTTGCTGTGTAGATCCAGTCATAGAAGCGGGCATCTCGTCCGGCGATTTGAAACAGCTGGTCAATTCACCCCAACAAGAATAGCCAAACGAAGGACAAAAATGAAACCACAAACGTTACTACTGGTCTTGAAACAACTGTGTTAGCCTAGTTCTATATGAGAACACTCCTCAGTCCAATTCCGTATAGTAGATCAGCCTGTGACCACGTAGTTGCTAGCTAACTGGTGTGTACATTCCATGAATATCTGAAGCAATTATTCCCTATGTAGTTCACTATGGGTAACACTACATAGGGAATAGGGAGCGAGTGAACCATTTCAAACACATCTCTGGTCAGCCCCGTTAGCTAGCTTACTCGTCCTGATGCCATGTTCCATATGAGAACACTCTGCTAGCTAGCTAGTTAGCCTACTGTATTAAACCTCTACTTGTCCCGATACCTTGTTCCATAGTTAACAGATACAGACCCGACGACAGTTACAGAGATAGATACTATAGTATAGATAGATAGGCTTTGTTCGTAATAATTAAAATTACAACCAGACAGAGAACAAGGAGTTTGAGTTCACATAGTTGTTAGCTAACTGGTACAGTTGTTTACGTTGCAGTCTAGCTTACAATAGCTTCTCACGCCGTTCACTACCATTCCATATTTTTTCTGATTTAAGGTCCCATGACGGGTTTCTCTTCCTGCTTCTGCCTAAGCACTCCACAATACCACAGTGTCATGTTTTACCGAAGGAGAAGTGAAGAAGACGGTAGCTATCAGTGGCTAAAGCAGCTGCTAATGTTAAGATCATTCCTGTAGCTGCTAATGCGAGTTCGTCTCCGTTCCTGCCCGAGAAACAGAAGTTGAACTAATAGCATCAAAATCAAAATAGCTACAGGAATCATCGTTGTAAAGTTAGCTATCTGCTTTTTATCCACCGACAGCTACCGTTAATATTATGGAAGCTGCTGTCGTGAGCTAACTTGCTATCACGGTCTTATCATGCAGCTTCACAGTCTGCTATTAGCAGACAGCACTAAAGTTGACAAAATCACACTTGCACATCATTAGAATTCCAACCATTTATATGGGATTTATCATTCAACTAAACATGGAACCTGAATACTACCTGATATTTCAACCTGCTGCCATCAGTGATCGGCGCGTCTGCGTTTGAGTCATGAATATCTTACGCAGTGACATTCCATGTAGTGTCCCAAAACTGTTAAATCATTCCCCATGTAGTTCACTATGAGTCACACTCAATACATCCATGGTAGCACTACATAGGGAATAGGGAGTGAGTGAACCATTTCAAACACATCTCTGGTCAGCTCCGTTAGCCATCTTACTCGTCCTGATGCCATGTTCCATATGAGAACACTCAGTTAGCCTACTGTATTAAACTTCTATTTGTCCCGACAGTTAACAGATATAGACCCGGCGACAGTTACAGAGATAGAAACTATAAATAGATAGGCTTTGTTCGTAATAATTAAATTACAACCAGACAGAGAACAAGGAGTTTGAGAACGGTAGGCTCATCTAATGTGCGAGATGAGCTACAGCAATGGGTCAATGAGTGGTATGCGCCCCTATGGGCAGGCGAGCGGTGGTGCGGAATGCCGTAAAGCGCCTGTTAGAATACCGCGGGTCAAGTTACATTCTTATGTTCCCACATCTGTAGTTCAGTGCCAGAGGATCTCAGGGACCTACTTGGTGTGTATCGTAAAAGCATGCCTGACATGTATTCAGGTGCATGACTATGGAGTGCTTTGTAAACTAATAAAAGAACTGTAGTTAGTGAGGACATGTGCTGCAGCATTTTGTATCATTTGAAGTTGACAAATAGCTTTCTTTGATAGACCAGATAAGAGAGTGTTAAAGTAATCCAACCGGTCACACTTTACAATAAGGGTCACAAAAAACATGAGTTAACTGTTAATTAAAGGTATAATATGTAATATGTGGATTATTTCCCCCATCTAGTGTCTAAAGATAAGAACTACAACAATACAACGTATTGGTTGCCAAAATGCCAGAGAATGCACTGTTTCAGTCTTACTGTGATAAGATCTTCACTCCGAGAGGAACATAACGTTACACTAATCAGTAATCACAATCAAGTATTTCAGAGTGCCATGTAATAAGTTACATTAGATGCTGTAGTGTGGAGATAATGTTAGGTCTGGCTATGCAGATTCCAAGAAAGATAACGATAGTTAGTTAGCTAGCTTACCGGTCTAGTAGAAAAGTAGCCATGTCACCATGCGACTTTATCCCATGAAACTCCATAAACTCCGTCCAACGAACAAAGGCTGGCCCGATATCTATCCGACTTTTGCTCCTTCTTCGGTCACTGAGCTTTTAACATTCGTATCGCACGGTTCGCCGGGGTTCAGGCAGAGAAGCAGGACGACAAATCTCTGCCATTTTACCAAACGTTTAGCTGAAAAGAGTGAGCAGAAGTGGACGGAAAAGCTGCCGTTTTATAGTCGCACACACACTAACCAACATCTATAATGCTGCTAATTCATGGAAGTATAACGTTAACTGGCTACTGCTAATCTCACAGTAGTGAAGCTAGAATAGTACCTGGCAACCCAGCACGCAGTACCAACGCTGTAATACTATTGGCTGGTATGATATCAACAGAGTGTCATTGTCGGGCCGTCAACATTTCATAATGTAATAATTTCAGACAAAAAATTTTTTTTAATGGAAAAGCAATACTTTTACTCTGCAGCCTTCGCAAAGCCCTATGGATGTATTATTTTTGAAAAAATGTTTATTTTAATCCACATATTACATATTATATCTTTAATGCTTATTTACTGTAGGGTTAGGTTAGGTTACTAATGTTAATTAATACCTTAATTAAGGTTAGGGTTAGGGTTAGGTGAGTTAACTTTAGTTAACAAATAACATTAGTAAATGGTTAATAGAGACATTAGTTAGCTGTTACTTAATGCTTAATAATGCATTAACTAATGCTTATTAATGTACCTTTATTGTTAAGTGTTACCATCCAACCTGCTACCGATAAAAGCATGCATTAGTCTTTCACTGTCAGCCTGGGAAAAGAAAATGTTTCACATTAGCAATGTTTCTCAAGTGATAAAAGGATGTCCTCTGGGATGTCATCTCATTTATTGTATCCAGTCACTTTATCACTGTTAACTAGAACATTATAGACCTTCATGTACCTTCATGAGAGGCAAAACATTTCACATTTACTAATGATGTGATGTATATGGCAATATGGCTAAATGTGCATACAATAGGAAGGCCTGGCCATATACTGTAAATATACTGAGTTGATCTCTATGGGATGGAAAATGTTGCCTAGATTGAATTCATTTGTTTGGACAGTTTGGTCTACTTTCTTATATTAGGCATTGCACATGGAAAGAACTACATGCAAGTTGTTACCTTGATATCAAACCACAATCCAGAAGTCAAATGTTCACTTTAACAGTAGCTATATTAACTGTTGTAGGCCTATGTGGTATTATGTATTTTTTTATTTTGTATAATGAATAATGCTAGCAGACGAAAAGGTACCCTACTATGCTCAAGTTGCTCACTGAGTGTTCTCTTACCTTGCAGAAAGGGTCATAGAGACACCTAGTGGGAGCTTTGGAGAAAGGAGTAGACTAATGCCATTAAAAGAGATCTGACATCCACACGTTTTTGACAATTTACTATTTTGCTAATAGCTCCGAATATATTGTTGCTGTTATGTAATGTGTATTCTAATTGTGCATTCTATTTTTGTGTAGCATTATACACTAAATGTATCTTCGAGCTCTCATATGTATCAACTAGTGGTCCGTGTACAAAGTATTTGTCATTTCAATTCGTAGTCGCATAAGGAGAATACGTATGTTTTCTTTCTCATTTGTCATTTCAATTCGTAGTCGCATAAGGAGAATACGAATGTTTGCTTTCTCATTGTTTGAGTGAAGGACGCTAAATCAAATATCACTGGCGATTTTTCATCTTTCAAATACCAAGTTAGCAAAGGGATCAAGGCAGAGAAGTCGGTGGGCGTGGTTTAGAGTCTGGGCGCGTTCAATATGCTACACGACACCGGCCGGCGTCGGCTAGACGGCTACATCAGGTGTGGAACTGCAAAGGCAATTTCAGTATTTTTAGGATGACAATAAGACGTCCCCACAGTCCCGTTTTAGGTGCCTTGTCCTCTACATGTAGCCATACTTGCAAACGTATTCTGCTCGTGCTATATCTGCAACGTTAAGACAGATTAGCCGGGCTAGCTAACTGTTCTTTGAGTTTGTGAATTTTGTGCACGTTAGTAGACTCGTTATCAGTGTTGGGCTCGTTACTCAAAAAATGTAATATATTACTTATTACTCATTACCCTTTTTAAAAGTAATATCGTTACTTTACTTATTACTCCCAGCCAAATGTAACTAGTTACTTATGTAATATATTACTTTCCATATTGACTACCTTTTGCAGCGTGCTCATCACGGTCCGGTTCTCTTTCCACCAACTTCATGTTGCTGTGTTGGCGTAGCAAATGTTTCAGGAGATTTGAGGTGGTGTTTCTGGCACAAGAAAGAGTCTTAGTAGAACTTACACACAGTTTACACTTGACAACATTCTTGTTGTCTTTCAGTTCCAGGAAATCGAAATAGTGTGCGTATTTCAAGCCATGGAATGTTAACGTCGTCATGTTCAAATAGCTACGCTCGCTCGCTGCTTGCCTGGTTATAATGTGACGGGACGTGATATGAGCGGAACGTTCTTCAATCTGAAATCAAAACTTTATTTCACCCTTTGTAAAACGAAAATAAATAAACAGAGCAGGCCTATGACAAAAGTAATGCAGTAGCGAGCTTTCTGGGGGCAAGTAACTGTAATATTATTACTGAAATGTGATTAGTAACTCGCTACACCCCTCGTTACTGGAAAAAGTAATATTATTACTGTAGCGCGTTACTAGTAACGCGTTACTGCCCAACACTGCTCGTTATGCAGGTAGGCCTACAGCAGCACACAGGGGCGGCACATTCATTAGCAGCGTGTATGTAGACCTAATTTAACATACCGATATGAATTGCTTGAACTTAAGTGAACTGTGTGAATGCCTCACTTCTGCTGTTTATGTCTGTGCCTAGTGCCTCATCCGCTTCATCTACAACTTCCTGTAAAGATCATTCTCGAACCTGGTCATGGCAGGAAGGCTGCAGTGTCATCTCCATCTCAGCCCTGCATCATGTCAGTCAAACCTCGATCCGAAGCATCCCTGCTTCACCTCCACCAGACCCTGCACATTTTTGCATCTCAACATCAAATACTGTATATGAACCATAGCCGGCCTACTCTATACATAATGTTACTTCAACCGCACTCCTGCACCGCGTTGTTTAATAAATCTGACTTTGTATATCTGTCATGCATTTGTGTTGATGTGAAGTCAATTTTCCAGTGTGACAGTGCATCTTTAATACAGTGAATTAAAATGTGTAGATTCGCCCCACTTTATATCACAGAACTGTTGGACTATTCCTCCAGCGTAAGATCGCTCAGATTCGACAACAAGAGCCTCTGGAAGGTCCCCTGGTCAAGGCTGGTAACGAGGGGAGATGGAGCCTTCTCAGTGGCAGCTCCACGACTGTGGAACGACCTCCCACTGACCATCAAGTCAGCCCCTGACCTACAGACCTTCAAGACTGCTTAAAACCCACTACTGTCGTGAACTGGGCTACCGATATGTTTCTGTTGTGTTTTTATGTAGTATGAATGTTTGTGTGCAGTTAGGAATGTTGGTTTCCCCCATGTTTATTATGTTCTCGTCTTGCCATGTCACCTTTATGTTTCTGTTCTTCAGAGTCCGCGCCCAGTGCGCCCTAAACCGGTGTAATTTGGTGCGTGTTTAAATAAAAGTGAATATGACTGACTATGACTAGATTGATACAACATGTGCAATTGGATACAACATGTGCAATTGAGTCAAGGTCATAGTATTAAACTCGGTTCTGGTCCAGTCCCACTTCTGTCCAGGACAGTGAAGACACTGCAGGCAGTCTCGTCCGTTTCATTGAAAGGGGTCACTGACTCAGCTCTCCATTACAGCCCTGCATCATGGCAATCGAGTGCTAAAGCACAAGCTGAATACGTTTGCAAGTATGACTACATGTAGAGGACAAGGCACCTAAAACGGGACTGTGGGGACGTCTTATTGTCATCCTAAAAATACTGAAATTGCCTTTGCAGTTCCACACCTGATGTAGCCGTCTAGCCGACGCCGGCCGGTGTCCTGTAGCATATTGAACGCGCCCAGACTCTAAACCACGCCCACCGACTTCTCTCTCTTGATCCCTTTGCTAACTTGGTATTTGAAAGATGAAAAATCGCCAGTGATATTTGCTTTAGCGTCCTTCACTCAAACAATGAGAAAGTAAACATACGTATTCTCCTTATGCGACTATGAATTGAAATGACAAATATACTTTGTACACAGACCACTAGTCCACCTCTATTTGGACTTAAATACAATTAGGAAAAACAGGTATCGCCATTTTGATAAATTTTAATAAATAATTTTTTCAATCAAATATCAATATCAAATATCAGTCAAATTGCAGTTGGGTTGTTTCGATTAAGTAAAGAAGAGGGTTCATTACTTATCAAAACGCAGATACACTATATGCACAAAAGTATTGGGACACCTACACATTACACCTACAGGAGCTTTTATGACATCCCATTCTAAATTCATAGGCATTAATACAGTATGGAGTTGGGCCCCCTTTACAGCTTCCTCTTCTGGGAAGGCTTCTACAAGATTTTGGAGTGTCTGTGGGAATTTTTGCCCATTGATCCAGAAGAGCATTTGTGAGGTCAGATACTTTTGTCCATATAGTGTATCTGTTGCAAATGATCTCTTCAAATATTAAGTAAGTAAATACACTCTTTATGCTTAAAACTATAGGCCTACTGTAAACATTCTGAATACTGAATGCCACCATACGCCTAAAGTTAAAGGGGTAGTTCAGAATTTTGGACATAGAGCCTCATTTACTACCCATAATTTTGTTGACTGATGGAGATGGATTGATGGAGATTCCATGCAATCGAACTTAAATGGCTAGCATTCAAAGAAAACTCACTTATAAACACTCAAAACAAGTAAGGATCTCCAGATAAACTAAACTCCTCTCCTCATCAAAGTCAGATATATCCATTTCGAACATGGCCATTGCAACTTGTTTTTGTGTCGATGGCAAGAGAATAGTCTGCTCTTCTGTTCCTTGTTGTTGTGAACACAATAGTGCCAGCTAGTTACGTATCGCTCCGCCTCCCTATTTACAGAGAGAGCTATATTGTATAGGTCAGAACAAACGAATGGGTCCAACGATGGTTGGACTTCAAAAATGATGGTATAAAAACTCAAATGAGCCCCTGACCGACTGTCCTCATATTTGATTTGGGTGCACTGTGGAGTGTTTAAGCGAGTTATCTTTGAATGCTAGCCATTTCTAATGCATTGTGCTAGCATTAGCATGCTGGAACGAGAGACAGCATTGAATCAGATGAAAATGTTCTCCATCAATCAACAACACTATGGGTAAGTCGTAACTGATGCTCTATGTCCAAAAATCTGAACTACACATTACATTCCCATACCCATTGCATTCATATTTTATAAAATATAAAATTATATCCAAATCTTATTTACATTAAACATGGACTGTTGTACAGTCAATATCATCAAATACAACCAATGCTGTTACATTTCACCATCCATGTACTGCACGTACAGTACAACATGTGTTATGGATACTTGTGTTGTAATGTATCAAACCAAATAGAAGGCTTATAGTAAAGACAGTTCTTAAACAAACGACTTTCATGTGAGAAACTCAGTACAACAGGTTTTTCTGTCATTTAAATTAGATGAACTCGACCTAGAAGGTCAGGAAAGCTGCAAGCGGGGTAAAACACAGGTGCAGGCCACAGGGATGGTCACAGAGTCTGCTTTGATCAAATATTGTTGGGGGTTGCTTGGGCATACAGTCTTTTTTAAAACCCTAAGTTTAGCCTCCACAGGTACCGAGTTGTAGCTCATGTCTTCTTGCTGGTTGATGATGCAGCCTACACACAGGCACTCTGCGACGGCAATTCGGCGTGGAATCCTGTCATCGTTCTCATCTATTCTACAAGAGACAGGTCAGAAATATTACACAAAGATGATATAACCCCAATGAAAACCACTCAATGTGCATATGCAATTATAAATACATATCCTAAGGAGTTGAACTAGTTTAACTCACTCCTCAGTATAATCGCTAGTATCAAAGTATAGGCTATAATTTCTTACTTCCTGGAAAACGGTAGGTCACGTGCAATTACGACAACAGGTACCTTAGATTTTAGATCTCAAAAATCTCGCACACGACATCCACCCGTTAATCAACGCTATCCTTCTATCGAATTAGAGTTCTTAAAACCTGTCCACTTGTCAATGTTCCAATCAAATTCTCTAAACATTATGTCCCACCCTCATAGCTTGTTTGCGTTGGAAATATGTCAAACTACGGACGTTAGATGATCTCAAACGTCCGTTCTGTGTGACTTTTAAAAAAAGTTTTTGTTTTCTCAGATGACATTAATTAGTCTACATCCAATAGTGTTTTGACAAGAAAAAACTAATTCTATGATGACGGTTGTTTCTTCCAGTAGGATAGTTTATTCGGGCGCGTAGCTTCAGTCCGACCACTCAATAATCTGACTACCCATAAATCTGACGACCCAATATTCCGACCATAGGTCCCCATCATTTTAGACCTATTGGTCCGACTACCCATTCGTCCGACTAAAGTTATCCGTATTCCGACTGTCAGTAACTCCGACCGCCCGCAAGTCCGACTCCTCCTTCAGACTGCTGGAATTGTCTGATGGCTGACTGATGTGTCTTCTGAACAGAAATTGTCTCATGTGAATATGTCATGTTTCATGCCTCGAGCGAGCGAGTCTGTCTCCTTATGCGGTTTCCATGAAATGCTATGATGCGCCCTTTCCAATAACTAGTAGGCCTAGCCTAAACTACAACGCAGTGTCAGAATATGCATATCCAATCAAATCCAACTTCATAAACATGTAAAAAAGAATAGGCTGCATAACAGTAGAAGGATCAACTCGAGGTAAACAACCCCAATGAGGAAAAATTGTTCGGTAGCAAGTTGTATAGCCTTCTTTCATGTCAGTCATGTTTCATACTATCTGAATTAAAACCTTTTCGTGCATTATGAGAACAATAGCCTATTTGAGAAGACGTGTTTCCAATCATGCACATAAATGCTGCGCTATGAACATGAAACTGAAAAATAGACAAGCCTCAGACTTTATGCACCCATAAATGCATTATAAGAGCATCCTGACTGAATTAATAGCCTATGTTCTAATGTGCAAAGTTGAGTTGGAATTTAGTGTTGGGTACAACTATATAGGCTAAATAGGCCTAGCTTTCTAAAGGCCAAATGGGAATTGACTAGTGTAAACTGGGAAGATGATTGTACATTTCATGGAAACCACAGCCCCCTCGCTCAAGGCATGAAACAATGACATATTCACATGAGACAATTTATGTTCAGAAGACACATCAGTCAGCCATCAGACAATTCCAGCAAATTTGATAATGCTGGTTTAGAAATAGGTCTAGTATCCCTACTAACACAGTGGGTTGCAGCAACGTTGCACATAAATTGTACTTAGGTAAGTTGCAACGTTACCATCAGGCGATGTTGTGACAACGTTCATCTATGGTCGAAAATAACTTTACCCTCTAAGTCTAATTAGACTTTACTGCAATGTTGCAGAAACATTGGCAACAGGGGTGCCTGCAACGTCACATTGTATTTCAATCGGGCTATCCCGTGACGTCACTGCTTGCTTGGTTCACAGTTGAAGTAGGCAGGATTCTCTGCTCCTGTCTTTTTGTGGATGGAAGTGATTGATCAGGTGTGCTGCACACCGGATTCATCGCAATTGCTATCCAATAGTATAGGACGGTAAAGAAATATGCCTGTAGAGTTTCAGGAAGTAGTGGAGCTTGTGCAAGGAGCTGATTTGTTTTGTAATGCAAATTATAAATGTAGCCAACGTAACAAAGTAATATATATATAGACGTGTATACAACATTGCAGCCAGGTACGACTACAACGTTTCTTTCCGTCCACGTTGCCAAAACGGCGAAAAAACGTGCGAAATATACATCGATATCATCACGGAAATCACAACGTTTTGTGCACATTGCAGGCACGTTGTGGGCACGTTGGACCTGCACATTGCAGCATTTTGTGTGCAGATACCGCGTTTGCGTTGCATGCACGTTTAACTTGAGTGGACCATACAAAAGTCTAAATTGCACGTTGCTGCAACATTGCTGCAACCTGATTGTGTTAGTAGGGATATAAGCTAAAGAGTTGATGCTTATGTGGTCTACTCTAGACACACTGGAATAACTTAAACGACATGACAGTCTTGATCACGGTTGCACACAAAACTAGCCCTAAATAGCCCCCAAACTAGTCCAGCCCCAACCACAACAAGGTAGACTACACTACAACAAAGACAAGAAAGAGAAGCCGATATTGTGATGGCAGATATTCTGCCAGAGAAATCCGAAGGAGTCGGACTTGCGGGCGGTCGGAGTTACCGACAGTCGGAATACTGGGATAACTTTACGGGTAGTCGGACCAATGGGTCTAAAATGAGGGGGATCTATGGTCGGAATATTGGGTCGTCGGATTTATGAGTAGCCTAGTCGGATTATTGGGTCATCGGACTAATGTATGCACCCCGTTTATTCTTGGGGCACTCATGGACTCCAGTCGGTAGTCCATGTAGACCTATGTTGGTAGGATGATGGTTAAAAACAAACAAACTTGATCCCCTACCTGTACCGCCAGGGGGACAGCGAACGGTTGCTGTACTCAACAGACGATGTTTGTAGTTTGAAGCTTGAGCAAGTCTGACGGTTCCAATACTGCCTCAATTCCTTTCTCATTGCCACATGCGACGGGATCTCGACAGCCCAAGATGCTCTGAACTTTGCAGCTCGTGAATTGACTCGTCCTTGACTGAGACAACTCGAGGCTGAGGAATTCCATGCAAAACTCAGGACAACGACGGTGCATTTAAGGATCGAAATCTGCCATAACAAAAAGTTTTGTATTGTCAACAATAAAATAAACATAATTGAAACTTAACAGATATCATGATAATGTATTTGTAATGCAATATGCATAATAATACTAGGCTAGGCTAAGGGTGAATTGTCACACGTAATTTCTTCTCTCATTTCAAAACATAGACTGCTTGCGTTTTAAACTCACATGTGCCATCCTCGAACTGCTGTCTCAATGACTAACCACACTGGTCGGTGTCCACGAGGTTCCATGCTCCTACTGACAATCATTCAATATATACTGTAGTGACAGGTGAAGCACAATGGGGAAACCCGCGAGTTGGGAAGAGTGAAAGTAGGCTAACCGAGGTAAAGTTGTTCTCATATTGGACATTCAACAGACATTCGGCATTCTATGCCGTTCTAGTTAGGGACCGAGGTAAAAGTACATTCATTTTCTGGAACCTGTGCGTTTCTACTTCCATTTTATTAGGCGTCCTAGGAACCCTATTGTTATTGTTGGTATTTTCTTCGTCTTGTTCTTCTTTGACTATTATTCCTTTCCTGGAAATGGTCAAATAACTCAAAAAGTCCTTTACCAAAAATTCAAAACATTTGCATGTTGAAATTTGCATGAGTAGGCCTAGCCTAGACCTGGTCCAGGGCGATATCCTACGTATAACGCCCTGTTACTCTCAATGCAATTTGCCTATGAAAGCGCTTCATCGGCCCGGTCGTCCGACTCTACAGACAAAACTGTTTCGTTACTCACCAAACACATCGTTGGAAAGATGAAAGCCTTTTCTCCTAAAGCGCTACAGTTTGTAGTCCCCCACCTTTCAAATAAAAGGCAAATTTGTACACTTAAATGTTTTATATCCACAGACTGTCTTCTTCTACCGGCGAATCGGCGCTCTCCGCTTTTAGTCCACTCACTGCTGCCGCCCATGTCGGGGATGATGCATTACATCTTAAAGTCTCTCCACACCATTTAGGATGTAATGCATCATCCCCAACATGGGCGGCAGCAGTGAGTGGACTAAACAAAGCGGAGAGCGCCGATTCGCCGGTAGAAGAAGACAGTCGATGCGCTGTGGATATAAAACATTTAAGTGTACAAATGTGCCCTTTATTTGAAAGGTGGGGGACTACAAACTGTAGCGCTTTAGGAGAAAAGGCTTTCATCTTTCCAACGATGTGTTTACTTTGGTGAGTAACGAAACGGTTTTGTCTGTAGACTCGGACGAGCGGGCCGATGAAGCGCTTTCATAGGCAAATTGCATTGAGAGTAACAGGGCGTTATCTGTAGGATATCGCCCTGGACCAGGTCTAGGCCTAGCCTAGACCTGGTCCAGGGCGATATTCCTGTTACTGTCAATGCAATTTACCTATGAATGCGCTTCCTCGGCGAGCTCCAGTCTACAGACAAAACCGTTTTGTTACTCACCAAAGTAAAAACATCATTGGAAAGATGAAAACCTTTTCTCCGAGGTCGCTACAGTTTGTAGTCCCCCACCTTTCAAATCAAAGACCAATTTGTACACTTAAATGTCTAATATCCACAGCGCATCAACTGTCTTCTTCTACCGGCGATTCGGCGCTCTCCGCTTTGTTTAGCCTACTCACTGCTGCCGCCCATGTTGGGGATTACATTATTTACATGTTTAATTAACATGTTTTAAAGTTTAATATTTGCCATAGTTAATAACTCAGCGTAAACGTTCTCCCGCTAATCAGATTCCTCAACGCGAGTCTCAACACCATTTAAGATGTAATGCATCATCTCCAACATGGGCGGCAGCAGTGATTAAGCTAAACAAAGCGGAGAGCGCCGAACCGCCAGTAGAAGAAGACAGTAGGAGTTATGATGACTTCCTGCTTGACCTGTAGGCGGCACTATAAGTATGACTCAATACTGACCTACAGATGTGTTCAGGACACGAACTTCATCAAGCGTGAGCAATTTGGGGTAAATTGGATAATGTATGTAGGAGTTATGAGGACTTCCTGTAAGCAGTAGGTGGCGCTATAAGTATGACTCAATGCTGACACACAGATGTGTTCAGGATGCGATCTTCATCAACCCTGAGCAATTTGGAGTAAATCGGATAACGTATGTAGGAGTTATGAGGACTTCCTGTTTCACCAGTAGGTGGCGCTGTAGGTATGACGCAATACTGACTTACAGATGTGTTCAAGATGCATGAGCAATTTGGAGTAAATCGGATAACGTATGTAGGAGTTATGAGTACTTCCTGTTTCACCAGTAGGTGGCGCTGTAAGTGTGACTCAATACCGACGCATAAATGTGTTCAGAATGCGACCTTCATGAAGCATCAGCAATTTGGTGCAAATCGGATAATGTATGTAGGAGTTTTGAGGACTTCCTGTTTCACCAATAGGTGGCGCTATAAGTATGATGCAATACTGAGACATAGATGTGTTCAGGACAGAACCGTCATGAAGCGTGAGATATGTCGGACAAATCGGATAATGTGTGTAGGAGTTATGAGGACTTCCTGTTTTATGGCGAAATATAAAAATTTGGCGGGGTGCCACGGCAAGGGTGTTTGGTGAAAACTCAATTTTTTTTATAACTTTTGATCACAAAGGTCTTAAGATGAAGCTGACCGAATATGAAGTTAATCGGATAAAATCTGTAGGAGTTCATTAAAGTACGAGGCATGGAAATGGTAAAAACAAGGGGAAAATGGCACATTAAGAGCAAAATGGCTGACTTCCTGTTGGATGTTGGGTATAGCTCCAAGAGACATTTTAGTGTGTCTTGATGAACTACATATGCCCACCGAATTTCGTTCGCCTACATCAAACTGAAAGGTGGGGCTCGCCATTTTAAATTTTCCAGGGGGCTCAACGTTTTGCCACGCCCATTTCCGTCACCCATGAAATATCAATTTTTTCACCGGGACTGACGTATCTGCAAAGTTTTGTGCGTTATTTTGTGCGTTCGATGTTTAGGCTGCCAAAAAGGCATTTGTTTGGGGAGAAGAAGAAGGTAGAAGAAGGAGAATAATAATAATCCTTACAATTTCAATAGGGCCTCACACCGCCAGTGCTCGGGCCCTAAAAATGTTGTTTCCTTGACTATAGTTGCTCCATGTAAACAAAGCATGTTCACAAAGTCTGCACTTCCGGGCATTTGCCACGTTGAAACGTGTCAACAAATCCCCGGAACAAAAATTACGAGGACTACAACAACAACAAAACGTCCAGGAGGACGGGGATGTGTGGCGGGTGCACCATGATAACCCTCTAGCTCTAGCCTACCCTATAAAGTTAGTTCAACAAAACGAAAAATATGCATTCACACACACACTCACACAAAAGATGACAGCCGACGCACAGATGTGTGAGTTCTTTGGACCTTTTGTGGTGTTGCTGCAACCGATGGAAACGCACTCCCGTCAGTGCAGGTAAATCCTTGATTCCCCAAATTGCACAGTATTTTGGCATTGTCTGTGTTGTTCTTCAATAGCAAATATAGCTATCTATAGATACAGGGTCTGACAAATGTTCTGAGTTACAATGTTCGCTCGAGATATAATGATTGCTACCGGCGCAGGGCCGGACTGGCCATGTGGCGTACCGGGCAAATGCCCGGTGGGCCGGACCTACTTGTGGGCCGATCTAAAAAAAAAAAGAGCTAACGAACGGCCCATAGAGCAGGGACAGCGGCCCATTGGTCCATTTTCTATACTGACACTGGGCTGGCCCAATCATATGTAGGCCCCACCCCTCCCTCTGTTAGTTTCAGGTGTCATTTGCGTGGGCCGTTAGAGAGCCAGCTGGCCTGTCCCCCCGTCAACAATCGCGCAGCAGCCCCCCCCCCCCCCCCCCCCCCCCCCCGTCAACAAATCGCGCAGCAGCATCCCCCCCCCCGTCAACAAATCGCGAATCGCCGGGGGGCACTTTCCCTCAGTCAGTTATTATTTGAAATATCAGCTTTAAAATGTGGATTTACAGTCAGTTTTAGCATATGAAAAACTGAATAACACTTTCTTTAACTACATGCAGCATTTATTTATCATATTCATAGGATAGGAGAAGACGACAGCCTTCACGCGGCCTCCCCTGCGAGTAGAAAGAAACGGTGCAAGACTGGCTTGCGAAACTAATGTCGCCAACAGTTTGAAGCCGAGCTAAGATGTCCAGAGGCCAAGCCGAAAGCCTAAACACTTTGAAGCCAAGCCGAAAGATGTCCAGAAGCCCAACAAATGGCAGTAGCCCACCAGCCCGGAACAGGAAGAGAGGCCAGCACCCGCCCCCAAGGCCAGCTGTGACCATCATATCTCTAAATGTTGAAGGACTGTCTGCAACTAAAGAAGAACTTGTTGCCCAACTCTGCAGAAAGTATCAGTGTGATATTCTCTGCCTTCAAGAAACCCACCGTGGACCCAAACATCCCCGCCCTCGAGTGGAAGGCATGACCACCCTCATAGAAAGACCACATGAGAAACATGGAAGTGTCATGCTCGCAAAAAATGGGACAATCATTGAATCAACATCAAAGAGCGATTAAAACAACATTGAGATCCTAACCGCTGAGCTCAGAGGAATTACCATCATATTCATGATAAAATATTATAAAACAACAATAAAACATTGTAAGCAATAGTTGTTGTAATGGATTGTACTCTTCTCTAAAGAGAGAAAAGAATTGATACCGGTGAGGTGCTGGAGAGGTTAGGTGATATACAGTATGAAAAATGTTTTTGATTAGGGGACACTGAGGTGTGCTGGCTCTCAAACAGTTTGTTGGCAAATAGATTTGACAACTGGACAATGGAATACGTTGCACAGCAAATGCAGTATCCAACAGTTCGCTCATGGCTAGCTAGCAATGGTACAGCTATGGGATGAGCTCATTTGGGTTGCTGTCAAAGCTGCCACTCTTATGCTGCTATAGCCTACAATTATCAGAACAATAACATTCAGTTGAACGTTTTCCATCCACCCATCCATCACTGGATGAGGAATAAGCATCGCAAAGCGATCAATTCTCACGTAAGCAGGAGCCAGGCTGTGGATTTCTCTGATCCGGTGTTGCGACCCAGTCTCTAGAAATGTTTTGGACGAGTTGCCGGCAGTTTGCGCCTCCAGCCAATCAGCGCGCCTGCCTATGGTAGCCTGACTCCAGCCAATCAGCAGCCTGCCTATGCCGTAGCCTGACGTGCACCTCGTAGCTAACGTTACCGGCTATAGCCAGCCAGTGGAACTGTCGTGCTCAGGCGGCTCTAGCTCCAAAAGTATTTATGTCAGCTTGGATATTTAGATGGCTAGAATCATGACAAATAGACGAACAGTTTGATGTATAATATATATACTTTCGGATATTATGGAGCTACGAACACACAAAAAGTCTCCAATGGCACAGGGAAGAGAAACACAGACATCAATGCCGACTCAATCGGCCTTCACTGTGGTAAATCTGGAATCTGGAATGTGATTGGACTAACAAAATGTCAATATCTGAATCCTGTCCAGACAGGGCCGGAGTACTGTCCTCCCTTGCGGTGATTTTTCAGCGTTTTGGCCAATCACAAATTAGCAAGAAAAAAGGCATTACATAGATTTAATATAAAAGAACCCGCCCTCAAGGAGGCTAGCCTCCCTTCCATAGATATCTATGGGTCCTCCAGCTGCATGTTATATATGTCACTGTTGGAGTTTTAGAATTTCAAGAATGGGTTTTTATCCATAGGGAAAACCTGCTTTATGAACAAAACTGAGATAATATAAAATATTAATAAATAAATTAATATATTTATATTTTAATCCCTCTTCTCTCCAAAAATTGAGGAGGACTGTCCTCCCCTGCCTCAATGGACGAGCCTCCACTGATGCACATCATGGTGGAGGTTAAAAGACCAAAGAGGAACATCACAGAAAAAGACAAGACCAGAAGAAGAGAAAGAGACCAAGCCAGAAACCAAACTATAGTTAATATCGGATTGGCTTTTACTTGCTGGCGGGCGCCTCACGGTGAAAGTATGCAAGACTGAGGCAGAGCTGGCTTCTTTGCTGTTGAACTTGTACTGTAAGTACTGTACTAGTCTTAGCTAGCCTAATATTAGCTGGTGTAGTATATTTTTATACTGTACCATACTGTATTACATCAATACATTTGTATTACTCTCATGTAGTAATCATTTTATTAAGAATAATGAATAAACTTCACTTTAGGTGGAACTGTGTTAATATAAGGAGTTTAACATGTGGGTTACAACAGATGTCCTGTCCTGAGTCAGCATTCCTTTGTCCCTGAGTCAATAAGATGGCACCTCTGAAGTCAGTTAGCCTACAGTTGTAACGTGATCCTAGGAAGACACAGGAAGGACACAAGCAGCCCCTTTGTTCGGAGGGGGGCCAAAGACCAGCTGACACATTGACCAGTCAGAACATCAGTTGACCGTTTGTTGACCATGTTTATATCCCTTGTATGCAAATGTGTTTGTCATGTGAGACCTGGCCTGAAGCCAGGACATATAAACGCGGCCCCTCCCTGTGAACCTTAGTGATGCCGAAGATTCGACCCTGTTAGGCATGCTCAATAAGTTGATGATTCGACGTTTCTGGCCTCCTTGAAGTTCTGTTCCACAAGAAGATGATGCATTCGAAATACACTGCACTGGCTTGCTATGTCTTTGAAATTGCTTGATGTTTGGCTGTAGTGATGGCGAAACTAGGCTTTTTGAAACACCGACCCTTTTAGGCACATTGTATCACAAAAAGATTAATAATTACTCAAAGCCTCATCAAATGCTTGGTACGCTACTGACACCTGCTGGCAAAAACAATTTAGAGCAGCCATTATCACTGCGCACCTGCTGGAGTGCAGAAACATGACTGATATAACAAATTTTGATTGACAACTAGTTTAGTTACACCTGTAGGCCGAGTCTAATTGGTGTGTGCTGCATATAAACCAAGGGAAGGGGAAAAGTATGCCTATATGTGTCTTGTTATTTATCTGGACCTGTCTGCAATAAAGTTTAATTGAATAGAGGAGCAATGAAGTCATAGCTGTATTTGAGAACAAAACCATCTTCAAGTCTTCATCTGCCTGGATCTATGATAAAGGTGTGTTAAAACCACTCTTGCTCTATTGCTGGGGCAGTGGCTATAATTTACCAAAGGAATATCCAGCCACTACCCTAAACAATGAGGATGGTTGTGACTTCACTGTATGGAATCGGCTACTCATAACCCATTGTAATAATAATCATTAGGCTATGTTTGTAGATGACAATGTCATGTTATAATATGAGTCTATTGGTCAACACATGAAAACTGGTAAATAGCCTAAAATATTTATTTGAGTGACCATGTTGACTAAACATGCAGAACAGGAAGAATGAAATAAAGTAAGTAAGTAAGTAAGTAAGCAAGCTTTATTTATATAGCGCTCTTCACAGCACGGATGCACAGAGTGCTTTACAGTAATAAATTAAAATGGCAATACAACACAAGACAAAATTAAAACGACACAGAACAGAAAAAAACAACATTGCGAGCAGCAAGGCGTTATAGATGGCCGAAGGCCTGGGAGGGACAACATTGTGAGGGGTGCAGTTGGGCAGTAGGCTAAATGTGCTTCTCTAACTAGGGACTGTGAATTTATGTACTGTAACTGGGCAGTGACAGTGAATGTGCTTCAGCAGGCATATGGGCAGTGAAACTGGGGACTGAGTGATTGTATAACTGGGCAGTGACAGTGACTCCTACTCCTCAACTCCTACTCCTCCAACACACTCCTGCAAAACAGTCCTGAACACGTCTACTACACTTTCAACTCGATGCAACAACCAACCAACTACTACAACCTGCGGGTCCCCAATGGACGAGCTGGCGGACCTCCGGCCGAATCGTCACAGGTCCATGTCTTTAAACAATTCCATAGTTTTGAGATTTCTATGATCAAAGGGAATTAAAAACCAGACAATGGTAGACACTCATAGGACAGGACAGAACACAACAATAACATGCACCATGCCCTTCCAGTCTAAGAGTGAACTATCACCAAAACTCGAGATGCTATGTGGATTCTGTCCCTCCCGTTCCACTGAGTCTACAGAACAGGCACAATCTGAGACAGTTTAGGTTTCAGAGAGCGGGGGCAGGGTCATGCACACTGCTCGGGTTGGGAATTGGGAGTTTTCCCTAGTCCAGGCTACAGGGCCGGCCCTAGCATTTCAGCAGCTCTAGGCGAGATTCTGAAAAGCGCCCCTTGCGCGGGGCCGCGGCCGCCGAAACAGTCTTAAGCACGGGCACACAGCAATAAGTACGGTAAGTACTGTATATTTAGTTCAGCGTAAAGGTAAGTATTAGGTAGGATTAGGAATAGAGTAGGTTTAGAACTAGAACTAGCAAGTTAAGTGATTAGGTAGTGTAATAAATCGAACCATTACTATTTCTTTTCCACAGGGCTTAATTTAAGAAATTTAATTTAATACATTTTAAGACTTTTTAAGGACCCACGGACACCCTGTATGCAGTGTTCATGCATAACTCACAACCTAATTCCTCCAACACTGCCCCCCCTTATCAGAATATCACACCAACTCACATAAATACAAAAACACAAAACACACTTTAGTTAGAATTCAACATATTTTAATAAACAAGTAGTTTCCACAGAAGGAGGTACAGAACACTTTTAAGAACACACGTATTGTAATAATAAAATTATATTAAATACATTTAAAAATAATAACAATTAGAATATCTGTTTATGAATACACATATTGTAATAATAAATAAAACAAATAAAAAATAAATAAATAAACTGAAAGCCCAGAAAGCCCTTTCTGCTTTCTGCTGAAGCCACTGTCACCCTAACCCTAACTCTTCTCCTTGAGGACAGCATCCACACCAATGTCCTCACAAATAATAACAAATAAATAAAAACTATTATATACAGAAAAATAACAATTACAATTTCTGTTTATGAACACACATATTGTAATAATAAATAAAACAAAAAATAAATAAACAGTTATAAGAAAGCCCTTTCTGCTTTCTGCTGAAGCCACTGTCACCCTAACCCTAACTCTTCTCCTTGAGGACAGCATCCACTCCAATGTACTCACACATAATAACAAATAAATAAAAACTATTATATACAGAAAAATAACAATTACAATTTCTGTTTATGAACACACATATTGTAATAATAAATAAAACAAATAAAAAATAAATAAACTGTTATACAAAAGAAAGCCCTTTCTGCTTTCTGCTAAAGCCACTGTCACCCTAACCCTAACTCTTCTCCTTGAGGACAGCATCCACACCCATGTCCTCACACATGTCTGTAGCACAGATCTGAGCAGAGGCAAAACCAGTTGCTCTGTACTCTTCCAGGCTAGCAATTATCTTTCTCAGGTCAACTGCAATGTCAAGTTGCATTGACAGATTGCATGACCTAACTGACTTGTTTGACTTCAACACTCAGAATTTCACTCGTCTAGACTTCTTTGCTGCAAAGTCCTCAATAACATCATCATATGACAGCTGGCGAGAAACATCATGGTTAATGCTAATGATGGCAAGTCCACTAAGGCGATCTTGGACCATTGTAGACCTCAGGTAGGTTTTAATTAACTTCAACTTTGAGAAGCTTCTTTCTGCTGAAGCCACTGTCACTGGCAAAGTGACTGCAATCCTGAGGGCCACCCACATATTAGGATAAACCTCCCTCAGTTTCTTCCCTTCCAAGAACACCAACAGTTCCATGGTGGTCATTGTGGCTGAGGGGAGATTTGGAAAGTTCATCAGCTCCAGTGCCAACTCTTTTCCATCTATGTCTGACTGTCCCCCACAGGTCAGGGTGTCGCTCAGTGTTTGACACTGCTTTGTCAGCTCATTGCTGGCCAGTTCGGGGAAGTTAACAAGCACCCCAAACTTTGCGTGAACTTCTCCCAGATGTTCAAAACGCTCATTGAGGGAAGTGATGCAAACATCAACCACCCTGTTGAAAAATGTCACTTCCATCTTTTTTAGGGCATCGGCCATTGGCTCATCAGGTGCTTCATAAGAGAACTGCCTCTTGGTTGACCTCAGCCTCTTCTCCTTGAGGACAGCATCCACACCCATGTCCTCACACATGTCTTTGGCACAGATCTGAGCAGAGGCAAAACCAGTTGCTCTGTACTCTTCCAGGCTAGCCTTTGTCTTTCTCAGGAGGTCAACTGCAATGTCAAGTTGCATTGACACAGACTGCATGACCTTATTGACATGTTTGACTTTGCTGAGGATATCGTACCACACCACAGTGCAAATGGAGAAGCGGTAGGACCCCACCTCCTCAGCCAAAGACTGTGCCTCTACTTTGATCATTGGGTCAGTGGCCTTGTCCCTCACCTCCAAAAGTGCATCTCGAACATGTACAGCCTGATATCGCACAGCTTCCACACTGTTGACACGGCTCTCCCACCTGGTTTCAGACCATGATTTCAAGGTAGTGGTGACATGACTCTTCAAAATGTCCCAACGCTTTGTGGATGCTGAAAACAGTGCAAAAAGCTTTTGGAGGTAGCCAAAGTATGCAGTGGCATCTAGGGAGATTTTTGCTGCATCAGCTACCACCAGATTCAGAGTGTGTGCGCCACATGGCACGAATAGTGCCCTCGAGTTTAGTTCAAGTAACCTGGCTTGAACTCCTTTATTTTTCCCTCGCATATTAGCACCATTGTCATAGGACTGTCCCCTACAGTCCTCGAAGGGGATATTCATTTCTTGGAGCCTGTTCAGGATGAGGGATGACAAACCCTCGCCAGTTGATTCCTCAGCGACAAGGAACCCCATGAAGTGTTCCCTAACTTGTGGCGTCTCCTCCATTGTAACAATCCGCAAGATAACTGATAATTGCTCTGTGTGGCTAATGTCAGGTGTGCAGTCCAGAATGATGGAATAATATTTAGCTTTCTTAATTTCTTCAGTCAAGTGGGCACTGATTCTCTCACTGATACAGCCAATGAGTTCATTTTGAACAGTTTTTCCGAGATATGAGACATGGCTTGCACCCCTTTCGACTCTAGCAACGTGTTCTTTCATTACAGGATCAAACATTGCCATCAGCTCCACCTCTTTAAGGAAGTTGCCATTGTCTGGTTTGTTGAGTGTATTGGACGTTCCCCTCAGGCTCATGTTTCTCTCAGCTAATGACTGAATGATGGCGACCAACCTGGTTAACACCTCACGCCATCTCTTCTTTTCTGTGTCTATCAGTCTCATCTCAATCCTATCGATAGTTTGACCCTTTTCTAAGCGAAACTCTAACTCTTTCCATGATGCCATGTGTTTAGTATGTTCTGGATTGCTCTCGTGTGCTTTCAGTAATTGGTGGCAATTTTTCCAGTCATTTAGTCCTGCACTGATTAAGTTGTACTCTTTCTGGGAGAACAGCTTGCAGCAAAAACAGTAAAGGCTGTTGTTTTTCTGTGAGTACATTAGCCAGCTTCTCTTTATTCTTTCACCGTTTGCCAGTTTTCTATAAAAGTGGTGGTGGTGGCAGCTTCTGCCATCCTCACTTTTCTGAAAAATTAAGTCTGGTTTCACCCGATAGGGTCCCCTGCTTACAAACTCTGTTCTGACCTTATCAGACATGGATGGCCAGTCGGCTGGGTCAATAGCTGCTGCCTTTGTAGGCTCACGTGCTGCAGACTGTGCTGTCGTAGATAAGGTCTCTCCAACTGCAGATTGTGTAGGTACACTTGAGACACGCCTTCTTGATGAGTGTTCACCTGCAGGCACAGTCAAACATGCATGGGTACAGTTAGACACCCACTATGAGTGTTTGTGTGTGTTGTACATTAACATATACATAATTAGTAATATTATTAGTAATAGAAGTGCTATTGTAATAATGTGCAATAATAAACTGGACTCACTTGCTGCAGACTGTGCTGCAATACATGACGTCGATGTCTCTCCTGCAGATTGTGTAGCAGGTAATGTAGATGGCAAGACGTGTTCACCTGCAGGCACAGTCAAACATGCATGGGTACAGTTAGACACCCACTATGAGTGTGTGTGTGTGTGTGTGTGTGTGTGTGTGTGTGTGTGTGCGTGCGTGCGTGTGTGTATGAGTGGGTGGGTGGGTGGGGATTGGGGGGGGGGGTTAGACATAACTAAGTGGCAATAAAAGTGCTACTGTATGGTACTGTACTGCACTGTACTGTAGCTACTGTACTGTAACACTAGAAAACTGTGGTACTGTGCTGGGAAGCTTCCAGGTGTGATATCTCAACAGGCAATATCACAAAAATACTTGACTGAACTCACCTGCTACAGGCAGTGATCCAGACTGAGTAGCAGAGTCCTCAGGTTGTGCAGTGGTGGGCTTGTCCAGATATTTTAACAGTGCACCTGAAAATTATACAGATAATAATGTAGGTATCTATCTGCAATGATACTGAGCAGCCTGATTAGCTGACATAATTAGACGTAGTTAGCTAGCTAGCTAGCTAAGTTAGATGACGACAGGTTGCAGCTCATAGCTTGGGCGGCAGCTCCCATCATTAGCTAGCTGGCTAGTATGGAGGTCCGTTTGTGTCTCAAAAAAAAAAAAAAGTTTCATTCAAAAAATAAACTGTTGAAAGTATTTTTTCAACTTCAACTTTTTTTTTTTGCTTGCAACATTTAATTTTTTGAATGAAACTTTTTTTTTTGATTACAACATTTAATTTTTTGAATGAAACTTTTTTCTTTGCTTGCAACTCTCTTTTTTTTGATTGAAATATAAAGACACAAACGGACCTCCATAGCTAGTGGCTGGCTTTGAACCTTTGCTTGAAAAATGTCAATAAACACAAACAGTCATGAGACATACTGTTTTCCTTCAAAATAGATGGCGTTAGTAATATCAGTGAGGTAAATGTAACATTAGTTAGGCTATCTAGCTGCTAGCAAGATGACGACAGGCAGCTCATCTAGCTACCGTTACCAGCTCCCAGTATGACAGCCAGACTATAGCTAACGTTAGCTAGCTGCTAGCTATATGGCTAGTTGTTGACCCTTTGCTTGAAAAATGTCAAAAAAACACAAACAGTCATCAGACATACCTCTGTTTTCCTGCCGTTTTTCCTCTTCCCTCTTTTTTCGCCTCTTCCAGTGTGCTCCAGAAGGCTTTTTGTTGGGTTGGTCGCGGTCGCCCCTCTTCATGTTGTAGTGATATTTCCCCCAACTTATTCTAGTCGCTTGTTCTTGTTCTCCTCGCGAGCGCAGTGCCGCCGCCGGCGCCACAAGGGTTGGAGTGGGGGGGGGGCGCCCGGAGTTTTTTTGGGGGAGGGGGGCGTCCCATGGGGGGGAGGCGCCCGGCGCTGGGCGGAGGCGCCGCATCGCATTGCGAAGCGTAATAGAGACAGTAGGGATTACGGAATGAAATTATTTTAATAAAAATAAAAAAAATTTTTTTTTTTTTTTTTTGGTGCTCCTTGGCCAGGCGCCCCTTGGCCATTTGGCGCCCTAGGCGACCGCCTATTTCGCCTATGCCTCGGGCCGGCCCTGCCAGGCTAGAACCTAGAATGCCATTGTTTTCACCATCCCCAACCGGGAATCAAACCCCAACCAGGAATTGAACCCTGGCCTCCAGCATGGGAGTCAGATGCTTAAGCCATTACACCACCGAGGGGCCTGGGGGTTTGGGACGGCCTGTGCTTTTTGTTCACGTACATTCTCTCCCATCCTTCTGAAACAGGGGAACAGAGAGGAGGAAAATATATGTTGTGGTTAGAAGTCCCTGAACGGGAATCAAACCCTGGCCTCCAGCGTGGGAGTCCAGTGCTTAGCTCATTATACCACCCACAGGGTTTGGGAAGGCCTTCCATCTGTCTGAAAAAACGAAACATTTACCTGGTAAATACATGCAAAGTATAGCCTAATGTATAATGGGTAATTACTGAGACACCTATACTCTAGGTATAATTTCAAAACAGGAGTATTTGGGCCTGGGCCAATACTCCTTAAATGTTCAATTAAGAAGGGAGGGAAAGAGGAAGGGAAGGAGGGATGGAGTGACAACCGGACATTTGCTATCTTTGGTGCGCTGGCTTACAGCCACGCACAAAATGTTATACGAGCCTAGGCTCTCTGCAACAGTGTTGCGCTCTGCAACAATGTTGCGGAGCGCCTTGGCTCAGCCACACCAGTGGGGCTAGAAAAACGCAAGCTGGTAGCTATATGCCTACAGAACATCTCTGACTCATTTCTAGACTTTTGGCTGTCTTGTGCTAGCCATCGTTAGATTCCTCTCAGCTTGTAGCTAACCAACGGTTAACATTAGCCAGGTTTTAACCGTAGTTGTAGCTGTTTCTTATTTTGCAACTGTATCATAGGGGAAAAACACTGCTGCTAGCCTGTGTAATATAACTTGAATGTAGCCTACCTAAACTTGTTTAAATCACAAGAACGCAACAGGTTTAATTTTTGTAGTTAGTGTGTAACGTTAGTTACATTCTTTGATTTTTGTCCTCCTCCTGTGCCAAGGGGCCAGGCTGCGATTTACTTCCTAAAACATTTTGATAAGCGTCATCTTGCCGAATTGACCCCTTTTGACATGCGCAGTTGTGCTTTTCTCAGACCCCGCCTAGCCTGGTACGACCATACCGTTCCCGCTCACATTCTGTTTCACTAACGCAGAACTTTAGGTTATTAACATAACCCCGGTTCTCTGAGTAGCATGAGTGAGTGTCTCACTATGGGAACGCCCCCTGCGTGACCTCATCAGAAGCTCAATAACATTGCGCCAGCCCTCATTGGCTGGCACAGATGAGGCCCATGTCTGGAGGGGAGGACCCTCCTCCTATATAAGGCGTAGACACGGCGTCAGTCGTCATTCAAAACAAGCACACCTCTTCCTCGCTTCCGTAGCAAGGAGGGTGGTCTGGTGAGACACTCACTCATGCTACTCAGAGAACCGGGGTTATGTAAATAACCTAAAGTTCTCTTTCATACCATTCGTTTCGTGTCTCACTATGGGAAAATACTGACTCCCGGATTGCCAGACATGCCTGCAAAAAACGACAACTGTCCCCAATGGACCCTCACACAACAGACTCCAAGTCCTAAGAGGAACCCAAACTGAGGACTGAATGTGCTAGAGTTGGTGCCGTGACATCCAACCTATAAAAATGAGCAAAAGTGTGGGGCGAAGCCCAACATGCCGCCGCACACACTTCCTGAATAGGGACACCCTTAAAGAGAGCCAACGAGGTCGCTAAACCCCTGGTAGAGTGCACACGCAAACCTGAAGGCCTGAAGGCCCCTGCTAGAGTAGGCCAGGGCAATAGCCCCCACTATCCAATGGGAAAGACGCTGCTTAGACACCGGCTTCCCCATGTGCGGACTGGCCCAAGAAACAAACAACTGGTCACCCTTCCTGAAACTCTGAATCCTATCCAAATAAACACGCAGCGCGCGGACAGGACACAAAGTATGCAACCGCCTGTGCTCCTCAGAAGCAAAAGGCGGAGGGTAGAAGGCAGTCAGTTCTATATGGGAACAAGAGCCTACAACCTTTGGAATAAAGGCAGGGTTAGGCAGCAAACTGACCCTAGAGTCCCCCGGGGAGAACTTTGTACACTCCCGGTGCACTGAAAGTGCATGGACTTCTCCTATGCGCTTAGCCGAGGCCAAAGCAAGCAACAGGGCCGTCTTTAGGGACAACACTTCCAATTCCACCAGTTCCAGCGGTTCAAAAGGTGGACAGGAAAGGGCATCCAGTACCGTAGGAAGATCCCATGAAGGAGCCAACAGTCGGGACGTAGGCAGTTTTCTCCGGGCCCCCTTCATAAACTGGCACACCAACGGGTGCTGGCCTACCGTCTTTCCACCAAGGCCAATATGGTAAGCTGAAATAGCCGCCAAATACACCTTGATTGTCGAGAAGGCCTTACCCTTCTCAATCAGGTCCTGTAGAAACGACAGAACCACTGTCACAGAACACTGAAAAAGAACAGCATGTGACTCTGAGCACCAGCTCTCGAACATACGCCACTTATGCCCATACAACATCCTGGTTGACGGGGCTCTGGCACACTGAATAGTGTCGATAACCCTGTGAGGAAGTCCCACCAAAGTCAGGTTGAGCCCCTCACAGGTCAGGCCCACAGGGCCAGCCTCTCCGGGTGTGGGTGGAATATTTCTCCCCGCGCCTGAGTCAGCAGGTCCCTGCGAAGCGGCAACGGCCACGGCGGGCCGGACAGGAGTTGAAAAATCTCCGCCAGTCAGTGCTTCCCTGGCCAACATGGGGCCACTAGAACCATTGACAGGCCTCCCTCCCTCACTCTGGCCAGAGTCGGAGGAATGAGAGCCACCGGTGGGAATGCATAAAGGAGGGCCCTTGGCCACTCGTGCGCCAGTGCATCCACCCCCAGTGGGGCTTCCCGATCGTGCAGAGAGAAGAACAGGGGACACTGGGCGTTCTCCGCCGTAGCATAAACGTCCACGGTCGCCTGACCGAACCGTGACCAAATCTGTTTCACAACCTCGGGGTGAAGTCTCCAGTCCGCATACAGAGGGTTGCCCCTGGATAACAAATCCGCCCCGTAGTTCAGAATGACCGGCACATGCGTCGCTCTCAGTGACTGCAGGTGTGCGCTGCTCCACACTATCAGTCTGTGTGCCAGCCTGTGTAACTGAGGGGACCTCAGCCCCCCCTGTCTGTTTACATAGGCCACGACAGTAGAGTTGTCCGTCCTTACTAACACATGATGCCCCCTCAACCACGGGAGGAAATGTTTCAGTGCCAAGTGAACGGCCAGCAGTTCCAGGCCATTTATGTGAGTAGAACGTACGTGTGGGTCCCAGCCCCCGTTCACCGTTCTCCCCTGGAAGGTGGCACCCCAGCCCCACAAGGGAGGCATCCGTGGTGACCACTTTCCTGGCCAGGACAGGTCCTACAGGAACGCCCTGAGTCAAGAAGCCTGGACTCAACCACTGACGAAGGGCCAGTGAACAGTCCCTGGAGACCCTCACACGACCGTGACCGTCGTGGTGAGGATCCAGACCCAGAGAGGCCACCCATCGCTGGACGCCTCTCATATACAGGCGCCCCAGAGGTATGGCCACAACCGAGGAGGCCATCAGGCCCAACAGCCTCTGACATTGTTTTAGGGTAACCAAGTTGCCCCTGCGAAACAACGTCAAACACGCACGCAATGTATCCACTCTTTCCGGGGACAAAAATGCTTTGGCTTGGACAGAGTCCAGGGTGAGCCCTATAAACGCGATGCGTTGTGTGGGCGTCACCATGCTCTTTTCCACATTTATCCGAAAACCTAGGTTCACTAGGTGACGCGAAAGTACCACAGTGTGACGAGCCACCTCCTCGCGGGAGCTGGCCGCCACCAGCCAGTCGTCGCAGTACGTGGCCACTCTGATGCCCCTTTCCCTGAGAGGGGCCACTGCCGCCTCGGTGCATTTCACAAACACCCTCGGGCTTAGAGACAGCCCAAATGGGAGGACAACGTACTCGTAGGCTATCCCCTGGAAAGCAAATCTCAGATACTTCCTGTGCAGGGGATATATGGGAATGTGGAAATAAGCGTCTTTCAGGTCGATCGACGTGATCCAGTCCCCTGCCCGTACAAAGCGCAGCAGGGAGGAGTGTGTCAACATCCTGAACCTGTATTTTCTGAGACACCGATTCAGAGCCCGGAGGTCTAGAATGGCTCTCATGCCCCCCCCTTTCTTTGGAACCAGAAAATACCTCGAGTAGAAACCGTTGCGGGTCTCTTCGAGAGGCACAACCCTTATAGCTCCCTTCTCCCTCAGAATGGAAATTTCTCCCAGGAGAACATTGCCGGACTCACCCTGAGCATGAGAGTGGATTATTTTTCTGAAACGTGGAGGTGGTGTGACATTGAATTGGAGCCTGTAGCCCTTTTCCAACGTCCTCAGCTCCCAGTCTAACCGAGTGCAAGCCGCCCATTCTCTCCCACGTAGAGAGAGGGGACTGACCGTGCAACATCCCGTCAACCTGGAGTGTTGGCGTCCTCTCGTGGTCGGGGCACGCCACACACGCCGACCGTGCCCTTCCGCACACCGCACGGAAGAGAGCGGTCTGCGTCACAGCCGCGAAGCCGGGAGGCCTCACGGTCTGTGTTATAGCAGAGAATGATTCGTTTTTCAACATATCTTTTTTCTGCATCTTTTTTAACATTTTCGCCCGCGCCCTCGGCAACCTGCCTGGATACGCGTGTCGGGACATTTTTATTACAGAAAAATGCAATGAGGTGCTTGAGCGACATTGAACTTTGCAATCTGCACTGTCTCTCAGCATTCCCGTGGACGGTGCGGGAACATGAACGCCGCCCAGGGTCCTCCACTCTGTGTCGAACTTGTCCCTCTGAACTTGCTCTACAACGGAGCTGGGAGGGGCCAGAGCGGTCCATGGAGGGGGCAGACTGGACACGCTCTCCCCCAGAGGAGAGGCTATCAGGCTGCCCGCTTCTTCTTCCTCACAGACGGAGCTGCCGGAGGAGGAGGCGGAGACGACGGAGGTCCGGCCTGGGGAGCTTGCTTCCTAGCCCACGGGTTCTTAGCACCTCTAGAGGCCTGCGGAGCCGCCTATGGTTTAGACACTTTTGGGATCTTGAAGGCAGGGGCCGGGAAAGAGACAGCCTGAGCGTACGACTGCCGCGGCGCCATTGCTGCGGGCTGCGTCTTCCTCGGGAGGAACAATTTCAGCGCCTCATCATCTCTCTTTTTCTCCTCACATCTCTTCTGCATGGAGGTGACTGCTGCACCGAAGAGACCCTGGGGGAAAACAGGAGTGTCGAGGATCTCCTCCTTCTCCTTTGCCGACAGGTTGGTGAGTCCGAGCCAGCGCGCCCTCTCCTGAAGAACCATGAGGCCCATGGATCTACCTGTGGCTTGAATGGCCATCTTGTGGAGACGAAGGATGTGATCCGTTATAACGCAGATTTCTTCCCACAGAGCATTATCTGGTTTGACAGTCATATCCTCCTCCAGCTCAGCCTGGTAGGCTGACAGGAGAGCAGAGGCATTGAGAGCCCTCGCTGACAGAGCCGCCGCCTTGTAGCACTTATCTGTAAGGCTCGATTGGAAGCAGTCTGACTGTGAAGGCAGGGACGTAACCGAAGACACGGAAGCCTTCGGGTGCAGATGGCTCGCTACCACAGGCTCAATCGGCGGAATGTGGCACAGGCCGAGGGAGTCCATCCCATCACAATCCAGCTGAGAACCCCCAACCACGGGGTGTTTCTCGAAGAACGGCATCATCTGTTTCCCCGTCTTAGCCGCCGTCTGCAGTCTTTTGCCGTCAAAACGAGATCTAGCAGCTTGGGCTTGGGCGACGGGCCATGGGATCTTCAGCCTGTTAGCCGCTCGCTTGCACATGTCTTGCATGTCAAGCTCCAGGGGAGATGGCGCAGAAGGTTGGGCACCTCCAACAGGCGTAGGGGGCTTTGCAGCCTCCACCTCCTGCGAGGGCAGCGTTTCGGCTTCTCCACACAAGGGCGGATCCCCCCCGGACAGGCTAGCCTGGCGGGCCAGCCGGCGCCGGAGAAGTTTATGGGGGGAACGCAGCACAATGGTTACACTCGTCTGAGGAGTCAACGGCAGACTGGGCATGGGGGAGTCCCAGACATACTACACACTTAGAGTGAGTATCCCAGCTAGCTATCTTTTTGCCACACGAGCAAAACTTCTGGCTAGCCTCAGCTGTACTGTGTTCACTAGACTCAACGTTAGCCATTACTAGCTAGTGGGTTGAAGGCTAGAAGCTAGCAGGTCGGCTAAATCGCTAGCTAGCTTGTTCAGCTGCCGTGCGAAGAAGTGTATAGATATTGCTATCTACCCGCTAGTAACGCAGAAAGTATTGCTACAATCTGTATTATGTGGAAAAAAATGAGTATTGCTACTCTGTGTCAGGAATATTACTACTCCCTCAGAAGTATTTCTACTTTTTGTACAACGTATGTTAAGCAGCGAAGAGCAAAGCGCCCGTTGACCGAGTTGGTCGCTCGAGTCGGTGGACAGTTCAGCTTTAGCTAGCTACCCGCACAGTTGTAGACAGGCTTCTGAAAGAAGCGAGAAGAGGTCTTTGAATGACGACTGACACCGTGTCTACGCCTTATATAGGAGGAGGGTCCTCCCCTCCAGACATGGGCGTCATCTGTGCCAGCCAATGAGGGCTGGCGCAATGTTATTGAGCTTCTGATGAGGTCACGCAGGGGGCGTTCCCATAGTGAGACACGAAACGAATGCTATGAAAGAGAACGAAGGTTACGTATTGTAACCCCAGTTCTACGAGTGGAGCGAAGCCCCATAGGGGGGCGCTAGCGCTCCTATTGGTAACCCATGTTGGCATGCCAACAACCAATCTGAAGATAAAAATGTACTCCTTATTGTCCTAACCAATCACAGACCCCCCACCTACTATAAAGGTGGCTAAACCCCAGCAATCTGCTCTCCCACACTAAGTCAGACGAGCTAGAAAGCTAGAGGCAGGGCCCGGAAAAAACCCTATGGGGCTTCGCTCCACTCGTAGAACTGGGGTTACAATACGTAACCTTCGTTCTACATCGTGGAGCTACGGCCCATAGGGGGGCGCTAGCGCTCCTATTGGTGACAGGCGGAGCTCCAGCGATGCCCACAATGTACGCGGGCCAGGCCGACATAAAAACATCAACCCACTGGAGGCAAGGGAGTACACAAGCACCACACAGTAGTAAAGTGCAACTCCCTCCACCCGAACCCCAGCGGAGGGCCGGTCAGGCAATAAGACGGGCGGACGAGGCAAAGGACCGCAAACGGAACGCAATGGTCCCCTGGTGTCCACCAGGTGCTAAAACCAAAGGCCGCGCACCCTGCACAGGGGGCGGAACAATGGTCAAGCTGAATAAACATGCAAGTAAAATTGGTCGGGAAGTTACCAAGCACAGTCCCGTCCAACACAGCCACGCCATCTCAGCGCGTGGCCCCAGCAGCGACCCTCAGGACAGAGTCTGCCAGGGAGCTAGATGGCACATCCAGTAGATAGTAGCGGATAAAAGGCGAAGGCGACGCCCAGGACGCCGCAGCACAGATATCCTCCACACACACCCCCTGAAAGAGCGCAACCGAAGCGGCAACTCCTCTAGTGGAGTGCGCGCGCACCCGGCCAGGCAAAGAGCGGCCTTCCGCGGTATAGGCAGCAGAGATGCCCTCACAAAGCCAGCGAGAGAGGCGCTGCTTGGAAAGGGGGGAGCCCAGCTTGCCCGCACCGTAGCATACGAGCAGCTGAGGCGTGGTCCTGGACGAGGCCGTGCGCCTAATGTAAACAGAGAGCGCACGGACCGGGCACAAGAGATGCAACCGGGCGCCCTCCACCGAGCAGTGCGGAGGAGGAGAAAAGGCGCGCAGCTCCAGAGGCCTAGCACTATAAGAGTGCCTAACCACCTTGGGCAGGAAAACCGGGTTGGGCCTCAGAACCAGACATGGATGAGCCCGTGCGTGGGGAGGGGCCCTGGGAGGCGTGCAACTCCCCACTGTCCTCCGAGTCACTTCCATCCCCAGAGTCGTCGTCGGTAGGCTCGGACTCGCAGGAGGGGAGAGGACAGGGGACGGTGCTCCGTGCGCGCCAGAAGTCGAGGCAGGCACGCCAGAATTCAGAGGGCAGCAGCGCGCACTGGGAGCACGGCGGGTTGGGAGAGACTCCCTCTTCAGCGTGGCTCTTCCCCAGGCACGCCACACACCGGTCGTCGCGGTCGTCCGGGTCCAAGGAACCACAGCCGCAGTCTTCGACCCGCGGAGCATCTTCCAGAAGAGGAGGGGCGGGGACGTCCATCGGGGATCCAGCAGCGCCGGAGTCCCTCAGAGGTAGGTCACTGCCGCCGTTCTTCTCGCTCTTAAGCATTCTCTTCATATTTCTTTACTTCAGAAAGGTCTTCGGGTGCTTGATAGCTCGTCTGAAAACGGGAGAGGATATTGCTGGGGTTTAGTCACCTTTATAGTAGGTGGGGGGTCTGTGATTGGTTAGGACAATAAGGAGTATATTTTTATCTTCAGATTGGTTGTTGGCATGCCAACATGGGTTACCAATAGGAGCGCTAGCGCCCCCCTATGGGGCGTAGCTCCACGATGTAGAACCATGGATGTATTAATAGAACTGGATAGGATCACTCCATTCACTGACTGCTCGAAGACGTGAAGCCCTATAGGACCGCGCCATCTTTGAAAAAAACGCGTCATTGGTACCTTTGACATGCGCAGTCAAAGGTATCAATGACGCGTTCTTGTAGTCCATGAACAGATGTGAAATGCAAACGCGCGTTCATGGCTCTCCCCGCTGAGTTAGCAATGAAAATTGGCTTGCTTATTAATCTACTTTCGTCAAATATATCCATTGGAAAACAGAAGCTATAAGTGCAGTTATTGCAGAAATAGACTCTTAACACTTAAACAAGAACAAGAGTATGCACTAGCGGAGTTTCTCGGTGGAAAAGACGTTTTTACCATTCTTCCGACTGGATTTGGCAAAAGTTTGCTGAACGCTCATTGGCTGAAGGTGTTTGTCTGTCAAGGCAAGTACCCCCTCCCACATAATCGCTCTCTATGGGGCGAAGGCCAGACCGATATTGTGGAGCGAAGCAGTGAACTCGCTAGATCGGGATGGTCATACCAGGCTAATTGAATATGTCAATTAAAATATGCTGAAAGAACGATGGGGGTGGCCTAGCACAAATACGCGTATATCGACATAAAAACTGAATCTGGCGATTTTGTGTCCAATTAGAAAGTTGTAGAGAGCATGCCATGACCTACTCATACAAGCAATATTAACCTTATTTAGCCACAGGGGGCACATTTTGTGTAAGCATTTTGGTTTGTTATAGCCCCACCCTGTGGCCAATCAGCTTTATCTTTCTCCAGTGACCATAATCAATCAATCAATCAATCAAAGCTTTATTTGTATACTGCATTTCATATCCAGAGGCAACACAATGCGCTTTACAGAGAACAAGGGAGGTGGGCAGACGTCCCACCCCTACATATTCCAGAGGGAAGCAAAAAAACAGTATCACCCAGGGGCCAGATAAGTGAGCTGTAAAAAATTCTTCCCTGACCCCTCTCAACAAGGTGATCGAGCAAGCTCCTGGAGTTTGTTTGTCTACCGGCTAAGAAAATTTATAAAGCAATAAATAACATTCAATTACATTTTCAGAGTAAGAGAGGCTAATAACATCATAGGAGAGACATGGCAAACACTGGTGTATGTCTGTGTGTGTGTGAGTGTGCCTGGGCCCAGATAGAGGCAGGGGTTGGGGTAGGGAGGGGGTAGGAAAAGGATACGGACCCGGGTTAAGGTGAGGGGAAGGGGATCTGAGCCCAGGACTGGTGTATGTCTGTGTGTGTGTGAGTGTGCCTGGGTCCAGGTAGAGGCAGGGGTCAGGGGTAGGGTGGGGGTAGGAAAAGGATACGGACCTGGGTTAGGTGAGGGGAAGGGGGTACTGGGCCCAGGCCTAAAGCCAGAAGTGGACTGGTGTATGTCTGTGTGTACGTGTGTGTGTGTTAACTAATTCCTATGACATCCACAGTAGACACAGGGGTATCTATCGGACTCAGGGTGGTCTGCTGGTGACAGTGGGGCATCCACTGGACCTGGTTTGAAGATAGGAGGGAGAGAGAGAGGCACTAGGGAGAGGGGAGGCAGAACAGGGTTAGTAGCATACAGAGCCATATATAGAGCAATAAATTACATCAAATTACATTTTCAGAGCAAGAAAGGCTAAGAGCATCATGGGAGAGGTATGGCAAACACTGGTGTGTGTGTGTACGTGCCTGGGCCCAGATAGAGGCAGGGGTTGGGGTAGGGTGGGGGTAGGAAAAGGATACGGACCCGGGTTAGGGGGAGGGGGAGGGGATCCGAGCCCAGGACTGGTGTATGTCTGTGTGTGTGTGAGCGTGAGTGTGCTTGGGTCCAGGTAGAGGCAGGGGTCAGGGGTAGGGTGGGGGTGGGAAAAGGATACGGACCCGGGTTAGGGTGAGGGGAAGGGGGACTGGGCCCAGCGCCAGGCCTAAGCCGGATGTGGACTGATGTGTGTCTGTGTGTACGTGTGTGTGTTAACTAAATACTACAACATCCACTGCTGACACAGGTCTATCGGACTCATGGTGGTCTGCGGGCGACAGTGGGGCATCCACTGGAACTGGTTAGAAGGTAGGAGGGAGAGAGAGAGGCACTAGGGGAGGCAGATAACGGTTAGTAGCACGCTGAGCCATTTAAGCAACACAGATATCAGAACAGAACAAGCCTGTTTCAGGGCAACCAGCTTCTGTACACAACTTGATATACATACAGTGCATAGCAGGATATACACCAATGTATACAGAGGATTCACAGGTAGGTTTGAGGCTGCCTTTCTGTGTCTCAAGGTCCTAGCTAGTGATTGTAGGCTAGGCCGAAAAGGTACGTCTTGAGATCTCGCTTGAAGACCTCTGTTTTTTTGGCCCTTCTTAGGCACTCCGGCAGGGTGTTCCAGAGGTTGGGGGCATAGAAACTAAAAGCTGCCTCTCCGTGTTTCTTGGTCCTGGCTTTTGGAACTGTTAAAAGTTCAGTACCTGAGGATCTGAGTTGGGCATGGACCTGACAAGCATGTCTGAAATGTATTCTGGTGTGTGACTGTGGAGAGATTTATAGACTAGTTATAGTATTTTAAAGTCTATTCTAGAGTTGACAGTTAACCAGTGTAGTGATTTTAAGACTGGTGTGATGTGTGCCCTTCGTCTAGTCTTAGTGAGGACTCGTGCTGCAGCATTCTGTATCATTTGTAGCTTAGAGATTGCTTCCTTTGGTAGGACTGATAGTAGAGCATTGCAGTAGTCCAGCCTGCTTGTGATGAAAGCATGCATTAGTCTTTCGTTGTCAGCCTGAGAGAGAAAGGGTTGCACCTTGGCAATGTTCCTTAAGTGGTAAAAAGATGTCTTTGTAATATTCTTGATGTGGTTTTCGAAATTAAGATCTGAGTCAAGTATGACACCTAGGTTTTTAGCCTGGCATTTGGTGTCGATTTCCAGAGTTTTTAAATGTGCAGATAGTTTCTCTCTTTCAGCTTTTTCTCCAATGATCAGTACTTCTGTTTTGTCCTGGTTTAATTGGAGGAAATTATGTGACATCCATACATTTATATCCGTAATACACTTGACAAGGCAGTCAATCAAGCAGTAGTTACTGGGTGTTACAGAAATATAGAGTTGGGTATCATCTGCGTAGCTATGGTAGCTAATGTTGTGCCTCCTGATGACACTGCCAAGGGGCAGCATGTACAGGCTGAAAAGTAGAGGTCCTAGGATCGATCCTTGGGGCACCCCACAGGTCATAGGGATCTTACCTGAGCTATGGTCACCAAGGGCAACGAAGAAATCACGACCGGTTAGATAGGTCCTAAGCCAATTAAGGACTGGACCGGAGAGGCCAACCCACTTCTCCAGTCTTTTGATGAGGATTGCATGATCTATAGTATCAAAGGCTGCACTCAGGTCAGAAAACAGAAGAGGACCCAGGACAGACCCTTGTGGAACCCCTGTAGTCAGACTATGCGGTTCCGACATCGACCCTCTCCATGTCACCTGGTAGGAGCGGCCCGTCAGGTAGGATGCAAACAGGGAGTGTGCAGAGCCTGCGATGCCTTTCTCCTCGAGGGTGGAGAGGAGGATCTGGTGGTCTACCGTATCAAATGCTGCTGACAGGTCTAGGAGTATCAGGACAGAGGAGAGAGAGTTCGCTCTCGCGGCAAGGAGGGCGGTCTCTGTCGAGTGGCCAGCCTTGAACCCGGACTGGTGGGGATCTAGGAGGTCGTTCTAGTGGAGGTACGAAGACAGTTGGTTAAAGATAGCACGTTCAAGTGTTTTGGATAGAAAGGATAGAAGGGAAACCGGTCTGAAGTTTTTGACATCAGAGGGGTCGAGAGATGGTTTCTTTAGGAGGGGGGTGACTCTGGCAGTCTTGAAAGCGGAGGCAAAGCATCCTGATATAAGAGATGCATTGATGAGGTGGGTTAGGAAGGGAAGGAGTTCAGGTGCAACAGACTGAAGGAGAGTCGAGGGAACAGGGTCTAGGGAGCACGTGGTAGGGCGGTTAGATGTTACAAGGTTGAGGGCCTCGTTGGGGGAGAGGGGAGAAAAGTGGGATAAGGTGGGGCGTGGAGAGGAGGGGGAAGCGGAGAGGGAAGAGAGGGTGGGGGGGTGAGGTTTGTGCACGGAGCATTGAACGGGGGAGGGGGGAAAGAGGATCTATCTATCTATATATCGTTAACTTTCTTGTCAAAGAAGTTGGCGAAATCATCAGGGAGAAGGGAGGAGTTGGGAGTAGGAGGTGGGGGCTGGAGTAGTGAAGAGAAGGTTTCAAAGAGTTTTTTAGGATTCGAAGCAGAGGTTAGGATTTTAGAGCAGAAGAAAGCAGCTTTAGCAGCAGACAGGGAGGAGGAGAATGTGGAAAGAAGAGATTGGAAATTAAGAAGGTCCTCTGGGAGCTTGCCTTTCCTCCATTTACGCTCAGCTATTCTCAGGCTCCGTCTATCAGTACGCACTGCGTCCGACAGCCATGGGGCAGGTGGAGTTGGGCGTGCAGGCCTGGAGGTGAGGGGACAGAGATTGTTTAGAGAAGAGGAAAGAGTAAAGAGGAGAAGATCAGTGGCAGTATCAGAGGGTAGGAGAGAGAAGGATTCAGGGGCGGGGGGGTGGAGGTGACAGCTGAGGAAAAGTCAGTAGGGGAGAGCGAGCGGAGATGGCTACGGGCGGTAACCATGTGGGTAGGAGAGGGAGTTACAGGGGAAGAGGGGATGGAGAGGGAGTAGGACATTTAATAGTGGTCAGAGAGATGGAGGGGAGTGACAGACAGGTTAGGGGTGGAACAGTGTCTAGTGAAGACAAGATCCAGCTGGTTGCCGGCTTTGTGAGTAGGAGGAGAAGAAGAGAGGTGAAGATCGAAGGAGGAGTGGAAAGAGAGAAGAGGTTCCAATTTCTCACTCTGGATGTTGAAGTCGTCGAGAAGGATGAGTGCGGACCCATCATCTGTGAAGTGCGAAACTAGTGTATCGAGCTCCTCTAGGAATTCACCAAAAGGGCCTGGTGGGCGATACACAACAGCAATGGTGAGCTTGATTGGATATGTGACAGAGACAGCATGGAATTCAAAAGAGGGCGGGGAGAACTATGGAATAGAGAAGAGTTTCCATGTTGGGGAAATGAGCAGGCCAGTACCACCATCTTGCCTCATAGCTCTGGGAGTGTGGGAGAAAGAGTACACATCTGACAGGGCTGCGGGTGTGGCAGTGTTCTCTGGTGTGATCCATGTCTCGGTGAGAGCAAGGAAGCTGAGGGAGAGCAAGGATGCATAGCCTGAGAAACTCAGCTTTGGGCACCGCCGACTGGCAATTCCAAAGTCCCCCTGTCACCACTTGCTCTCTATGAGTTGAGACAGTAGGACAGATGAGGGGTTACGGAGTCTGGGGGTGACCCAGTGTCTGTGTGACCCCCGGAGAGGGAACACAACAGGAATCGGATGCAAACACATAGATATGCCCCAGACATAATAGAATCGGGTAGAATCCAAGATGGCAGCTTGGCATTGTGTCTCTTTTCAGTGTTTGTTTGTGACTGAATTGGACCATCATATATCTTTGTACTCTTTGCTAAGGTTGCATTTTAAACAGAGTAGCTGATATTTTTAACTTCTGGTAAATCTGAACACTGCAACACCCTAACCCTAACCCTAACACTGAGCTACCAGACCTAACTTCATCCGAGCTAAGCCCAAGCCCAGGCTCCAGCAGCACCTTAGCAGTGAGAGGCCGGCTAGTGTAGCAAAGACAAAAATCACTTTCTCTAGTTCACTATTACTAAGTATTATTTTTAACCATAATGGTTGATTTCTTGATAGAGTGAGTTATTTATCCAAAATCCTGCGTTTTATTTTGTTATTCTACATTCTTACTTTTATTTTGAAATGAACGCTTCTTTTGCCATCTCGCCGCAATGTAATCCCGGCCTCGCGTAGTTTTGGTCAGTGCTTTTCTGATCATGGAGGAGGTGAGTCACGTTGTGTGCTGCGGTTAGAGATGAGTGAAGTTCGAATGATTGTAGAATGATTTATCTGTATGGAGACGATGTGAGGGGCCATTGGGGTTTTATTTTTCTGGTGAGACATATTGGATGCAATGTTTTTGTTGTTTTGGCCGAGTTTGACTGAGTTCGCATGTTGAAAGTCGTTGCTAGCTAGCTAAATCTGGCGCTCTTTTCCTACTGCACGTAGGTCTGTTTGAGTGTGACAGCGTTGTGAGTGACGCCCAGCTGTTTTGTATGCTGCCACATTACAGGTACAGTGTGATTGTCTAGAATGTTTTGTGTATTATGCATGTTTGTTTCATCTGATTTTTGTATTAGTCAGGTGAGTGCTTTTCTGATCATGGAGGAGGTCTGTTTGAGTGTGACAGCGTTGTGAGTGACGCCCAGCTGTTTTGTATGCTGCCACATTACAGATGCAGAGACCTGAATAAACAAAGAAAAGTCAAGCAGTGTCCAGTGTACTGTCTAGCGCACCAGAACACAACGCGGCCGGTTCATTCCGGCTACACTAGCACCACCAGGTCGAGCCCAGGCCCCAGCAGCTGGCTAGCACCACCAGGCCGAGCCCAAGGCCCAGCATCCGGCTAGCACCACCAGGCTGAGCCCAGGCCCTAGCAGCTGGCTAGCACCACCAGGCCGAGCCCAGGGCCCAGCATCCGGCTAGCACCACCAGGCTGAACCCAGGCCCCAGCAGCTGGCTAGCACCACCAGACCTAGGACCCAGCAGCCGGCTAGCACCACCAGACCTAGGACCCAGCAGCTGGCTAGCACCACCAGACCTAGGACCCAGCAGCCGGCTAGCACCACCAGGCCGAGCCCACAATGTCGCTAATCATTGCATTGTGCTTCATTTCTTTATGTGGGTCAGCTGGATGGCCCCATATGTGTGGCATTCCTCCTGTAACACCGTCTCAGGAGGATGTGTCATTTTGGGTAGGCCACAAAACTATCTATGATAACTTGACTTTCCCCCACAATGACTGTTGCCGAATGACTCTTATATTTTCACTTGAGCAAAGGGTATTGGTGTCTTTGGATATTTCCAAGTGGTTGCTTAAAACTGATAGGTCTCTTCAGTCTTGCTGTCTCCTTGTTTTAAGTGAGCATTTTTGTTAACATATACCCCTCCAGCCAAGTGACTGATGTAAAAGGTTGTAGCACCAGGCTTAAACGCTTAGTTATACTATTGTTATTGCTTTCAGGGGATGTTGAGTTTAATCCAGGCCCTGATACACCAGCACATTGCTACACACCAGCAGATTTTAAATCTAGAACTGGTCTTGGAATAATTCATATAAATGTAAGGAGTCTACTTAACAAGATGGATATGATAAAGGTCTGGATAAACTCAACGAATGCGGATGTTATTGTTTTATGCGAAACTTGGCTCACAAAATCTGTGCTTGATAAGGATATTTGCATTAATGGTTACATTATGTTTATCGCACTGATCGCCCAAGAAAAGGGGGTGGAGTTGCAATTTACATCAGGAGAAATTTTTATGTTAATTTAGTGCTCACAGAGTCAGTATCTAAAGAGCTTGAGTTGCTTGGTCTTGAAATTGAACTGTCGAAGAATCACAGTATTATGTTGGTAGGATGTTATAGACCACCATCTGCTTCACCACTGACTTCCCTTGTGAAGCTTTTATCACAGCTGAAATACAATGAATTACTTTTGGTGGGAGACTTGAATTGGGCTGGCTCACGCCTGTGTCCGACGATCTGAAAGCACAATGTGATTCTCTTAATCTCACACAATTAATTAACTCCCCTACTAGACCCAATCCCAAATGTCTACAAAATTAATCACTCATTGACTTAGTTTTAACCAACATGCCTTCTAAATACGTGGCATCGGGTGTTTTTCCTAATGATGTGAGTGATCATTGTGTGATAGCGGTTGTGAGGGACACAAGGCTCCCCAAAAGTAATCCACGTTTTGTAGAAAAATGTAACATGAAAATGTTTGTTGAACAGGCTTTCTTGCATGATCTCTATCATTTTGACTGGGATAGGATTGCCCATTTTGATGATGTTGAACTGGCCTGGGGTTATTTTCATGAAAGCTTCAGTCATATTGTTAATAAACATGCCCCCCTTCGTAAATTCAGAATCAAAGGCCGTGACAATCCATGGTTTACAACCGAACTAACAGAAGTACTTCATGAACGAAATTCTGCATGGGCCAGGGCACGCAAGTCAGGTTTAGAAGTTGACTGGCTTTATTTTAGACAACTGAGAAATAGATTTACCTCTCTCCTCAGAAATATGAAGGCTGAGTTTTACTTGTCCATGACAACCGAAAGTCTCACCAATCCAAAGAAATTTTGGAAAGCAATTAAATCTTTGTCTGCTTCTTCTAAAACAGTTAATCTCCCACCCAGTATGATCATTGATGGTTGCAGGGTAACTGATAAAACAGAGATATTAAATTGTTTTAACAATCATTTTATTTCTTCTGGGTTCTTGTTTTACTCTGAAAACCCATCTAAGCAATCCTCACCCAGTGAAATATCCTCTAATGACCCCTCACCTGTTGACAGGGCCCCTGACAACAGTCAGGTCTTTAATTTCACCCCATTTACCACAAAAGGGGTCACTAAAGCCCTACAAGACCTTGATTCTAAAAAACCACCAGGCCCAGATAACTTGGAGCCTTTGTTTTTAAAACTGTCGTCTGAATGTATAGTGCTCCATTGTGTCACATTTTTAATCTAGAAACTCCAAATCAACAAGGTCAAATCTGTCTGAGGCCATTGTCACCAGTAATTGTTAACAAATAGAGCTTGTATCCACCTTTAAATATCTTGGGTTTTTGATTGATGACCACTTGTCTTTTAAGGCTCACATTCTGTCCACTGTTAAAAAGCTGAAGCTTTTTATAGGATTTTATTTCCGAAACAAGTCTTGTTTTTTTTTTGGGGTAAAAAAGAAACTGGTTGAGTCGACATTTCTCCCTGTTATTGACTATGGTGACGTGTTATATATGAATGCCTCTGCTCACTGCCTCCACATGCTGGATAGTGTTTATCATGGCGCCCTGAGATTCATAACAAACAGTGGAGCACTTACTCACCATTGTGCCTTATATTCTAAAGTAAATGGGCCATCCTTATATGCTCACTGGCTCGGCCACTGGTATGTCTTAATTTACAAGGCTATTCTTGGATTGACTCCATCTTATCTGTCATCTCTTTTTGTCCTGAAGAATGGAGCCTACAACCTTCTCAGGACTTTCTTCACTTTGCTGTTCCCAATGTCAGAACAGAGTTGGGAAAGAAGGCTTTTAGGTTCTCTGCTCCAAATTCATGGTCTAAACTGCAGTTGGAGCTCAAACTTCAAAGCCTGGTGTCTGTGCACACATTCAAATCCATGATTAGTCCAATTGTATCCAGGCTTTATGAGTGCAAATGTTTTAACTGATTTACTTGATTGTCAATTCTACTGTCTTTAATCTGTATGTTATGTATTTGTGTCTATGAAACTGGATGTGCTGCCTCTCTTGGCCAGTCTATCTCAGGCAGAAACTAACTCTCACAATATAATTGACTAACAAAGCAGCTTCACAATGACACTGACGACTTAGCACTTAGCACTACCTATTAGAGTAACAAAATTATACTTAGTAGATTCTAGTTCAGTCTGTAGATCCCAGTCTCTTCCAGGGGCCTCATTTATCATTGAGGTATGCCTTCTTTTACACGGTCTTTACCGCGATTTCAGGCGTACGCCCTCTTCCACCCCCACATCTATCAAGCAAAAAGGGTGGATATTTAGTCGCCTTTCTACGCGCTTTTGTACGACACCTCTCGGCTCGGCGTACCGATTTAGACGGGTTTTTACACCCTTTTTGAACACAGGGGGAACTGGCGACGCAGGTGGTGTGTCGGTGAATTACAATGTTTGATGGAGAGGGGAAGAGCGAGAGCTTATAAACGCACAATCATGTAGGCTAATAGCCCAATTCAGCACAAACATGTAGCCTATCTCAATGCAAGACCGTGTCCTCACTCATTAATGGTCCGATATGAATTTGTTCCCCAAACTGAACCTACAGTATGCGCTGTCCCAAACCTTTCTGCGCAATATGTCACACACCTAATGCAGGCACTCCATCAAACGGCAATAGTTGACCAATTAGATTGTCATTAATATGTGATCATGTGGACCCGTTTGCTATTTGGTAAGCATATAAATGACAGTCCTCCTGTGCGTAATGCGAAACAAAATGAATCCGGCGCTACTCGGCCTACTGGCCAAGATAGAACTCCAAAGAGGTGGCGGCGATGGCGACTGCACCCACATATTGATAAGGGCACCATCAGTGAATGAATACGTCTATGTGAATCGCAAAAATGTGCACACTATAAATAGCCAAATCATATGTGACGCCGACATGCTCATCACAAGTGTAGTGGCACGGTGGCCTGGCTCCACGCATGACTCATTCATCCTGGCGCACAGCAGGGTAGGGGCTAGACTGGAGGCAGGCGCTGTGCGTGACGGCTGTCTTGTTGGTGAGTGCATATGCCAAGATACATATTCTTTTTTTTCTAAACTTTAATCTTTATTAGCATTTTCCATCCATACAACGACAATACAATAAAACAAAAAACACAATAAAACACAATAACAGCTTATGGGTACTTCCATCAAGTCACAATGCAGCTATTTTCTCTTACTCAAATATTACAATTTCAATATTAGTGGTATCGTCACACTTCCTTCTATAATCCATCCATTTTTCCCATCTCCCTTCAAACTTTCCTTCCTGCATCCTCAATGCATGCGTGAACTTCTCCATAACATAAATCTCCTCCACAACACCCAGCCACTGCTCCTTGTACCAAGCCCTCATTATTGTCTTTTTACTAGCAACCAATAGTACTTTCACTAGGTATCTGTCCCCTCCTTGTGCATCATCCTGTGTTATGTTTGCCAAGATACATATTCAAAGCTGATAAGAATGAGAACCAGTCAAGACCCCACCACAAAATGACGACCCAAGCCCTCAGCCCCCTCCCCGTCATGAGGGTTACCAGCGGGGCCAAAGCGCCCGCGCTGAGGTCATGCGCCAGCTATGAAGACACAAACAAGTAAGGTTCACATTGTTACCATTTTATTGTCTGTTGGTGATTGACTGTGTGAGGTGTGTTAGTGCATTTGTGAGTGAATGTGTGAGGTCCGTGAGTGTGGTAGTGAGTGACTGTGTGAGGTCCGTGACAGCATGTGTGAGGGAATGAAGTGCAGTGAGGATGTCCTGTTGGCTCTGGTGGTGTAGTGTGGTGACCTCCACCAACTGCTGCACAACTGCCCCAATCCCTTCTGCCATGTCCCTCTGGGCCTCTAGGGTCCCCGTCTGGACCTCCAGCACAGTGTCTGAGAGGAAGCCCAGACGGTTTCCCTCAGGGACCCTTAAGGCAGGGACACTGGCAGCCGGAGGTGGAGGCGTGGGCGGTGGAGACGGAGACGGAGGCACTGGAGGCGGAGATGACACTGGGGGTGGAGGCCGGCGCGCTGGAGGTGGAGGCACTGGAGGTCGTAGCGCTGGAGGTGGAGGCTGCAACCGGCGGGGGCACGACCGTCAGGTCAAGGACCACTGGAGACTCCCCCCTCCTCTGAGTCCCACCCCACGTTAGAGTCTGGGGAAACAATTTCAGTCATTTTCTTTTGTTTCAGTTTGTCTGTAAGCTTTATTTTCCTTTAAACATTTTATTGTGTAGCCATACTCATTTGATATGTGTTTCTGTTGGCAGCCAAATAAATGCTTAAGTGTGATTTACCGGGCGATTTAGATGAGAGTCTTGATTTCCCAGAGGGGAAAATGTTTAATGTGGTCTAACATTATGAAGTGATCATCTGTGTTATCATTCCCTGTTTTTGGTCCTAAATCAATCATAGCCTACCACAGAATGTATGGAATGTTTGCTTTCCTCACAGCCACATAATACAGAATGTCCGTGTAGCCTACGCCAAATACAGGATGCACGAAACGTAGCCTAGGTCTACAGTAGGCTACCTAAACTGTAGGAGCAATCAGACAAAGGTAGGCTAGTACAAATACCTTCCGAAGATGATTGTTTTCCTCGCGTGGACCTCACCAGCAAGCACATGCACCTCCGTCTCCGAAAATTTTCTCCTTTCCGCGTTTTTCCATAAATGTAATTGTCTTGCCTTTGCTCCACGCTATGTTATTATGTCGGTTCCTTCCGGGTAACCACGTTGTGCGTTGTCATGGTTTTCACCATATATGGTTGAATTTGGGCGTATAGAGGGCGGAACATGAAGTGCGTTCACGTCCGCACTCTTCTAGGACACCGTGGGAGAGAAATCGGCGCAGCAGCGTGTACGCCATGTTTGATAGATCCGAAAAGCGTGTAAATATTCTCGTTGTACGCGGCAGTCCGCCCTTTTTTTCGTTTTCGTCGTACACCATCTTTTACACCTGAATTTACACGCTCTTTGATAAATGAGGCCCCAGAAGTTGAAAGCAATCTGGAGAAGACTTGGGCCTGTGCTGTTTATATATCCTGAGTTGAGTAGGCCACTCCCTTCCAGAGAAGGATAACTCACTAAACTTGCTTCTCCTGCCTGGGACCACTAGGGCCCTGTGAACTGTTGCTCTGGTGAGTCCACTGGTAGTTTTCTGTGTTATGAAAATGCTCAATGGGGGAGGTGCAAGGCGGTGCATGTGCAAAGTTTCATGACTCTAGGTCAAACAGGGCATAAGATACTGTATGCCTGCAATTTCAATTGGTTGTTATAGCACACCCCATTGGCCAATCGATGTAAGATTTGTTCCCTGGCCTCTTCGCACAAGCCTCTACCATTCTGCAAAGTTTCTGAAAAAGTGACCAGTCGGTTATAGGTGCTGCCATATGTGACCGCCGCTGGTAATTTGGTCCTCAACTAGGCATTTTCATTTTTCATTTTTTTACAGATTATGAAAGTACAGATTGTAAGCTTTCAAATGAAGTCTCATACATTGAAATCTGAACATATTTGAAGAAGATATGCTTATTTGAATGCTAGTACTGCCAAATCAACTTAGCTGAGAAATCTCCCTCCAAAGTTCTCCAACATTTTCACACCTCTGACTGCCAGGTAATGGGCATGAACAATAGCCTGGTAACCCCTCCCCCAGCAGTAACGCTTCAGTATACAAACAGGAAAAGGCTGTGGCCTTTCTCCTGCAGTGCTGTCCGTCCTGATGATCTGCAGTGAATCTACAAGCGGACAGTCTTGTTCTGAGCTGCTGTGGAGTTTGGCGGGGGACATGTGATGTCTCGTCCCTCATCAGAACAGAACTCTCTGATCTTGTTAAAGAGATATGTCTGTCTGGCCATGTCCAGTCCGGGTGGGGCTTGCACAGGAAGACCTTCTCTGGGGGGCAGGACATCAGGCTTGCGCAGCAGCTGAAACTCAACTGCTGGTGCATCACGGTGTTCTCTGGCCACAACCATGCCAGGTCTCTCTGCATCAAAACTGCAATAGAATAGAAGGAAGAAAGCACATTAAACTATTGCCCACAGTACTGGCACTCCATATAGATAAAATAGTACCAGAAAGTGTTGATTAAATAGACTAGCTAATGCATGATAATTACCTGAAGTGCTGGTAACTCGAAATCTGTGGGAGTGTCCGGAAGTAGGGTTTCAGATGCTCTTGCCAGTTGTAGCATTCAACAAGCACGGTGCCGTCTTCCAGTCCGACAAGCTGGGGGATGTTGACGTGCTTCACAGGAGAGCTGTCCCTGACGACTCCAGCAATGGCAGGCAGAGTGTCCATTCTGGTCTTCCTGAAGCTCTGCTTGACCAGGCCGAAGCACCAGTCAGGGCCAAACTTGGTGTGGCCTGCAATCAGGAAGTGGACGTCGAGCTTCAGGTGAAGATTGTGCATGGTCCGCCAAGCACAGTACCACAGCACAAAATTGTTCTTGTTTTGTCCACGGCAGTTGTCGCAATGAAGGTCCACGTGTGTTTCTCCAACTCCATAGTTGTTGAAGAAATGATCCACGTAGTTGATGACTGCATTGCTGCCCTTGCTTGAGGCCATCCCTTCGTCGATCAGGTAGTTCACTTGCTTCGGTATTCCCTCACAGCAGACACCAAAAATGCCACACTTACGAGGAGTCAAGAAGTACATGGGTCCTGGCTGAAAAGGGTCAGAAGGGAAGTGAACCTAAGAGACAAAGGAAAAAATAGGAAGAAAAGGAAAAGATGAGATGCATTGAAAATCAAAAACACACAACACACACGCGTTAACTAGCTAACCTTTGTTAGTTAGTGCTAGTGCCTTTGTTATGCTTGCTAGACTCAGTCACTTGTTTAGAAAGGAGCTACTGCTAAACGACTAACGTAAATGTAAACAGCACAGATAGTATAAAGATAGCTTACCCTATAGAAAAGCAGAATGCTTGGCGGCAGACAACAGTCGTGTGAATCTGGTACGTCGTTCGCCGCAACTTTCGTTTGGCAGCCACCTGCTTTGTTGATACAGTCAGCTCTGTATCACAGGTCATCAAGTACAAAACTGCGTGTACGAACGAGTCCTGCTCTCCTGGAGTTCTAGCTGCCATGTTCAGTCTCGACCGGTAAACCACTTCAGGGTTCACTTTGCGAAGGCAAGAGGTAGGAGCCACAGCAGAATTCTCCTTTCGTCTCACTTGGCACTTGCAATCAAAGTTTTTGATCCTGTCCATTTCTTCTGCTTCACAGTCGATGTTCACGGTAACAATATCGATTGCTCTTAAAACTCTTTCCATGTCCTGGATGTCATCCCCGTCTTCTCCATCTTCGTCGACTTCCAGCTCGAGATCAGAAGCATTGTCTTCATCTTCACTACCACATTCCGAGTTTGTACCATCGTCAACATCCATGTAGTCCTTTAGGTACGAATCCATAAGTTCTCCATTGTCGAATCGTCGAGCGGCGTTGAGCAGATCTTTTTTCAGAGCTTTAGCAAAAGCTGTAGCATCCATGGGTAAACTTGGGACTGAATGTAAACAAAGACGGCGTGCTGTTCTTATGGGCAGGGTGGGGGGCGGAGAACCCGGAAGCAATAGCCAATGAAAACAAATAATGCTAATCGATCTGCCCGCCCCCAAGCCCGGCTCGAATTCAGCTAAAAACGAGCTTAGTTTGCAGACTAATTAAACGTATTTCGTGAACCTAAACTGTTGTCTGTTATAGTAAGTAGGTTCTTCACAACTTCAACTTTGGTAATACACAAAAAAATCAAAAAACGAAAAAAAAGGTTTTTTTTAGTTATTTTGCCCCCTAGCGCATTTCGGGGTTTGCCGAGTTGCGGACCAAATCACCAGCCGCTGTCACATATACTTCCATTGTGGAAAAATAATAAGAATACTAAAAGAGAACTATCAATTACAATAGGTTGCCTCACACTTTTTTGCTTGGCTCCCCAATAAAACTACCAATAACAATAGGATGCCTTGCACTTTGTGCTTGGCCCCCTAAAAAAAAGAAAACAGAATGGAATCCTGATTATGACTTACTTTCACCTCGGTCCCTAACTAAGGCACACAATGCCAAATGTCTGTTGAATGTCCAATATGAAAACAGTTTTACTTTGCTAAACAAAAAAAAAAAAAGACAGGGTAACCTACTGATTTCCTATTCTTTCACAACAAAGATCACCAGATATGATGCAATGTCATACCACATGTCTCCTCCCCCTTATGGCTGGGTATAAATGTGTGTAGTCTGGATTTAGAGTCTGATTGAGTGAAGCAACCAGATGATTGACATGATTTTGACAAGAAAGGGTGTTGTTGCATAATGTCTAGGCTATTACTTTAATGCAGTGTTCGAAATACAAAGCTCTTGCCCTTCTTGCCAACTCTTCCCAGGTTGTTGCATTTGAGTTTGACATTTGGGTATAATTGGACTGTGAAATCCTGTACAATAAACACACTTTTTATAGGCAAACTATTATCAGCAATATATTATCTAAAGAACAGTAGAGGGCTGAAACATTCTAAAAAAAAAAACTAAACGTTCTTGTGTCATGTGGACAACAAGATTCTCAAAATGAAACGGAAGGAAGGAAGGAAGATTATGTCATGAAAAAAAAGAATAAAACCAGGAAGATTAAGTCATCATGAAGAAGGTAAATTCCATTGACAGTGCGTCAACACATCATGACATTGCATCTTGCTGAGTGTGCCAAGGTTGGCTTTTGCAAATGTCAATAAAACTGAGGTAATCACTGTTACATCATCCTCCCGGACCATCCATCGCTAACAACAACAGGAGGCATAGTTCTGAGGGAAGTGAATGACTTCAAATACCTGAAGTTCCAAGCGAGACATTAAAGTGGAGATTGTGCTTGCATGGAGGGCCCTGAACGGCATGGCTATTATGTGCAACTCCAACCTCCCCCGACAAACTCAAACTCAGCTTCTGCAATGATAGAGTCCATTCTCCTATATGGCTGTGAATGCTGGACCCTGAAGCCCACCTTGCTGAAGTCCCTAGATGGGTGCTACATCAGAATGCTGTGTGCAGTACTTAAAGGATAATGTTCATTTTTGACAACCTGGACCTTATTTACGGCATATTATAAGACGTTTGACTCACCGAGATAACTTTGGTGTAATTCGGAGGCCTGTAGAAGAAATTTAAAATAAAAAAAACCCAGCGCGAGCCAGTATATCCATGTAATGGCGGGAGACGGGGCACTGAGAATGCAGCTTCTAAAAAATCTATTTTCTGCCACGAAACGGTTGTTTTCAACAATCTGTTTTTATGAATCGCTAGTTGTGCTTCCATAGAGCGTAGGCTTGTTGTGGTTTTCACATGCCGCTACTGCTCTTTTAACTGAATGTCTTAAAACAGGATAGAATCTATATAGCCTAATGCTATTTCAATTATTTTCTCTTAATGCTCTGTCAGGTGATTTTGATCATATTCATTAATGTCACATGTTATTCATGGACCAATTAATGTGATATTTGAGAACAATACTGTTTATAAGCTTCTATAGCTTCTATAAGCTAGTTTGCAAAGGGGTGTAACATTTCCGGTACATTTCCTATAGTAGGAAACTTTTTTATTTTATTTAAAACATTTTAGAATTGAATCCCATTTTCACATAATTTGGCAGCCCATCAAGCCAATTATATTAGAAATGTTTGCATGCATGTCTGCTTATGACAAAATAAAATGTTTAGATTTATTAATGACAAGCTAAATAACGTTGATATAAATCCCAAAATTGTCATCTTATTTCCATTAATTCCCATTAATAGGCGTTAATTAATGGAAAATTTCCAACTTTGAATATTCCCAGAATTTTGCAACCCTACTAGTGACCCTCTAGTCTACTTCCTGGAATTGCATTCAATGTCATCTGCTGTTTTTTCTCTGAAAGAAAGTAGCCTGAAGACGGTGACTTTCCTGTAGCCTTTAAAAAAGCAATAAATAATCCAGTTCGACACAGGAGTGAGTTTAACCATTAACATGTATTAACTTCACAGTCTCACAGTACATGTGCCCACCCCACAGCCCAGCAGTTGTCACCATAACTACCTACATTACACTGGTTGTGTCAGCTACCATACTGTCACACTGCAAATGGTGAATGTGTGTAGGCTACAGTACACAGCAGACACCACAATCAGGAACTATAAAATGCAGGCTTTTCTAGCATGTTCCAAACTCCTCCCTCTATCCGTCTCCGCCCCTTACATGAGGGATAAAAACCTGTTCAGTCTTAATTTAGACCACTGGGAAACCCAGAGGTCATCGTGGTAAGAGGACGCAATACTGACTCAGAGTTATATTCCCATAGAGTGTGCATAAAGAATAAAAAAGTAACTATGGCTTGACTCCTTACGTTTTACATTTATAGTGGTTAAATATTTTCATGTCATAGAGTAATACTAATGGTAAAAAAAAGTGTTCTGATTATATCTCTATGAGGTAGCCCACTTACCAGACAGATTTCATATGACCCGCAGGTAACCCCCAGGTTAGAGAAGTGGGTGAGCACATACATGCCTAGACTGGTATCGTCAGCTACCATACTGTCATCCGGCACCTGAACTACTCTAGCTAATGTATAGCATACAGTGTACACACCCAGTGTACACAGTGCCAAATATCTAGTCAAATCAAAACAAGCTTTATTTGTATAGCACATTTCATACACAGAGATAACACAATGTGCTTTACAGAGAGCAATGGGGGGTGGGCATAGGTCCCACCCCTACATATTCCAGAGGGAAGAAAAAAAACTGTTTCACCCGGGGGCCAGAAAAGTGAGCTGTAAAAATTCTTCCCTGACCTCTCTCAACGAGACGATCGAGCAGGTTCCTGGAAAATGTTTGACTATTGGCTAACAACATATACAGAGCAGTAAACATGGGCTAAATACTTCATAAGAGAGACATGACTAACAGTAGAGTGCACACATAGTTACAAAAAGTTGCCTAATAGTTGCCTGGTAGGCCATTATGTGTTAACTATCCCTATAGTCTGTAATATAATATTTAAGTGAATCATATAACAAAGCACAGTAAGCACTTAGCAGGACAGGCTCATAGAGAATGCCACAAGGCAGAGGTGGAGAAACAGAAAGCAGAGAGCCAAGAGTAAAAAATGGGTGGGGTTGGCTGGATAGGGACAGCTGACGACAGAGTGGAAAGGAGCTAGACACAAGGATGCAGAGGGCCTTTCCAGGAGTCATTTGGTGGACCTTGGCCGAGGAGGTGTGTGTGTGTGTGGGGGGGGGGTTCTCTGGGACCTGCTATAGGGTGGCTTAGTCGATCTAGTGTATATAACATCATCATACATGCACAGTAATGTAATGTTTCAGTGTGATACTGCAAATGGTGTGTGCATAAGTGACTATAAGCCTATGTGTGTGTGTGCAGTACACAGCAGACACCACAATCAGGAACTATAAAGTGCAGGCTTTTCTAGCATGTTCCAAACTCCTCCCTCTATCCGTCTCCGCCCCTTACATGAGGGATAAAAACCTGTTCAGTCTTAATTTAGACCACTGGGAAACCCAGAGGTCATCGTGGTAAGAGGACACAATACTGACTCAGAGTAATATTCCCATAGAGTGTGCATAAAGAATAAATCAAAATTAAAAAAGTAACTATTGCTTATTTTGTTTCCCTTCTTTTTACAAGTGGTTGAATATTTGCATGTCCTAATAATTGTATAAAAAAAAAGAAAAGGAAAGAAGTGTGTTGATCAGAGTACTGTAAATCCTCTAATAGTGGCCGGGGTCTTTATTTACTGAGCTGCAGAGAGCCCAGGCCTTTATTGGAGGCAGACCTATATTAGAGGCAGGCCTTTATTTCTTAAAATTAAACTCTCATGGACATAATCCCTTAATTTCAGTATTTTTATTGCAAAAACATTGCACAAATTGTTGGTTGTTTTCTGTTCATCCTGATTTAATCCTCATTTAAGTAGTTTCTGAGACTTTAGAAGGCTTTTATTTTGAAATGGCACATCAGAATCTCGTGACACTCCACTAGTCCGACTGTGAGGAGTTCTCCTACCACTGTGTAGCATAGAACCCATGGCATCTTTGGTAGTTTTCTTTTAATCCTGATATAATCCTGATTTAAGCAGTTTCTGCGACTTTAGAAGGCTTTTATTTTGAAATGCCACATCAGAATCTCTTGAAACTCCACGAGTCAGACCAAGAGGGGGTCTACTGGCACTGTGTAGCATAGAACCCGTGGCATCTTGTGTAGTTTTCTTTTAATCCTGATTTAATCCTGATTTAAGCAGTTTTTGAGACTATAGAAGGCTTTTATGTTGAAATGGCACATCAGAATCTCGTGAAACTCCACAGGTCAGACCCAGAGGGGGTCCCCTACCACTGTGTACTACAGAACCCATGGCATCTTGGGTAGTTTTCTTTTAATCCTGATTTAATCCTGATTTAAGCAGTTTGATACTTTAGATGGCTTTTATTTTGAAATGCCAGATCAGAATCTCGTGAAACTCCACAGGTCAGACCCAGAGCGGGTCTACTACAACTGTGTAGCATAGAACCCGCGGCATCTTGGGTAGTTTTCTTTTAATCCTGATTTAAGCAGTTTGATACTTTAGATGGCTTTTATTTTGCCACATCAGAATCTCGTGAAACTCCACAGGTCAGACCCAGAGCGGGTCTACTACCACTTTGTAGCATAGAACCCGTGGCATCTTGGGTAGTTTTCTTTTAATCATGATTTAGTCCTGTTTTAAACAGTTTTTGATGATTTAGAAGGCTTTTATTTTGAAATGCCAAATCAGAATCTCTTGAAACTCCACGAGTCAGACCGGGAGGGGGTCTACTACCAGGGTGTGAAATAGAACCCGTGGAATCTTAGGTAGTTTTCTTCTAATCCTGATTTAAGCAGTTTGATACTTTAGAAGGCTTCTATTTTGAAATGGCACATCAGAATCTCGTGACACTCCACGAGTCCGACTGTGAGGAGGTCTCCTACAACTGTGTAGCATAGAACCCGTGGCATCTTGGGTACTTTTCTTTTAATCCTGTTTTAAGCAGTTTTTGACACTTTAGAAGGCTTTTATTTTGAAATGCCACATCAGAATCTCTTGAAACTCCACGAGTCAGACCGGGAGGGGGTCTTCTACCACTGTGTAGCATAAAACCCTTGGCATCTTGGGTAGTTTTCTTTTAATCCTGATTTAATCCTGATTTAAGCAGTTTCTCAGACTTTAAAAGGCTTTTATTTTGAAATTCCACATCAGAATCTCGTAAAACTCCACAGGTCAGACCCAGAGGGGGTGTCCTACCATTGTGTAGCACAGAACCCGTGGAATCTTGGGTAGTTTTCTTTTAATCCTGATTTAATCCTGATTTAAGCAGTTTTTGAGACTATAGAAGGCTTTTATTTTGAAATGGCAGATCAGAATCTCGTGACACTCCACAGGTCAGACCCAGAGGGGGTCTACTACCACTTTGTAGCATAGCACCCGTGGAATTTTGGGTAGTTTTCTTTTAATCCTGATTTAAGCAGTTTTTGATACTTTAGAAGGCTTTTATTTTGAAATGCCACATCAGAATCTCGTTAAACTCCACAGGTCAGACCCAGAGGGGGACTACTACCACTTTGTAGCATAGAACCCGCGGCATCTTGGGTAGTTTTCTTTTAATCCTGATTTAAGCAATTTGATACTTTAGAAGGCTTTTATTTTGAAATGGCACATCAGAATCCCGTGAAACTCCACAGGTCAGATCCAGAGGGGGACTACTACCACTTTGTAGGATAGAACCCACGGCATATTGGGTAGTTTTCTTTTAATCCTGATTTAAGCAATTTGATACTTTAGAAGGCTTTTATTTTGAAATGGCACATCAGAATCTCGTGACACTCCACTAGTCCGACTGTGAGGAGTTCTCCTACCACTGTGTAGCATAGAACCCATGGCATCTTTGGTAGTTTTCTTTTAATCCTGATATAATCCTGATTTAAGCAGTTTCTGCGACTTTAGAAGGCTTTTATTTTGAAATGCCACATCAGAATCTCTTGAAACTCCACGAGTCAGACCAAGAGGGGGTCTACTGGCACTGTGTAGCATAGAACCCGTGGCATCTTGTGTAGTTTTCTTTTAATCCTGATTTAATCCTGATTTAAGCAGTTTTTGAGACTATAGAAGGCTTTTATGTTGAAATGGCACATCAGAATCTCGTGAAACTCCACAGGTCAGACCCAGAGGGGGTCCCCTACCACTGTGTACTACAGAACCCATGGCATCTTGGGTAGTTTTCTTTTAATCCTGATTTAATCCTGATTTAAGCAGTTTGATACTTTAGATGGCTTTTATTTTGAAATGCCAGATCAGAATCTCGTGAAACTCCACAGGTCAGACCCAGAGCGGGTCTACTACAACTGTGTAGCATAGAACCCGCGGCATCTTGGGTAGTTTTCTTTTAATCCTGATTTAAGCAGTTTGATACTTTAGATGGCTTTTATTTTGCCACATCAGAATCTCGTGAAACTCCACAGGTCAGACCCAGAGCGGGTCTACTACCACTTTGTAGCATAGAACCCGTGGCATCTTGGGTAGTTTTCTTTTAATCATGATTTAGTCCTGTTTTAAACAGTTTTTGATGATTTAGAAGGCTTTTATTTTGAAATGCCAAATCAGAATCTCTTGAAACTCCACGAGTCAGACCGGGAGGGGGTCTACTACCAGGGTGTGAAATAGAACCCGTGGAATCTTAGGTAGTTTTCTTCTAATCCTGATTTAAGCAGTTTGATACTTTAGAAGGCTTCTATTTTGAAATGGCACATCAGAATCTCGTGACACTCCACGAGTCCGACTGTGAGGAGGTCTCCTACAACTGTGTAGCATAGAACCCGTGGCATCTTGGGTACTTTTCTTTTAATCCTGTTTTAAGCAGTTTTTGACACTTTAGAAGGCTTTTATTTTGAAATGCCACATCAGAATCTCTTGAAACTCCACGAGTCAGACCGGGAGGGGGTCTTCTACCACTGTGTAGCATAAAACCCTTGGCATCTTGGGTAGTTTTCTTTTAATCCTGATTTAATCCTGATTTAAGCAGTTTCTCAGACTTTAAAAGGCTTTTATTTTGAAATTCCACATCAGAATCTCGTAAAACTCCACAGGTCAGACCCAGAGGGGGTGTCCTACCATTGTGTAGCACAGAACCCGTGGAATCTTGGGTAGTTTTCTTTTAATCCTGATTTAATCCTGATTTAAGCAGTTTTTGAGACTATAGAAGGCTTTTATTTTGAAATGGCAGATCAGAATCTCGTGACACTCCACAGGTCAGACCCAGAGGGGGTCTACTACCACTTTGTAGCATAGCACCCGTGGAATCTTGGGTAGTTTTCTTTTAATCCTGATTTAAGCAGTTTTTGATACTTTAGAAGGCTTTTATTTTGAAATGCCACATCAGAATCTCGTTAAACTCCACAGGTCAGACCCAGAGGGGGACTACTACCACTTTGTAGCATAGAACCCGCGGCATCTTGGGTAGTTTTCTTTTAATCCTGATTTAAGCAATTTGATACTTTAGAAGGCTTTTATTTTGAAATGGCACATCAGAATCTCGTGAAACTCCACAGGTCAAACCCAGAGCGGTTCTTCTACCACTGTGTAGTACAGAACCCGTGGCATCTTGGGTAGTGTTCTTTTAATCCTGATTTAATCCTGATTTAAGCAGTTTTTGAGACTATAGAAGGCTTTTATTTTGAAATGGCACATCAAAATCTCGTGAAACTCCACAGGTCAGACCCAGAGCGTGTCTACTACCATTGTGTAGCATAGAACCAGCGGCATCTTGGGTAGTTTTCTTTTAATCCTGATTTAAGCAGTTTGATACTTTAGATGGCTTTTATTTTTAAATGCCACATCAGAATCTCGTTTAACTCCACAGGTCAGACCCAGAGGGGGACTTCTACCACTTTGTAGCATAGAACCCGCGGCATATTGGGTAGTTTTCTTTTAATCCTGATTTAAGCAATTTGATACTTTAGAAGGCTTTTATTTTGAAATAGCACATCAGAATCTCGTGAAACTCCACAGGTCAGACCCAGAGCCGGTCTACTACGACTGTGTAGCATAGAACCAGCGGTATCTTGGGCAGTTTTCTTTTAATCCTGATTTAATCCTGATTTAAGCAGTTTCTGAGACTTTAAAAGGCTTTTATTTTGAAATTCCACATCAGAATCTCGTAAAACTCCACAGGTCAGACCCAGAGGGGGTGTCCTACCATTGTGTAGCACAGAACCCGTGGAATCTTGGGTAGTTTTCTTTTAATCCTGATTTAATCCTGATTTAAGCAGTTTTTGAGACTATAGAAGGCTTTTATTTTGAAATGGCAGATCAGAATCTCGTGACACTCCACAGGTCAGACCCAAAGGGGGTCTACTACCACTTTGTAGCATAGCACCCGTGGAATCTTGGGTAGTTATCTTTTAATCCTGATTTAATCCTGAGTTAAGCAGTTTTTGATACTTTAGAAGGCTTTTATTTTGAAATGGCACATCAGAATCCCGTGAAACTCCACAGGTCAGCCCCAGAGGGGGACTACTACCACTTTGTAGCATAGAACCCGCGGCACATTGGGTAGTTTTCTTTTAATCCTGATTTAAGCAATTTGATACTTTAGAAGGCTTTTATTTTGAAATAGCACATCAGAATCTCGTGAAACTCCACGGGTCAGACCGGAAGGGGGTCTACTACCACTGTGTAGCATAGAACCCTTGGCATCTTGGGTAGTTTTCTTTTAATACTGATTTAATCCTGATTTAAGCAGTTTTTGATACTTTAGAAGGCTTTTATTTTGAAATGCCACATCAGAATCTCGTGAAACTCCACAGGTCAGACCCAGAGGGGGTCAACTACCACTTTGTAGGATAGAACCCGCGGCATCTTGGGTAGTTTTCTTTTAATCCTGATTTAATCCTGATTTAAGCAGTTTTTGAGACTATAGAAGGCTTTTATTTTGAAATGCCACATCAGAATCTCGTGACACTCAACGAGTCCGACTGTGAGGAGGTCTCCTACAACTGTGTACCATAGAACCCGTGGCATCTTGGGTAGTTTTCTTTTAATCCTGATTTAATCCTGATTTAAGCAGTTTTTGATACTTGTGAGGATACTGTGAGGAGGTCTCCTACAACTGTGTACCATGGAACCCGTGGCATCTTGGGTAGTTTTCTTTTAATCCTGTTTTAAGCAGTTTTTGATACTTTAGAATACTTTAGAAGGCTTTTATTTTGAAATGCCACATTAGAATCTCTTGAAACTCCACGAGTCAGACCGGGAGGGGGTCTACTACCACTGTGTAGCATAGAACCCTTTGCATCTTGGGTAGTTTTCTTTTAATCCTGATTTAATCCTGATTTAAGCAGTTTTTGATACTTTAGAAGGCTTTTATTTTGAAATGCCACATCAGAATCTCGTGAAACTCCACAGGTCAGACCCAGAGGCGGTCTACTACCACTCTGTGGCATAGAACCCTTGACATCTTGGGTAGTTTTCTTTTAATCCTGATTTAATCCTGATTTAAGCAGTTTCTGAGACTATAGAAGGCTTTTATTTTGAAATTCCACATCAGAATCTCGTAAAACTCCACAGGTCAGACCCATAGGGGGTGTCATACCATTGTGTAGCACAGAACCCGTGGAATCTTGGGTAGTTTTCTTTTAATCCTGATTTAATCCTGATTTAAGCAGTTTTTGAGACTATAGAAGGCTTTTATTTTGAAATGCCAGATCAGAATCTCGTGAAACACCACAGGTCAGACCCAGAGGGGGTCTACTACCACTTTGCAGCATAGAACCCGCGGCATCTTGGGTAGTTTTCTTTTAATCCTGATTTAAGCAATTTGATACTTTAGAAGGCTTTTATTTTGAAATGGCACATCAGAATCTCGTGAAACTCCACAGGTCAGACCCAGAGCCGGTCTACTACGACTGTGTAGCATAGAACCAGCGGTATCTTGGGCAGTTTTCTTTTAATCCTGATTTAATCCTGATTTAAGCAGTTTCTGAGACTATAGAAGGCTTTTATTTTGAAATTCCACATCAGAATCTCGTAAAACTCCTACGGTCAGACCCAGAGGGGGTGTCCTACCATTGTGTAGCACAGAACCCGTGGAATCTTGGGTAGTTTTCTTTTAATGCTGATTTAATCCTGATTTAAGCAGTTTTTGATACTTTAGAAGGCTTTTATTTTGAAATGCCACATCAGAATCTAGTGAAACTCCACAGGTCAGACCGGGAGGGGGTCTACTACCACTGTGTAGCATAGAACCCTTGGCATCTTGGGTAGTTTTCTTTTAATCCTGATTTAATCCTGATTTAAGCAGTTTTTGAGACTATAGAAGGCTTTTATTTTGAAATGGCACATCAGAATCTCGTGAAACTCCACAGGTCAAACCCAGAGCGGTTCTTCTACCACTGTGTAGTACAGAACCCGTGGCATCTTTCGTAGTGTTCTTTTAATCCTGATTTAATCCTGATTTAAGCAGTTTTTGAGACTATAGAAGGCTTTTATTTTGAAATGCCATATCAAAATCTCGTGAAACTCCACAGGTCAGACCCAGAGCGTGTCTACTACCATTGTGTAGCATAGAACCCGCGGCATCTTGGGTAGTTTTCTTTTAATCCTGATTTAAGCAGTTTGATACTTTAGATGGCTTTTGAAATGGCACATCAGAATCTCGTGAAACTCCACAGGTCAGACCCAGAGCCGGTCTACTACGACTGTGTAGCATAGAACCAGCGGTATCTTGGGCAGTTTTCTTTTAATCCTGATTTAATCCTGATTTAAGCAGTTTCTGAGACTATAGAAGGCTTTTATTTTGAAATTCCACATCAGAATCTCGTAAAACTCCTACGGTCAGACCCAGAGGGGGTGTCCTACCATTGTGTAGCACAGAACCCGTGGAATCTTGGGTAGTTTTCTTTTAATCCTGATTTAATCCTGATTTAAGCAGTTTTTGAGACTATAGAAGGCTTTTATTTTGAAATGGCACATCAGAATCTCGTGACACTCCACAGGTCAGACCGGGAGGGGGTCTACTACCACTTTGTAGCATAGCACCCGTGGAATCTTGGGTAGTTATCTTTTAATCCTGATTTAATCCTGATTTAAGCAGTTTTTGAGACTATAGAAGGCTTTTATTTTGAAATGGCACATCAGAATCTCGTGACACTCCACGAGTCCGACTGTGAGGAGGTCTCCTACAACTGTGTACCATAGAACCCGTGGCATCTTGGGTAGTTTTCTTTTAATCCTGTTTTAAGCAGTTTTTCATACTTAAGAATCAGAATCTCTTGAAACTCCACGGGTCAGACCGGAAGGGGGTCTACTACCACTGTGTAGCATAGAACCCTTGGCATCTTGGGTAGTTTTCTTTTAATCCTGATTTAATCCTGATTTAAGCAGTTTTTGATACTTTAGAAGGCTTTTATTTTGAAATGCCACATCAGAATCTCGTGAAACTCCACAGGTCAGACCCAGAGGGGGACTACTACCACTTTGTACCATAGAACCCGTGGCATCTTGGGTAGTTTTCTTTTAATCCTGTTTTAAGCAGTTTTTGATACTTAAGAAGGCTTTTATTTTGAAATGCCACATCAGAATCCCTTGAAACTCCACGAGTAAGACCGGGAGGGGGTCTACTACCACTTTGTAGCATAGAACCCGCGGCATCTTGGGTAGTTTTCTTTTAATCCTGATTTAATCCTGATTTAAGCAGTTTTTGAGACTATAGAAGGCTTTTATTTTGAAATGCCACATCAGAATCTCGTGAAACACCACAGGTCAGACCCAGAGGGGGTCTACTACCACTTTGTAGCATAGAACCCGCGGCATCTTGGGTAGTTTTCTTTTAATCCTGATTTAATCCTGATTTAAGCAGTTTTTGAGACTATAGAAGGCTTTTATTTTGAAATGGCACATCAGAATCTCGTGAAACTCCACAGGTCAAACCCAGAGCAGTTCTTCTACCACTGTGTAGTACAGAACCCGTGGCATCTTGGGTAGTGTTCTTTTAATCCTGATTTAATCCTTATTTAAGCAGTTTTTGAGACTATAGAAGGCTTTTATTTTGAAATGCCACATCAAAATCTCGTGAAACTCCACAGGTCAGACCCAGAGCGTGTCTACTACCATTGTGTAGCATAGAACCCGCGGCATCTTGGGTAGTTATCTTTTAATCCTGATTTAATCCTGATTTAAGCAGTTTTTGAGACTATAGAAGGCTTTTATTTTGAAATGCCACATCAGAATCTCGTGAAACACCACAGGTCAGACCCAGAGGGGGTCTACTACCACTTTGTAGCATAGAACCCGCGGCATCTTGGGTAGTTTTCTTTTAATCCTGATTTAATCCTGATTTAAGCAGTTTTTGAGACTATAGAAGGCTTTTATTTTGAAATGGCACATCAGAATCTCGTGAAACTCCACAGGTCAAACCCAGAGCAGTTCTTCTACCACTGTGTAGTACAGAACCTGTGGCATCTTGGGTAGTGTTCTTTTAATCCTGATTTAATCCTTATTTAAGCAGTTTTTGAGACTATAGAAGGCTTTTATTTTGAAATGCCACATCAAAATCTCGTGAAACTCCACAGGTCAGACCCAGAGCGTGTCTACTACCATTGTGTAGCATAGAACCCGCGGCATCTTGGGTAGTTTTCTTTTAATCCTGATTTAAGCAGTTTGATACTTTAGATGGCTTTTATTTTTAAATGCCACATCAGAATCTCGTTAAACTCCACAGGTCAGACCCAGAGGGGGACAACTACCACTTTTAATCCTGATTTAATCCTGATTTAAGCAGTTTTTGAGACTATAGAAGGCTTTTATTTTGAAATGGCAGATCAGAATCTCGTGACACTCCACAGGTCAGACCCAGAGGGGGTCTACTACCACTTTGTAGCATAGCACCCGTGGAATCTTGGGTAGTTTTCTTTTAATCCTGATTTAAGCAGTTTTTGATACTTTAGAAGGCTTTTATTTTGAAATGCCACATCAGAATCTCGTTAAACTCCACAGGTCAGACCCAGAGGGGGACTACTACCACTTTGTAGCATAGAACCCGCGGCATCTTGGGTAGTTTTCTTTTAATCCTGATTTAAGCAATTTGATACTTTAGAAGGCTTTTATTTTGAAATGGCACATCAGAATCTCGTGAAACTCCACAGGTCAAACCCAGAGCGGTTCTTCTACCACTGTGTAGTACAGAACCCGTGGCATCTTGGGTAGTGTTCTTTTAATCCTGATTTAATCCTGATTTAAGCAGTTTTTGAGACTATAGAAGGCTTTTATTTTGAAATGGCACATCAAAATCTCGTGAAACTCCACAGGTCAGACCCAGAGCGTGTCTACTACCATTGTGTAGCATAGAACCAGCGGCATCTTGGGTAGTTTTCTTTTAATCCTGATTTAAGCAGTTTGATACTTTAGATGGCTTTTATTTTTAAATGCCACATCAGAATCTCGTTTAACTCCACAGGTCAGACCCAGAGGGGGACTTCTACCACTTTGTAGCATAGAACCCGCGGCATATTGGGTAGTTTTCTTTTAATCCTGATTTAAGCAATTTGATACTTTAGAAGGCTTTTATTTTGAAATAGCACATCAGAATCTCGTGAAACTCCACAGGTCAGACCCAGAGCCGGTCTACTACGACTGTGTAGCATAGAACCAGCGGTATCTTGGGCAGTTTTCTTTTAATCCTGATTTAATCCTGATTTAAGCAGTTTCTGAGACTTTAAAAGGCTTTTATTTTGAAATTCCACATCAGAATCTCGTAAAACTCCACAGGTCAGACCCAGAGGGGGTGTCCTACCATTGTGTAGCACAGAACCCGTGGAATCTTGGGTAGTTTTCTTTTAATCCTGATTTAATCCTGATTTAAGCAGTTTTTGAGACTATAGAAGGCTTTTATTTTGAAATGGCAGATCAGAATCTCGTGACACTCCACAGGTCAGACCCAAAGGGGGTCTACTACCACTTTGTAGCATAGCACCCGTGGAATCTTGGGTAGTTATCTTTTAATCCTGATTTAATCCTGAGTTAAGCAGTTTTTGATACTTTAGAAGGCTTTTATTTTGAAATGCCACATCAGAATCTCGTGAAACTCCACAGGTTAGACCCAGAGGGGGACTACTACCACTTTGTAGCATATAACCCGCGGCATCTTGGGTAGTTTTCTTTTAATCCTGATTTAATCCTGATTTAAGCAGTTTTTGAGACTATAGAAGGCTTTTATTTTGAAATGGCAGATCAGAATCTCGTGACACTCCACAGGTCAGACCCAAAGGGGGTCTACTACCACTTTGTAGCATAGCACCCGTGGAATCTTGGGTAGTTATCTTTTAATCCTGATTTAATCCTGAGTTAAGCAGTTTTTGATACTTTAGAAGGCTTTTATTTTGAAATGGCACATCAGAATCCCGTGAAACTCCACAGGTCAGCCCCAGAGGGGGACTACTACCACTTTGTAGCATAGAACCCGCGGCACATTGGGTAGTTTTCTTTTAATCCTGATTTAAGCAATTTGATACTTTAGAAGGCTTTTATTTTGAAATAGCACATCAGAATCTCGTGAAACTCCACGGGTCAGACCGGAAGGGGGTCTACTACCACTGTGTAGCATAGAACCCTTGGCATCTTGGGTAGTTTTCTTTTAATACTGATTTAATCCTGATTTAAGCAGTTTTTGATACTTTAGAAGGCTTTTATTTTGAAATGCCACATCAGAATCTCGTGAAACTCCACAGGTCAGACCCAGAGGGGGTCAACTACCACTTTGTAGGATAGAACCCGCGGCATCTTGGGTAGTTTTCTTTTAATCCTGATTTAATCCTGATTTAAGCAGTTTTTGAGACTATAGAAGGCTTTTATTTTGAAATGCCACATCAGAATCTCGTGACACTCAACGAGTCCGACTGTGAGGAGGTCTCCTACAACTGTGTACCATAGAACCCGTGGCATCTTGGGTAGTTTTCTTTTAATCCTGATTTAATCCTGATTTAAGCAGTTTTTGATACTTGTGAGGATACTGTGAGGAGGTCTCCTACAACTGTGTACCATGGAACCCGTGGCATCTTGGGTAGTTTTCTTTTAATCCTGTTTTAAGCAGTTTTTGATACTTTAGAATACTTTAGAAGGCTTTTATTTTGAAATGCCACATTAGAATCTCTTGAAACTCCACGAGTCAGACCGGGAGGGGGTCTACTACCACTGTGTAGCATAGAACCCTTTGCATCTTGGGTAGTTTTCTTTTAATCCTGATTTAATCCTGATTTAAGCAGTTTTTGATACTTTAGAAGGCTTTTATTTTGAAATGCCACATCAGAATCTCGTGAAACTCCACAGGTCAGACCCAGAGGCGGTCTACTACCACTCTGTGGCATAGAACCCTTGACATCTTGGGTAGTTTTCTTTTAATCCTGATTTAATCCTGATTTAAGCAGTTTCTGAGACTATAGAAGGCTTTTATTTTGAAATTCCACATCAGAATCTCGTAAAACTCCACAGGTCAGACCCATAGGGGGTGTCATACCATTGTGTAGCACAGAACCCGTGGAATCTTGGGTAGTTTTCTTTTAATCCTGATTTAATCCTGATTTAAGCAGTTTTTGAGACTATAGAAGGCTTTTATTTTGAAATGCCAGATCAGAATCTCGTGAAACACCACAGGTCAGACCCAGAGGGGGTCTACTACCACTTTGCAGCATAGAACCCGCGGCATCTTGGGTAGTTTTCTTTTAATCCTGATTTAAGCAATTTGATACTTTAGAAGGCTTTTATTTTGAAATGGCACATCAGAATCTCGTGAAACTCCACAGGTCAGACCCAGAGCCGGTCTACTACGACTGTGTAGCATAGAACCAGCGGTATCTTGGGCAGTTTTCTTTTAATCCTGATTTAATCCTGATTTAAGCAGTTTCTGAGACTATAGAAGGCTTTTATTTTGAAATTCCACATCAGAATCTCGTAAAACTCCTACGGTCAGACCCAGAGGGGGTGTCCTACCATTGTGTAGCACAGAACCCGTGGAATCTTGGGTAGTTTTCTTTTAATGCTGATTTAATCCTGATTTAAGCAGTTTTTGATACTTTAGAAGGCTTTTATTTTGAAATGCCACATCAGAATCTCGTGAAACTCCACAGGTCAGACCGGGAGGGGGTCTACTACCACTGTGTAGCATAGAACCCTTGGCATCTTGGGTAGTTTTCTTTTAATCCTGATTTAATCCTGATTTAAGCAGTTTTTGAGACTATAGAAGGCTTTTATTTTGAAATGGCACATCAGAATCTCGTGAAACTCCACAGGTCAAACCCAGAGCGGTTCTTCTACCACTGTGTAGTACAGAACCCGTGGCATCTTTCGTAGTGTTCTTTTAATCCTGATTTAATCCTGATTTAAGCAGTTTTTGAGACTATAGAAGGCTTTTATTTTGAAATGCCAGATCAAAATCTCGTGAAACTCCACAGGTCAGACCCAGAGCGTGTCTACTACCATTGTGTAGCATAGAACCCGCGGCATCTTGGGTAGTTTTCTTTTAATCCTGATTTAAGCAGTTTGATACTTTAGATGGCTTTTGAAATGGCACATCAGAATCTCGTGAAACTCCACAGGTCAGACCCAGAGCCGGTCTACTACGACTGTGTAGCATAGAACCAGCGGTATCTTGGGCAGTTTTCTTTTAATCCTGATTTAATCCTGATTTAAGCAGTTTCTGAGACTATAGAAGGCTTTTATTTTGAAATTCCACATCAGAATCTCGTAAAACTCCTACGGTCAGACCCAGAGGGGATGTCCTACCATTGTGTAGCACAGAACCCGTGGAATCTTGGGTAGTTTTCTTTTAATCCTGATTTAATCCTGATTTAAGCAGTTTTTGAGACTATAGAAGGCTTTTATTTTGAAATGGCACATCAGAATCTCGTGACACTCCACAGGTCAGACCGGGAGGGGGTCTACTACCACTTTGTAGCATAGCACCCGTGGAATCTTGGGTAGTTATCTTTTAATCCTGATTTAATCCTGATTTAAGCAGTTTTTGAGACTATAGAAGGCTTTTATTTTGAAATGGCACATCAGAATCTCGTGACACTCCACGAGTCCGACTGTGAGGAGGTCTCCTACAACTGTGTACCATAGAACCCGTGGCATCTTGGGTAGTTTTCTTTTAATCCTGTTTTAAGCAGTTTTTCATACTTAAGAATCAGAATCTCTTGAAACTCCACGGGTCAGACCGGAAGGGGGTCTACTACCACTGTGTAGCATAGAACCCTTGGCATCTTGGGTAGTTTTCTTTTAATCCTGATTTAATCCTGATTTAAGCAGTTTTTGATACTTTAGAAGGCTTTTATTTTGAAATGCCACATCAGAATCTCGTGAAACTCCACAGGTCAGACCCAGAGGGGGACTACTACCACTTTGTACCATAGAACCCGTGGCATCTTGGGTAGTTTTCTTTTAATCCTGTTTTAAGCAGTTTTTGATACTTAAGAAGGCTTTTATTTTGAAATGCCACATCAGAATCCCTTGAAACTCCACGAGTAAGACCGGGAGGGGGTCTACTACCACTTTGTAGCATAGAACCCGCGGCATCTTGGGTAGTTTTCTTTTAATCCTGATTTAATCCTGATTTAAGCAGTTTTTGAGACTATAGAAGGCTTTTATTTTGAAATGCCACATCAGAATCTCGTGAAACACCACAGGTCAGACCCAGAGGGGGTCTACTACCACTTTGTAGCATAGAACCCGCGGCATCTTGGGTAGTTTTCTTTTAATCCTGATTTAATCCTGATTTAAGCAGTTTTTGAGACTATAGAAGGCTTTTATTTTGAAATGGCACATCAGAATCTCGTGAAACTCCACAGGTCAAACCCAGAGCAGTTCTTCTACCACTGTGTAGTACAGAACCCGTGGCATCTTGGGTAGTGTTCTTTTAATCCTGATTTAATCCTTATTTAAGCAGTTTTTGAGACTATAGAAGGCTTTTATTTTGAAATGCCACATCAAAATCTCGTGAAACTCCACAGGTCAGACCCAGAGCGTGTCTACTACCATTGTGTAGCATAGAACCCGCGGCATCTTGGGTAGTTTTCTTTTAATCCTGATTTAATCCTGATTTAAGCAGTTTTTGAGACTATAGAAGGCTTTTATTTTGAAATGCCACATCAGAATCTCGTGAAACACCACAGGTCAGACCCAGAGGGGGTCTACTACCACTTTGTAGCATAGAACCCGCGGCATCTTGGGTAGTTTTCTTTTAATCCTGATTTAATCCTGATTTAAGCAGTTTTTGAGACTATAGAAGGCTTTTATTTTGAAATGGCACATCAGAATCTCGTGAAACTCCACAGGTCAAACCCAGAGCAGTTCTTCTACCACTGTGTAGTACAGAACCCGTGGCATCTTGGGTAGTGTTCTTTTAATCCTGATTTAATCCTTATTTAAGCAGTTTTTGAGACTATAGAAGGCTTTTATTTTGAAATGCCACATCAAAATCTCGTGAAACTCCACAGGTCAGACCCAGAGCGTGTCTACTACCATTGTGTAGCATAGAACCCGCGGCATCTTGGGTAGTTTTCTTTTAATCCTGATTTAAGCAGTTTGATACTTTAGATGGCTTTTATTTTTAAATGCCACATCAGAATCTCGTTAAACTCCACAGGTCAGACCCAGAGGGGGACAACTACCACTTTTAATCCTGATTTAATCCTGATTTAAGCAGTTTTTGAGACTATAGAAGGCTTTTATTTTGAAATGGCACATCAGAATCTCGTGACACTCCACAGGTCAGACCCAGAGGGGGTCTACTACCACATTGTAGCATAGCACCCGTGGAATCTTGGGTAGTTTTCTTTTAATCCTGATTTAATCCTGATTTAAGCAGTTTTTGATATTTTAGAAGGCTTTTATTTTGAAATGCCACATCAGAATCTCGTTAAACTCCACAGGTCAGACCCAGAGTGGGACTACTACCACTTTCTAGCATAGAACCCGCGGCATCTTGGGTAGTTTTCTTTTAATCCTGATTTAAGCAATTTGATACTTTAGAAGGCTTTTATTTTGAAATGGCACATCAGAATCCCGTGAAACTCCACAGGTCAGACCCAGAGCCGGTCTACTACGACTGTGTAGCATAGAACCAGCGGTATCTTGGGCAGTTTTCTTTTAATCCTGATTTAATCCTGATTTAAGCAGTTTCTGAGACTATAGAAGGCTTTTATTTTGAAATTCCACATCAGAATCTCGTAAAACTCCACAGGTCAGACCCAGAGGGGGTGTCATACCATTGTGTAGCACAGAACCTGTGGAATCTTGGGTAGTTTTCTTTTAATCCTGATTTAATCCTGATTTAAGCAGTTTTTGAGACTATAGAAGGCTTTTATTTTGAAATGGCACATCAGAATCTCGTGACACTCCACGAGTCCGACTGTGAGGAGGTCTCCTACAACTGTGTACCATAGAACCCGTGGCATCTTGGGTAGTTTTCTTTTAATCCTGTTTTAAGCAGTTTTTGATACTTTAGAAGGCTTTTATTTTGAAATGCCACATCAGAATCCCTTGAAACTCCACGAGTCAGACCAGGAGGGGGTCTACTACCACTGTGTAGCATAGAACCCTTGGCATCTTGGGTAGTTTTCTTTTAATTCTTATTTAATCCTGATTTAAGCAGTTTTTGATACTTTAGAAGGCTTTTATTTTGAAATGCCACATCAGAATCTCGTGAAACTCCACAGGTCAGACCGGGAGGGGGTCTACTACCACTGTGTAGCATAGAACCCTTGGCATCTTGGGTAGTTTTCTTTTAATCCTGATTTAATCCTGATTTAAGCAGTTTTTGAGACTATAGAAGGCTTTTATTTTGAAATGGCACATCAGAATCTCGTGAAACTCCACAGGTCAAACCCAGAGCGGTTCATCTACCACTGTGTAGTACAGAACCCGTGGCATCTTTCGTAGTGTTCTTTTAATCCTGATTTAATCCTGATTTAAGCAGTTTTTGAGACTATAGAAGGCTTTTATTTTGAAATGCCATATCAAAATCTCGTGAAACTCCACAGGTCAGACCCAGAGCGTGTCTACTACCATTGTGTAGCATAGAACCCGCGGCATCTTGGGTAGTTTTCTTTTAATCCTGATTTAAGCAGTTTGATACTTTAGATCGCTTTTATTTTTAAATGCCACATCAGAATCTCGTTTAACTCCACAGGTCAGACCCAGAGGGGGACTACTACCACTTTGTAGCATAGAACCCGCGGCATCTTGGGTAGTTTTCTTTTAATCCTGATTTAAGCAATTTGATACTTTAGAAGGCTTTTATTTTGAAATGGCACATCAGAATCTCGTGAAACTCCACAGGTCAGACCCAGAGCCGGTCTACTACGACTGTGTAGCATAGAACCAGCGGTATCTTGGGCAGTTTTCTTTTAATCCTGATTTAATCCTGATTTAAGCAGTTTCTGAGACTATAGAAGGCTTTTATTTTGAAATTCCACATCAGAATCTCGTAAAACTCCTACGGTCAGACCCAGAGGGGGTGTCCTACCATTGTGTAGCACAGAACCCGTGGAATCTTGGGTAGTTTTCTTTTAATCCTGATTTAATCCTGATTTAAGCAGTTTTTGAGACTATAGAAGGCTTTTATTTTGAAATAGCACATCAGAATCTCGTGACACTCCACAGGTCAGACCGGGAGGGGGTCTACTACCACTTTGTAGCATAGCACCCGTGGAATCTTGGGTAGTTATCTTTTAATCCTGATTTAATCCTGATTTAAGCAGTTTTTGAGACTATAGAAGGCTTTTATTTTGAAATGGCACATCAGAATCTCGTGACACTCCACGAGTCCGACTGTGAGGAGGTCTCCTACAACTGTGTACCATAGAACCCGTGGCATCTTGGGTAGTTTTCTTTTAATCCTGTTTTAAGCAGTTTTTCATACTTAAGAAGGCTTTTATTTTGAAATGCCACATCAGAATCTCTTGAAACTCCACGGGTCAGACCGGAAGGGGGTCTACTACCACTGTGTAGCATAGAACCCTTGGCATCTTGGGTAGTTTTCTTTTAATCCTGATTTAATCCTGATTTAAGCAGTTTTTGATATTTTAGAAGGCTTTTATTTTGAAATGCCACATCAGAATCTCGTGAAACTCCACAGGTCAGACCCAGAGGGGGACTACTACCACTTTGTACCATAGAACCCGTGGCATCTTGGGTAGTTTTCTTTTAATCCTGTTTTAAGCAGTTTTTGATACTTAAGAAGGCTTTTATTTTGAAATGCCACATCAGAATCCCTTGAAACTCCACGAGTAAGACCGGGAGGGGGTCTACTACCACTGTGTGGCATAGAACCCTTGGCATCTTGGGTAGTTTTCTTTTAATCCTGATTTAATCCTGATTTAAGCAGTTTTTGATACTTTAGAAGGCTTTTATTTTGAAATGCCACATCAGAATCTCGTGAAACACCACAGGTCAGACCCAGAGGGGGTTTACTACCACTTTGTAGCATAGAACCCGCGGCATCTTGGGTAGTTTTCTTTTAATCCTGATTTAATCCTGATTTAAGCAGTTTTTGAGACTATAGAAGGCTTTTATTTTGAAATGGCACATCAGAATCTCGTGAAACTCCACAGGTCAAACCCAGAGCAGTTCTTCTACCACTGTGTAGTACAGAACCCGTGGCATCTTGGGTAGTGTTCTTTTAATCCTGATTTAATCCTTATTTAAGCAGTTTTTGAGACTATAGAAGGCTTTTATTTTGAAATGCCACATCAAAATCTCGTGAAACTCCACAGGTCAGACCCAGAGCGTGTCTACTACCATTGTGTAGCATAGAACCCGCGGCATCTTGGGTAGTTTTCTTTTAATCCTGATTTAAGCAGTTTGATACCTTAGATGGCTTTTATTTTTAAATGCCACATCAGAATCTCGTTAAACTCCACAGGTCAGACCCAGAGGGGGACTACTACCACTTTGTAGCATAGAACCCGCGGCATCTTGGGTAGTTTGCTTTTAATCCTGATTTAAGCAATTTGATACTTTAGAAGGCTTTTATTTTGAAATGGCACATCAGAATCCCGTGAAACTCCACAGGTCAGACCCAGAGGGGGACTACTACCACTTTGTTGCATAGGACCCGCGGCATCTTGGGTAGTTTTCTTTTAATCCTGATTCAAGCAATTTGATAATTTAGAAGGCTTTTATTTTGAAATGGCACATCAGAATCTCGTGAAACTCCACAGGTCAGACTGTGAGGAGGTCTCCTACAACTGTGTACCATAGAACCCGTGGCATCTTGGGTAGTTTTCTTTTAATCCTGTTTTAAGCAGTTTTTTCTACTTTAGAATACTTTAGAAGGCTTTTATTTTGAAATGCCACATCAGAATCTCGTTAAACTCCACAGGTCAGACCCAGAGTGGGACTACTACCACTTTCTAGCATAGAACCCGCGGCATCTTGGGTAGTTTTCTTTTAATCCTGATTTAAGCAATTTGATACTTTAGAAGGCTTTTATTTTGAAATGGCACATCAGAATCCCGTGAAACTCCACAGGTCAGACCCAGAGCCGGTCTACTACGACTGTGTAGCATAGAACCAGCGGTATCTTGGGCAGTTTTCTTTTAATCCTGATTTAATCCTGATTTAAGCAGTTTCTGAGACTATAGAAGGCTTTTATTTTGAAATTCCACATCAGAATCTCGTAAAACTCCACAGGTCAGACCCAGAGGGGGTGTCATACCATTGTGTAGCACAGAACCTGTGGAATCTTGGGTAGTTTTCTTTTAATCCTGATTTAATCCTGATTTAAGCAGTTTTTGAGACTATAGAAGGCTTTTATTTTGAAATGGCACATCAGAATCTCGTGACACTCCACGAGTCCGACTGTGAGGAGGTCTCCTACAACTGTGTACCATAGAACCCGTGGCATCTTGGGTAGTTTTCTTTTAATCCTGTTTTAAGCAGTTTTTGATACTTTAGAAGGCTTTTATTTTGAAATGCCACATCAGAATCCCTTGAAACTCCACGAGTCAGACCAGGAGGGGGTCTACTACCACTGTGTAGCATAGAACCCTTGGCATCTTGGGTAGTTTTCTTTTAATCCTGATTTAATCCTGATTTAAGCAGTTTTTGATACTTTAGAAGGCTTTTATTTTGAAATGCCACATTAGAATCTCGTGAAACTCCACAGGTCATACCCAGAGGGGGTCTACTACCACTTTGTAGCATAGAACCCGCGGCATCCTGGGTAGTTTTCTTTTAATCCTGATTTAAGCAGTTTTTGAGACTATAGAAGGCTTTTATTTTGAAATGGCACATCAGAATCTCGTGAAACTCCACAGGTCAAACCCAGAGCGGTTCGTCTACCACTGTGTAGTACAGAACCCGTGGCATCTTGGGTAGTGTTCTTTTAATCCTTATTTAATCCTGATTTAAGCAGTTTTTGAGACTATAGAAGGCTTTTATTTTGAAATACCACATCAGAATCTCGTGAAACTCCACAGGTCAGACCCAGAGGGGGACTACTACCACTTTGTAGCATAGGACCCGCGGCATCTTGGGTAGTTTTCTTTTAATCCTGATTTAAGCAATTTGATACTTTAGAAGGTTTTTATTTTGAAATGGCACATCAGAATCTCGTGAAACTCCACAGGTCAGACCCAGAGCCGGTCTACTACGACTGTGTAGCATAGAACCAGCGGTATCTTGGGCAGTTTTCTTTTAATCCTGATTTAATCAGTTTCTGAGACTATAGAAGGCTTTTATTTTGAAATTCCACATCAGAATCTCGTAAAACTCCACAGGTCAGACCCAGAGGGGGTGTCATACCATTGTGTAGCACAGAACCCGTGGAATCTTGGGTAGTTTTCTTTTAATCCTGATTTAATCCTGATTTAAGCAGTTTTTGAGACTATAGAAGGCTTTTATTTTGAAATGGCACATCAGAATCTCGTGACACTCCACAAGTCTGACTGTGAGGAGGTCTCCTACAACTGTGTACCATAGAACCCGTGGCATCTTGGGTAGTTTTCTTTTAATCCTGTTTTAAGCAGTTTTTCATACTTTAGAAGGCTTTTATTTTGAAATGCCACATCAGAATCTCTTGAAACTCCACGCATCAGACTGGGAGGGGGTCTACTACCACGGTGTAGCATAGAACCCTTGGCATCTTGGGTAGTTTTCTTTTCATCCTGATTTAATCATAATTTAAGCAGTTTTTGATACATTAGAAGGCTTTTATTTTGAAATGGCACATCAGAATCTCGTGACACTCCACGAGTCCGACTGTGAGGAGGTCTCCTATAACTGTGTACCATAGAACCCGTGGCATCTTGGGTAGTTTTCTTTTAATCCTGTTTTAAGCAGTTTTTGATACTTTAGAAGGCTTTTATTTTGAAATGCCACATCAGAATCCCTTGAAACTCCACGAGTCAGACCAGGAGGGGGTCTACTACCACTGTGTAGCATAGAACCCTTGGCATCTTGGGTAGTTTTCTTTTAATCCTGATTTAATCCTGATTTAAGCAGTTTTTGATACTTTAGAAGGCTTTTATTTTGAAATGCCACATTAGAATCTCGTGAAACTCCACAGGTCAGACCCAGAGGGGGTCTACTACCACTTTGTAGCATAGAACCCACGGCATCTTGGGTAGTTTTCTTTCAATCCTGATTTAATCCTGATTTAAGCAGTTTTTGAGACTATAGAAGGCTTTTATTTTGAAATGCCACATCAGAATCTCTTGAAACTCCACAAGTCAGACCGAGAGCGGGTCTACTACCACTGTGTAGCATAGAATCCGTGGCATCTTGGGTAGTTTTCTTTTAATCCTGATTTAATCCTGATTTAAGCAGTTTAAGACTTTAGAAGGCTTTTATTTTGAAATGCCACATCAGAATCTCGTGAACCTCCACGAGTCAGACCCAGAGGGGGGTCTACTACAACTGTGCCGCATAGAACCCGTGGCATCTTGGGTAGTTTTCTTTTAATCCTGATTTAAGCAGTTTGATACTTTGGATGGCTTTTATTTTGAAATGCCACATCAGAATCTCGTGAAACTCCACAGGTCAGACCCAGAGGGGGACTACTACCACTTTGTACCATAGAACCCGTGGCATCTTGGGTAGTTTTCTTTTAATCCTGTTTTAAGCAGTTTTTGATACTTAAGAAGGCTTTTATTTTGAAATGCCACATCAGAATCTCGTGAAACTCCACAGGTCAGACCCAGAGGGGGACTACTACCACTTTGTACCATAGAACCCGTGGCATCTTGGGTAGTTTTCTTTTAATCCTGTTTTAAGCAGTTTTTGATACTTAAGAAAGCCACATCAGAATCCCTTGAAACTCCACGAGTAAGACCGGGAGGGGGTCTACTACCACTGTGTAGCATAGAACCCTTGGCATCTTGGGTAGTTTTCTTTTAATCCTGATTTAATCCTGATTTAAGCAGTTTTTGATACTTTAGAAGGCTTTTATTTTGAAATGCCACATTAGAATCTCGTGAAACTCCACAGGTCAGACCCAGAGGGGGTCTACTACCACTTTGTAGCATAGAACCCGCGGCATCTTGGGTAGTTTTATTTTAATCCTGATTTAATCCTGATTTAAGCAGTTTTTGAGACTATAGAAGGCTTTTATTTTGAAATGCCACTTCAGAATCTCTTGAAACTCCACGAGTCAGACCCAGAGGGGGGTCTACTACAACTGTGCCGCATAGAACCCGTGGCATCTTGGGTAGTTTTCTTTTAATCCTGATTTAAGCAGTTTGATACTTTAGATGGCTTTTATTTTGAAATGCCACATCAGAATCTCGTGAAACTCCACAGGTCAGACCCAGAGGGGGACTACTACCACTTTGTACCATAGAACCCGCGGCATCTTGGGTAGTTTTCTTTTAATCCTGTTTTAAGCAGTTTTTGATACTTAAGAAGGCTTTTATTTTGAAATGCCACATCAGAATCCCTTGAAACTCCACGAGTAAGACCGGGAGGGGGTCTACTACCACTGTGTAGCATAGAACCCTTGGCATCTTGGGTAGTTTTCTTTTAATCCTGATTTAATCCTGATTTAAGCAGTTTTTGATACTTTAGAAGGCTTTTATTTTGAAATGCCACATCAGAATCTCGTGAAACTCCACAGATCAGACCCAGAGGGGGTCTTCTACCACTGTGTAGCACAGGACCCGCGGCATCTTGGGTAGTTTTCTTTTAATCCTGATTTAATCCTGATTTAAGCAGTTTTTGAGACTATAGAAGGCTTTTATTTTGAAATGCCACATCAGAATCTCTTGAAACTCCACGAGTCAGACCGGGAGGGGGTCTACTACCACTGTGTAGCATAGAACCCGTGGCATCTTGGGTAGTTTTCTTTTAATCCTGATTTAATCCTGATTTAAGCAGTTTAAGACTTTAGAAGGCTTTTATTTTGAAATGCCACATCAGAATCTCGTGAACCTCCACGAGTCAGACCCAGGGGGGGGGTCTACTACAACTGTGCCGCATAGAACCCGTGGCATCTTGGGTAGTTTTCTTTTAATCCTGATTTAAGCAGTTTGATACTTTAGATGGCTTTTATTTTGAAATGCCACATCAGAATCTCGTGAAACTCCACAGGTCAGACCCAGAGGGGGACTACTACCACTTTGTTCCATAGAAACCGTGGCATCTTGGGTAGTTTCTTTTAATCCTGTTTTAAGCAGTTTTTGATACTTTAGAAGGCTTTTATTTTGAAATAAAAAACTTCCAGAAAACTGCAGGTCTGCTGCAACTCTCAGTTTCTTTTAAATCAAGACTGAAGACTTTTCTTTTTGCCGCTGCTTTTTATTAAATCAAATAATTATGTATTCATACACTGAACTGTAACTTTTATTCCTGTATTTTATTTTTCATTCTTATTTTTATGTTCTGCAAAGTACAAGAGAATGTTAGTAGAACGACTTGAGGGAGGAAGAGAAAGAAGGAAATGTTTGTTGGAAATGGAGAAGTTGTTGTTGTTTAGTTTGTCTGTAACTAATGCCGGGTTGTTGTTGTTGTTTAGTTTGTCTGTAACTAATGCCGGGTTGTTGTTGTTTAGTTTTTCTGTAACTAATGCCGGGTTGTAGCTGTTTAGTTTGTCTGTAACTAATGCCGGGTTGTTGTTGTTTAGTTTGTCTGTAACTAATGCCGGGTTGTAGCTGTTTAGTTTGTCTGTAACTAATGCCGGGTTGTTTGTCACATCTGAGTCCCAGACATGACACTTCCTCTCCTCACTAGCACTATGCCACTCACCCACACCAACAGAGAGAGGGAGAGAGAGAGGGATGGAGAGAGGGAGAGGGAGGGATGGAGGGAAAGAAAGAGAGTGGAGAGATACAGAGAGATGGAGAGGAAGGGAGGGATAGTGAGAAAGAGAGAGGGGAGGGAGGGAGGGAAGAACGAGGGATGAATAGAGAGAGAGATGGAGAGGGGGAGGCAGGAGGACGGGGTAGGTTTCAGGAGAGAGAAGTTATTACTGCTGACCACAGTAGAGGTGAAAGAAATCCCTTCTTACTTCCCCAAACACTTCCCGTCTCGTGCGCAGCTGTTGCACTGTTTTGCACTGTCATGTCCTGTCCTGCACCCTGTCCTATGTCATCTGCAACCGTGAATGCCTTAACCCTAGTTCAACCTCCTAGTACGTGTGAACCAGTTGGCTAATAAACCAATTTTGAATCTTGAGTTATCTGAGCTGGGTTTGGGCTGCTGGTAAACAGGAAACGGAAAACAACGTGTCTATGTCTCTTCATATTCTCACATGTGATGAATGGATTGTTCAGAATAGTTACATTTGAGTCATTCAGCAGACACTTTTATCCAATACGATGAACGATTATGAGCTAAATGCTGGGGTTAAGTGCCTTGCTCAGGGCACAACGTCATGCGATGATGGACGGGAATCCACTGTCGAGTGGCCCGGAGCCTGGTCTCGAACCAGGGTGACCTGTCAGCTGCTCTGACCACTGGGCTATAGCCTACCTAACGGATGGTGTCAATCCTCTCTCTGTTGGTAGAACCGTGTTGTTGAGCAATGCCCTGAGGCTCCTCCATAGCATATAAGCGCGTTGTTCAACGGCACATTCAGAACACAACATACTTTACAAAGAGATTATGGTGAAAAAAGTTACAATGCCAACCTTTGGAGTAGTAGCCTACGTCTTACAATACGATATGTAGAATGGTTCATTAGTTGCATTGCATTTCTCTCTCTCTCTCTCTCTCCCAGAAGCACCGGGTATAGGCCTAACAACAGCTCCTGTTTTGTTGCACGGCGACAGAGTTCCTTCTGTTCTTCTATGTCGCGTTGTAAAGCTCTCCCGGTTCTGATTCTAGAACCTTGCTCATCAGTTTTCTAGCCGCCTCCGTCGGTTCTGCGTCTGCGGCGCAGCGAGGGGCGCATATCTGCCGCGTTAGGTCACTGTTCCCTGCTCTGCCTGTTAGGTCACTGTTCCCTGCTCTGCCTGTTAGGTCACTGTTCCCTGCTCTGCCTGTGGTCGGGCGGGAGAAGGCCTCAGCGTAGCGGCAGGTCGTAGTCAGCATCCCACGCAGACGCCTGAGGCACAATCCTCAGCTAGTAGGCTAGAAGAACTGCTTAAACTGCTAAGACTGCACTGTTATCACAGACGCCGAGAGGAGCTCTCTTTAAGACTCGTTTCAGGTATTCTCTAAAGCACCCCCCCTCTCTCTCTCTCTCTCACACACACACTCACTCTCTCTCAAACACGTGTGCGCGCGCACACGCACACACACACACGCACGCACACACACACACACACACACGTACGCACACACACACACACACGCGCACACACACACACACACACACACACACAGTCTCTTTCTCTCTCCCTCTCTCTCTCTCTCTCTCTCTCTCCCTCTCTCTCTCTCTCTCTCTCTCCCTCTCTCTCTCCCTCTCTCTCCCTCTCTCTCTCTCTCTCTCTCTCTCTAGCACAGACCTATGCTGATATTAGACTGCAACCAAAGCCCATTACTCAATATGCAACATCTGTTCCATGTTTCGGAGGAAGAGATTAGTTATCCTACAGTGTAATCAAAAATTGTGTAAATCGAGTGGCTTTGGTTTAGCGAGACTGATCCACAGCTGCCACCCTGTGGCCGTGGAGGGAATCGTGGGTAAACCGTACGTACACACCCCCACCCCCACGTGGACGGCCGCAGTCCATACTAGTAGGCTACTGGCGGAACCACGTGACGCGCCCCAGCGCGGGAGAGTTTCAGCGTGTTGACGGTGACGCGTGTGTCGGTGGGGTAGTCTGTGGCTAGTTCCCATCGCGCAGAGACCGCTCGACCCCTAACCCCAACCCTAAATCTAACCCTAACCTTAACCCAACCCTATACATAAGCCTAACCCTTTACCCTAACCCTAACCCTAAGCCTATCTTTTGCCTAACTCTAAATTTAACACTAACCTTAACCCTAAACGGTATCTGCGGTTATGGGAGCTAGCCTTTCCGTGTCGGTGCGTCCCGGAGTCGTAACTTCGTAAACAACTAACCGAGAAAGCGCAACTCAACTGACTTTACAAACAATGAGCCAAGAAATACAGCAAGACACTCGCGACCAGATGAACGGGTAACGTTAACTTATTCTTTAAACTTTTCAGTTCGAGTTGAAAAAGGTCGTTCCTAGCTATACTCCTGTGCTGGTAAACTAGCCGAAAACACGTCCATTCAACGGAAACATTCTCCCGGTGTGTGCGAACGTTGAAAGACATTTCTGATCTGTGGTAATTTACTGATCAGGCGCAGCAGTCGTATGCTGTTAGTTGACTTCCCGCCGGCGGGTGAGCAACGGTACTATTCACATGTGGGCTAAATACACACAGGCTACCTGTAGGTTATTATATTATATATAGGGCTAAATACACACAGGCTACCTGTAGGTTATTATATTATATATAGGGCTAAATACACACAGGCTACCTGTAGGTTATTATATTATATATAGGGCTAAATACACACAGGCTACCTGTAGGTTATTATATTATATATAGGGCTAAATACACACAGGCTACCTGTAGGTTATTATATTATATATAGGGCTAAATACACACAGGCTACCTGTAGGTTATTATATTATATATAGGGCTAAATACACACAGGCTACCTGTAGGTTATTATATTATATATAGGGCTAAATACACACAGGCTACCTGTAGGTTATTATATTATATATAGGGCTAAATACACACAGGCTGCCTGTAGGTTATTATATTATATATAGGGCTAAATACACACAGGCTGCCTGTAGGTTATTATATTATATATAGGGCTAAATACACACAGGCTACCTGTAGGTTATTATATTATATATAGGGCTAAATACACACAGGCTGCCTGTAGGTTATTATATTATATATAGGGCTAAATACACACAGGCTGCCTGTAGGTTATTATATTATATAAAGGGCTAAATACACACAGGCTGCCTGTAGGTTATTATATTATATATAGGGCTAAATACACACAGGCTACATGTAGGTTATTATATTATATATAGGGCTAAATACACACAGGCTACCTGTAGGTTATTATATTATATATAGGGCTAAATACACACAGGCTACCTGTAGGTTATTATATTATATATAGGGCTAAATACACACAGGCTACCTGTAGGTTATTATATTATATATAGGGCTAAATACACACAGGCTACCTGTAGGTTATTATATTATATATAGGGCTAAATACACACAGGCTACCTGTAGGTTATTATATTATATATAGGGCTAAATACACACAGGCTACCTGTAGGTTGCATCCAACTCATTCTATTAATACATCCATGATCCAACTGCGCACATCCCGAACCTCGACATTCTGATTTGAACTTTTCCCATACGTCCCTCCATAACCATTTTAGTCTAGTTTTTATTTGTTGACGAAAATGTGAATAGATATAGTCATAGTTTTTGTCATCATACATTCATTTTTATTTAGTTATCGTCTCGTGACGATAACCCAAAAAATGTCGTTGACGAATAGTTTTCGTCATAGTTCTCGTCAACGAAATTAACACTGACACACACACATGCACACACATACACACACACATGCACAAACACACACACACACATGCACACACCACTGAGACTAGCAAGGACAGTACAGTATACTGTATGATGGCGTTTCTGGAGTAGAGAGGTTGGGCTGGTCTGGGTTGGACTGGGTTGGGCTAGGTTGGGTTAGACTAGGTTGGGCTGGTCTGGGCTGGACTGGGTTGGGTTAGACTAGGTTGGGCTGGTCTGGGCTGAACTGGGTTGGGTTGGGTTAGACTAGGTTGGGCTGGGTTGGGTTCGACTAGGTTGGGCTTGGTTGTGTTGGATTAGACTAGGTTTGGCTAGGTTGTGTTGGGTTAGACTAGGTTGAGCTGGGTTGGGCTAGGTTGGGTTGGGTTGGGTTAGACTAGGTTGAGCTGGGTTGGGTTGGGTTAGACTAGGTTGAGCTGGGTTGGGTTGGGTTAGACTAGGTTGAGCTGGGTTGGGCTAGGTTGGGTAAGACTAGGTTGAGCTGGGTTGGGTTGGGTTAGACTAGGTTGAGCTGGGTTGGGCTAGGTTGGGTTGGGTTGGGCTAGGTTGTGTTGGATTATACTAGGTTGGGCTAGGTTGGGTTGGGTTAGACTAGGTTGGGCTGGTCTGGTCTGGGTTGGGTTAGACTAGGTTGAGCTGGGTTGGGCTAGGTTGGGTTGGGTTGGGTTAGACTAGGTTGGGCTAGGTTGGGTTGGATTAGACTAGGTTGAGCTGGGTTGGGCTAGGTTGAGTTAGGTTGGGTTAGACTAGGTTGGGCTAATAAGCACCCTCACACTCTGTTATCAGTTAACAACCAGGTTGGTTATTGGGTAGACCAGGCTGGTTATTGGGTAGACCAGACTGGTTATTGGGTAGACCAGGCTGGTTATTGGGTAGACCAGGCTGGTTATTGGGTAGACCAGGCTGGTTATAGTGTATGTGTGTGTGTACAAGCGTGTGTCTGCTCCCAGAGACATCCTGACATCACAATGCCTTATAGAGGGCAGTTACAATACAGTAGGACCCCACTTATCCGAACCCAAAGGGACCGAAGGTCGTTCGTATCTCTGAAATGTCCGGATGACTGAAACTTATGTTAAAATGCACCAAATTCAATAAGTTGTATACTTGTTTCATATAGACTCATAATAGACCAATAAATACCCTTAATTACTTGTGAAAATGCATCAAATTTGCAATCAAATAGCCAACTAAACTCATATAGCCTAGCTTATAATAGGCCTACAGTAGCTTATAATAAAATAATCGAATTTCCACTTGAGTGCATGCTTTGATCAAATACAGTACTTTATTCTCAAATGAGGCGTACGCTGCATCTATAGGCTACTGTATTCGCAGAACAAAATGGTATAGCCTAAAACAACCCAACATTAGAACAATTAGAGCAAATGATAATCAAGAAATAAATAAATGAAATGACAGACAAGTTGTCGTGTCTTAGGCTATTGTAGCCTAAAAGAAAGTCTCTAAAACAACCGATGTAGGCTAACGTGGCCTAGGCTGTAGGCTATTATTTAACAAATCCAGTAGGTCTAGTAGGCTAATCTACATGCTCACAACACGTCTGTGTTCCTGAAGTCCATTAACTGGGAACGAAAAATGACTCGATGCTCCTCTGCTTCAGGTTGCTGACGCGCTTTCTGGCTACCAAGGAATGCAGCTCTCGCGCAGCAGACTCGTTTGCGTTTTGCGCTCGACATTAAAGTAACAAAGAAATGAAACGTGACAGTAGGCTACAGCCTACAGGCAACATGTAGGTCTACATACAGTTCTGTTTTTATTCACAGTAGGATACAGTACTGTAATGAAAATCCCACCAGTAACCAGATAGCAGGCTCAAAATTAAAAAAAAGTTTTTTAAGCCTGTCCGGTAGACCGGGAGGTTCGGATCTCTGAAGTTCGGATGAGTGGGGTCCTACTGTACATTCATTCAAAGTAGCCTATTTGAATACGATCCAAGATTGAGTGGTGATAGTTGGGTTTTGGCTCCATCTTGTGGACAAATCCCAGTACTGCAACATCTCACTGAGGGATACTGGAGTGGAGCATTACTGACAGTTTTTCACAATCATTTAAACATGTTGGCTTCCTTTACAGACTTAAAGCTTGTTTTTCAACATCTTCTCGTAAAAGGTTGGTATCTGGCTTATTCCTGTCCCAGCTTGATTACGGCGATACCATCTATAGATTTGCCTGTCCCACTGTTTTAGCCAAACTTGACCCACTCTACCATGCTGCACTGAGATATATATCAAACGCACCTTATAGGACTCATCATTGCACACTGTATAGTCTAACTGGGTGGCCCTCACTTACTATGCGCAGGATGCAGCACTGGTTTATATTATTGTATAAAGCTATTTTAGGCAAGCTCCCTCGGTACATATGTTCCAGTTTTGTACCAGTTTGTGACTTACAACCTCCTGGTGCCTCATACGGTTCCAGGTACCTGCTGTGCGGACTGAGGCTGGAAAAAGAAGCCTTTTTTATTCTGGTCCTTGGTCTTGGAATGACCTTCAGTCAAGCCTCAAACTGATGGCACTTATTCCTTTAGCCAGCTTTAAACTGAAACTATCAGAAGCCCTTACCACCAGCTGCTCATGTAGTAATATATCTTCATTTCTTATTGTTCCTACATGCTCTACGCCTTTTGTATATTTAGTTGCGTTGTTCTCTGTATTTTATGTCCTTGTTGTGTCTTTCAATGTGAAACTTTGCTGCCTTCTTGGCCAGGTCAGTATTGTAAAAGAGATTTTATCTCAATGCTTTTATCTGGTTAAATAAAGGTTAAATAAAATTAAAAAAAGTTTCCTGAAACTACAGCTCACTTTCTCAAAATTCTATACATGACACTGAAAAGAGTTGACCATTTAGTCAAAACTCTACTCCAAATCTCTTGCAAAATGAAACACAGCTGCACTCAAAACCAAGTTCTGTTCTCAAAACGGATTCTTTCCACCAAAATGATACACACAGCTATCACATGAATATCTCATCAAAATGCTCTTTATATATGGTTTGGCTTCATGAGACTATGTTACATATTCAAGTGTATAAGTGTATAAAAGTGTATAATTATTTGTCTCCTTAGGGGCAGGTGGGTCAGTGCCCCACCAGGGAGCACTGTTGTGGAAGATGCTCCTTAGCCTAGCTGAACGTTTTGGCAAAATGTATTTTATATGTAATACAGAATAGTTATTCAATGGAGACATTGGTGTTTACTGTATAAATATAATACAGTCCTTATAGTGCTGTTTTGTAGTCATTTCCGTTGCTATCGGAACAACATGAGCATGGTTGGTGTAAACAACACGCATGTTTTATTAAGTAGAGGAAGATGTCCGCCTGGACAGGTGCAGTGACCAAGGAATGAATAAACCAAGGAATCTAAAGGAAGGGGCACTACGTCACTGTGTAGTGTAGCACGTGAAGGCAGATTGGTGCCAAGTTTGAAAACGTTCAGGTCGGTGGTGAATGGGAGCGCCATCTCCTCATTAACAACTTCATTTTAAAGCCTGATTTATACTCTACGCAAGCTTCGCTGACATGGCTGTGAATGCGGGCTCCATCGGGCCCATTCATAGTCTACGCAAGCTTCGCTGACATGGCTGTGAATGCGGGCTCCATCGGGCCCATTCAGTCAACGCAAGCTACGCAAGGTGACGTTGACGCGAGCGCAAGTGCTATTTCACACAAACCGCTGGGGCGCTGACGCAAGGCAGCGACCCCCGTGCGAGTGAACCACTTGCGTAGAGCCGCGTCAGCATAGCTTGCGTTGACTACAGTGGCGGCTGGTGAACAAAATAGTAGGTGGGGCTGAAAGTTTGGAAACCAAACCCCTGTAGGGGGTCTGGGGGCACCGCCCTCCCCCCCCCATGATTTTAACATGTAAATCAAGCATTCTGGTGCATTCTGAGAAAATAATAAAGGCAAAATGCATGCAACATTTCCCTGTATAAATGTCCCTATTTACAAAGGCAAATTGGGTGGGAGAACTGAATTTTAACTTGATTTAATTGAAAAAGCAAATTTGCAACTGTTATGTTGAATGTTATTGAACACGCTTTTTGACTAGAATGACTATGAATAACAAACCTGACAAAACAAGTTTCTGAAGTCAGATTGCACCTAACTCCAATACTAAGTCTTTTTTTTTTTTTTAAACAAACCTTACCACTAATTAAACGGATGTCACTTGGAAAACTGTTCCATGCCATCACAGCTCTCTAATAGACTGTTTTTCAAAGAGTTTGTTCTAGGTAGTCATCTGCCCTCTGCTGGCCGCTCTGGTAGCATGCGTGTGTATTTTAACAATATTTTATTGTCTTAAACATGAATTCAGGTGTCTGGGTGTGAATGACCTTATGAAAGAAAACAACAAACTGGCTGCCAACCTTTTCTCCACACTCAGTCATTTTAGTTTCACATGCATTTCAGCCACATTAGCCCTAGATGAGCAGCACAGTCGAGCTACCTTATTTTGTATTATTTGTAACCGAGTAGGCTTTTAGAGGCAGATGACCACCACACCCCTGAGCAATAATCCAGATGACAGAGAACCAATGAGCAAACTATTTGTTTTCGCAAAGATGATGGAAGAAATGGTGCACATTTTCTCACCACAGCTACTGCTACACCCATTCTACAAACAATATCAATATGGTCGGACCAAGACAGAGTACTGTCAAGCCAAAGTCCCAATAGCTTGATTTTCTTAACTTGTTGAATGACTTCACCCTCAATGACAAGATTTGATTTAGAATCTTGGGCTAGCTTATGCTTAGGGCCAAATATCATGGTAACCTTTTTTGATGTGTTCAGCACAAGTTTATTTACCTTAATCCTATTGTATATGATGCTACGCTCCTTAGTCAAAATCTGATTGAGCTCTAAACATGTGGGAGCGGCATAATGAAGAGTAGAATCCTCTGTGTACATTGTCAGGGATGCTTCCCTAATAGCTGATGGCAAATCATTTGTGAATATGTAATAAAGGAGCGGGCCAAGGCAGCTCCCCTGTGGAACACCGCAGTTTAAATCTACTGTTTGATAGAGCGCCATTAAAATAGCATCTCTGTGACCTGGACGACAGGTAGCTCCATTTTCACATACATGAAAATGTAATTCTGTGTACCACCCTGTTCTTTAAAAAAAATTCATCACCCATTTAAGTTATGGTGCTGAGGTGTGGTGAAACACCAACAATTTGTATCTAACATTATTTCATTAAAGAGGGCATATGACTTTGGCATAGGAGTCTGGTGAGGAGAGGCTTGGGGCAGTCTGGTGATGGAGAGCCTGGGACAGAGGCTGGTGAGGAGAGGCTTGGGCCAGTCTGGTGATGGAGAGCCTGGGACAGAGGCTGGTGGTTGTAGACTTTGCAGGATTGCCTGTGAATGACAACAAATGTTAGACAACAGAATACAGTGTACAGCCTCTGACATGCTCAGAAAGAGGATACTTTAGTCACCCACAAACATACTGTCTCACACACTCACCTCAAAAGAGAGGGCACAGGACTTGGAATGTCTGAGGCAGAGTCTGGTGAGGAGAGAGCCTGGTTCAGAGGGATGGTCATGGAGAGAGAGCTTGGGTGCCTGGTTCAGAGGGATGGTCATGGAGAGAGAGCTTGGGTGCCTGGTTCAGAGGGATGGTCATGGAGAGAGCTTGGGTGCCTGGTTCAGAGGGATGGTCATGGAGAGAGAGCTTGGGAGCCTGGTTCAGAGGGATGGTCATGGAGAGAGCCTGGTTCAGAGGGATGGTCATGGAGGGAGCCTGGTTCAGAGGGATGGTCATGGAGAGAGCTTGGGAGCCTGGTTCAGAGGGATGGTCATGGAGAGAGCTTGGGAGCCTGGTTCAGAGGGATGGTCATGGAGAGAGAGCTTGGGTGCCTGGTTCAGAGGGATGGTCATGGAGAGAGCTTGGGTGCCTGGTTCAGAGGGATGGTCATGGAGAGAGAGCTTGGGAGCCTGGTTCAGAGGGATGGTCATGGAGAGAGCCTGGTTCAGAGGGATGGTCATGGAGGGAGCCTGGTTCAGAGGGATGGTCATGGAGAGAGCTTGGGAGCCTGGTTCAGAGGGATGGTCATGGAGAGAGCTTGGGAGCCTGGTTCAGAGGGATGGTCATGGAGAGAGCTTGGGAGCCTGGTTCAGAGGGATGGTCATGGAGAGAGAGCCTGGTTCAGAGGGATGGTCATGGAGAGAGCTTGGGAGCCTGGTTCAGAGGGATGGTCATGGAGAGAGCTTGGGAGCCTGGTTCAGAGGGATGGTCATGGAGAGAGCTTGGGAGCCTGGTTCAGAGGGATGGTCATGGAGGGAGCTTGGGAGCCTGGTTCAGAGGGATGGTCATGGAGGGAGCTTGGGAGTCTGGTTCAGAGGGATGGTCATGGAGGGAGCCTGGTTCAGAGGGATGGTCATGGAGAGAGCCTGGTTCAGAGGGATGGTCATGGAGAGCTTGGGAGCCTGGTTCAGAGGGATGGTCATGGAGGGAGCTTGGGAGTCTGGTTCAGAGGGATGGTCATGGAGGGAGCTTGGGAGTCTGGTTCAGAGGGATGGTCATGGAGGGAGCTTGGGAGTCTGGTTCAGAGGGATGGTCATGGAGAGAGCCTGGTTCAGAGGGATGGTCATGGAGGGAGCTTGGGAGTCTGGTTCAGAGGGATGGTCATGGAGAGAGCTTGGCAGCCTGGTTCAGAGGGATGGTCATGGAGAGAGCTTGGGAGCCTGGTTCAGAGGGATGGTCATGGAGAGAGCTTGAGAGCCTGGTTCAGAGGGATGGTCATGGAGGGAGCTTGGGAGTCTGGTTCAGAGGGATGGTCATGGAGAGAGCTTGGGAGCCTGGTTCAGAGGGATGGTCATGGAGAGAGCCTGGTTCAGAGGGATGGTGATGGAGAGAGCCTGGTTCAGAGGGATGGTGATGGAGAGAGCTTGGGAGCCTGGTTCAGAGGGATGGTCATGGAGGGAGCTTGGGAGCCTGGTTCAGAGGGATGGTCATGGAGAGAGCCTGGTTCAGAGGGATGGTCATGGAGAGAGCTTGGGAGTCTGGTTCAGAGGGATGGTCATGGAGAGAGCTTGGGAGCCTGGTTCAGAGGGATGGTCATGGAGAGAGCTTGGGAGTCTGGTTCAGAGGGATGGTCATGGAGAGAGCTTGGGAGTCTGGTTCAGAGGGATGGTCATGGAGAGAGCTTGGGAGCCTGGTTCAGAGGGATGGTCATGGAGAGAGCCTGGGAGTCTGGTTCAGAGGGATGGTCATGGAGAGAGCCTGGTTCAGAGGGATGGTCATGGAGAGAGCTTGGGAGCCTGGTTCAGAGGGATGGTGATGGAGGGAGCTTGGGAGTCTGGTTCAGAGGGATGGTCATGGAGGGAGCTTGGGAGTCTGGTTCAGAGGGATGGTCATGGAGAGAGCCTGGGAGCCTGGTTCAGAGGGATGGTCATGGAGAGAGCCTGGTTCAGAGGGATGGTCATGGAGAGAGCCTGGTTCAGAGGGATGGTCATGGAGAGAGCCTGGTTCAGAGGGATGGTGATGGAGGGAGCTTGGGAGTCTGGTTCAGAGGGATGGTCATGGAGGGAGCTTGGGAGTCTGGTTCAGAGGGATGGTCATGGAGAGAGCCTGGTTCAGAGGGATGGTGATGGAGGGAGCTTGGGAGTCTGGTTCAGAGGGATGGTCATGGAGGGAGCTTGGGAGTCTGGTTCAGAGGGATGGTCATGGAGAGAGCCTGGTTCAGAGGGATGGTCATGGAGGGAGCCTGGTTCAGAGGGATGGTGATGGAGAGAGCCTGGTTCAGAGGGATGGTCATGGAGAGAGCTTGGGAGCCTGGTTCAGAGGGATGGTCATGGAGGGAGCTTGGGTGCCTGGTTCAGAGGGATGGTCATGGAGAGAGAGCTTGGGAGCCTGGTTCAGAGGGATGGTCATGGAGAGAGCTTGAGAGCCTGGTTCAGAGGGATGGTCATGGAGAGAGCCTGGTTCAGAGGGATGGTGATGGAGAGAGCCTGGTTCAGAGGGATGGTCATGGAGAGAGCTTGGGAGCCTGGTTCAGAGGGATGGTCATGGAGAGAGCTTGGGAGCCTGGTTCAGAGGGATGGTGATGGAGAGAGCTTGGGAGCCTGGTTCAGAGGGATGGTGATGGAGGGAGCTTGGGAGTCTGGTTCAGAGGGATGGTCATGGAGGGAGCTTGGGAGTCTGGTTCAGAGGGATGGTCATGGAGGGAGCTTGGGAGCCTGGTTCAGAGGGATGGTCATGGAGAGAGCCTGGTTCAGAGGGATGGTGATGGAGAGAGCCTGGTTCAGAGGGATGGTGAATGAGAGAGCTTGGGAGCCTGGTTCAGAGGGATGGTCATGGAGAGAGCCTGGTTCAGAGGGATGGTCATGGAGAGAGCTTGGGAGCCTGGTTCAGAGGGATGGTCATGGAGGGAGCCTGGTTCAGAGGGATGGTCATGGAGAGAGCTTGGGAGCCTGGTTCAGAGGGATGGTCATGGAGAGAGCTTGGGTGCCTGGTTCAGAGGGATGGTCATGGAGGGAGCTTGGGAGTCTGGTTCAGAGGGATGGTCATGGAGGGAGCTTGGGAGTCTGGTTCAGAGGGATGGTCATGGAGAGAGCTTGGGAGCCTGGTTCAGAGGGATGGTCATGGAGGGAGCTTGGGAGCCTGGTTCAGAGGGATGGTCATGGAGAGAGCTTGGGTGCCTGGTTCAGAGGATGTTGATGGTGAGAGCTTGGGAGCTAACATTTAAAAAATTGTTGGTCATTTTAGCAAGCCAACTAGTTGCTATTAATGCTAGTGAATCCTATCATGTTAGGTTATGGAGCTAACTTTATAGCAGACGTAAAACGTTAGCTACTATGTGCTGCACTAGCTAGCTAACATAGCTAGCTAGCTAACTACTACTAGCTTTGTCTAACTAATGTTAGCTAGCAAATGTGCTTGCTAGCCATCTATTTATTAAGGATGGATATCATAGCTAACAGAAAACCTTCCGATCTTTATGGCAATTACAACTAATCGTATACTAGCTAATGTGTTACTAGCTAGCACTTGTTAACTAGCGACTAACGTGAGCAAGCATCACCTGCTCATCCATTTATCAGACATGGAGATCATGATAAAAGACCTTACCGTTTTTATTACAATAAGCTACACTAATCTTAGAAAACGTAGCTAACTAATACATTATTTTACAACGACAAGTACTATTTCATCATCATTGCTAAATAGCGAGACGGCATCAAGCAGCCTCAACTTACCGTGTTTGAGGGCGCAATGAGACAGAACGCAGTCCAGCTTGGGAAATATTATTTCTTGATCGCTGAGTGTCTAGGCGCGATATCAGCCCCATGAGATATTTTTGATTGGCTAAGGGTTGCTATACCGTTGTCATGTTCTCGCTTTGTTGAATGCCCTGGAAAGGGCTTAGAATCTATCGCCCCTGGGCTAAGGTCTCATTCACAGAAGAGAGATATAAACAAACGTAATGGTTTATATTTTATATGGTATTGTACTTTATAAACCACGAGACCATAACTTTGATGACCACAATTTTTTTTAAATGAGTAATTATGTGTATATATATATTTTTAAAAAACTATAAATAAATAAATAAAACTTTCACTTTTCACCACCGCGGGGCGGAGCCCCATCGGCCTTTATTGGAGAGGCATCTGCCTGCAGGCCTACCTTCTCTACCTTCACGTTACCAATACCAATAACTTACCTTATATTTTTGCTTGAGGTTCTCCCACTTCCTCTTTAGCTTGACCGCGGTCAAGGGAATGCTCCTTGACGAATGCCCTGTGTGGGGGAAAAAAACGCAGCAGTTGTAAAACTCATGAAATGTACTGCCTGGTATTGCTACTAGCTAACTTAACTAACGTTGTGCTAACCGTATCTAACAGCCGACTTATGGTGCGTTCCAGGCAACCCGTAACTCGTGTTTTTCCGACCTCCTACACGTGAAAATGCTCTGGAATGGCCGTCAAACCCGTAACTTCCCACCGGCAACTGGGAGAACATCGATCTGTACGAGTTCACGGGTGGGAAGTTACGGGTTTGACTGCCATTCCAGAGCATTTTCACGTGTAGGAGGTCGGAAAAACACGAGATACGGGTTGCCTGGAACGCACCATTACTCGAATCCCCTCACGGCCGCATTCCGCTGATCGGTGAAGAGGGCTGGGATCAGCCGCTCCGTGTCCTCTTCTGATCGGTGAAGAGGGTTGGGATCAGCCGCTCCGTGTCCTCTTCTGATCGGTGAAGAGGGTTGGGATCAGCCGCTCCGTGTCCTCTTCTGATCGGTGAAGAGGGTTGGGATCAGCCGCTCCGTGTCCTCTTCTGATCGGTGAAGAGGGTTGGGATCAGCCGCTCCGTGTCCTCTTCTGATCGGTGAAGAGGGTTGGGATCAGCCGCTCCGTGTCCTCTTCTGATCGGTGAAGAGGGTTGGGATCAGCCGCTCCGTGTCCCCTTCTGATCGGTGAAGAGGGTTGGGATCAGCCGCTCCGTGTCCTCTTCTGTCCCGTCACAAAAGAGCTAAGATTGAAGTGACGTTAGCTAACGTTAGCACTAATGCTAGCCTGTGTTGCGCTGTTTCTTATACCAGACACCTATATAGACAATTCGCTATTAGCTAACGTTACCATCTTCGTGAAATCAGAAATGATTAGTTTACTGGGAAAATAGTGATCTTACAGTTGTAATTTTCTGTGGCGGCTCCCTGCTCCAGATCCATTTCAGCTAGCTAAGTTCTGAGGCAAAGAAGAGACGTTAGTTTGTGTCCGACTCCAAAAATTCAAATCCACAAATATGCGTTGTTTGGATAAACTGACCACATTTTATCATTCTGCATAGTACATAACTATATAAGACAGCATTCAAATGTAATAAAGTAAGATATTGACCGAGAAGAGCTTAACTTACAATTTCTGTTCTCTTCGGTCGGTTCTGTTTCGGTTTCAACTTTCTTTGAGGTAGCTGATGACGTTTCCTGCGCTCTGCATTGGAGATGCATCTGGCTGCAAACAGAATGGCGGACCTCCGCAAGAGATGCATCTGGCTGCAGACAGAATGGCCGACCTCCGCAAGAGATGCATCTGGCTGCAGACAGAATGGCCGACCTCCGCAAGAGGCGCCTCCGCAGTTGACAGGAAATCACGTGACCTCTGCAGTTGAAAGGAAATCCGTTCTGTTTTTTGTGAGCATGCGCAAGAGGCACCTCCACAATTGACAGGAAATCACGTGACCACCACAGTTGACAGGAAGGTCAATCAATCAATCAATCAATCAAAGCTTTATTTATATAGCGCATTTCATACCCAGAGGCAACACAATGCGCTTTACAGAGAACAAGGGAGGTGGGCAGACATCCCACCCCTACGTATTCCAGAGGGAAGCAAAAAAACAGTAATCACCCGGGGGCCAGATAAGTGAGCTGTAAAAATTCTTCCCTGACCCCTCTCAACGAGGCGATCGAGCAAGCTCCTGGAGTATGTTTGTCTACCGGCTAAGAACATTTATAGAGCAATAAATAACATTAAATTACATTTTCAGAGTAAGAGAGGCTAATAACATCATAGGAGAGACATGGCAAACACTGGTGTATGTCTGTGTGTGCATAAATGTGCCTGGGCCCAGATAGAGGCAGGGGTTGGGGTAGGGTGGGGGGTAGGAAAAGGATACGGACCCGGGTTAGGGTGAGGGGAAGGGGATCTGAGCCCAGGACTGGTGTATGTCAGTGTGTGTGTGAGTGTGCCTGGGTCCAGGTAGAGGCAGGGGTCAGGGGTAGGGTGGGGGTAGGAAGAGGATACGGACCCGGGGTAGGGTGAGGGGAAGGGGGTACTGGACCCAGGCCTAAGGCCGGAAGTGGACTGTTGTATGTCTGTGTGTGCGTGTGTGTGTGTGTTAACTAATTTGCTACGACATCTGCAGCAGACAACAGGGGTATCTATCGGACTCAGGGTGGTCTGCTGGTGACAGTGGGGCATCCACTGGACCTGGTTAGAAGATAGGAGGGAGAGAGAGACGCACTAGGGAGAGGGGAGGCAGAACAGGGTTAGTAGCACACGGAGCCATATATAGAGCAATACATTACGTCAAACTGCATTTTCAGAGCAAGAAAGGCTAAGAGCATCATGGGAGAGGTGTGGCAAGCACTAATGTGTGTGTGTGTGTGCGTGCCTGGGCCCCGAGAGGTCGTCCTCTTGTAGTTTTTTCGTGAATGACTGTGCAGTCAGATAAGAGAAGATATTTGTTGTTTGCGAGCCGCCATTAATTCCAGTGAAGAAGAAGATATTCTTTGTGTATTCTTTATTAGTTGTACTTGTTGCCGAGAAGCCTCTGATACTGCGACAAGGTAAGATTCTTTAAAAGGTTTGTTGTCTTTTCTAAGGTTTTTTTCAGTGTTGTCTATCAATCTTTATGCCAAGTGGCTCTAAGCATTTAGCTAATGTTTGCTAGCGATGTTTCGTTGCGTCGTTGTTGCAGGTCATGTAGCTAGCTAAGCAGTTATTAAATATTTGTGTAAATGAATTAGTTTAATTGAGTTTAAAATGGATATTGTTTGAGTACAAACTGTTGAATCAGGTTACATTAGCTCACTAATTGGCAGCAGCTGTAGTTAGCTGGTCGGATGCTAGGGAGATGTTTTATTCTTTATTGGAAGTTTTATTGAACAGTTTACTATCGGGAACTAGTCTGGCTAACTCCCAGAGCGTGCAGCCAGTGTAGCACGCAGTTGACGTTACTAGCCTGACAGCCAAGGTTAGCGGGCTACTACTAGCTGGCGAGTAGCCTATTGTATGATTACATTTTGATATTGATAATTATCAATTGATTGATAACAACATGTACAAATATGTGTACTGGTTTATTTACATGGATAGACAACATGAATGTAATGGTTAGAAATGTGCGTGTGCCTCAGGGGGGCTCTCCATCCAGCCCTCCACCCCGGGGACCCCCACCAAGGCCCTGGTCACACCCCAGCAGACCCCCACCTCCCAGCACAGGCCCATCCACACCCAGCTGTCACAGGCCCCGCCCCTGCACGCCCACCTCCCAGCACAGGCCCATCCACACCCAGCTGTCACAGGCCCCGCCCCTGCAGGCCCACCTCCCAGCACAGGCCCATCCACACCCAGCTCTCACAGGCCCCGCCCCTGCAGGCCCACCTCCCAGCACAGGCCCATCCACACCCAGCTGTCACAGGCCCCGCCCCTGCACGCCCACCTCCCAGCACAGGCCCATCCACACCCAGCTGTCACAGCCCCCACCCATGCAGGCCCACCATCCAGTGGCTGCAGACAAGACAGCAAGCCAGGTGAGCACTCTCTCTCTCCAGTGACATCAGGAACCTTGTTCAAGTTCAAGTTGATTTGTTTATAATGATGGAAGTCCTAGGCAACTTGAAAAAGTGCATTTAACATTTGGGACTTGTTTACTCAGATCCTATCCTCTCTCTGTTCTTTCCCCTCTGTCTTTCTCCTAACCAAGCGTCCAATGGACATCCTCAAGATCGCCATGATGGAGGCAGAGATCGAACCCAGCAATGAACCCATGGTGCTCGACTCCTCGAGCGACTGCAAAGAGGACCTAGACGTCATCGAAGAGTTGTAGAGTTATGAGTAATAGCTGACCTAGTTCTTCTCACGCAGCCATGTCCATCAACATGTGGGGTCTGCTACACCATGTGTGCCAAGTCCACGGTCATGAGACGGTTGTGATTGATGGGTTTCTGCTAGTTTCTTTCACCAGGCAATCAGGCTACTGAACAAAGGACACTGGTGACCTGTAGCATACTGTTGCATAGACTGCACTAAGTACTGTATACTGATCACTTATAACACTGAGCATTGAGATAAGTATCGAGTAACAGACTGAGCACTGTTATTATTGGGTAATGAGCCTAGCACAATCATTACTATGAGTACTGAGAACTTAAACACTGGACACTTGTGTCTGAACGCTGCTATTACAATGCCACACATTGTATATTTGAGAAACGAGACGAGTACAATCAATACTAGAGTACTGAGTACTGTGTTTTAAACATTGCATATCGTGGTTAGTGCTGCTACTACTATGTTGCACATGCGTGTATTAGTATTTGTGTAATCATTGCCATTGTAATTATTGTGTGTAATTATTATTATTATTATTATTAACATTGAGTGTAATTATTGCCATTGCCGCTGCAAAGTCTCCATCAGGATTTTTTTTAAGGATTTGATGAATATGTCAACAATAAAAACAGCAGGCTACATTCATTGCAGGTCAGATGACTGGTTTGATACTTGCTGATAGAATTTGTTGTGTTTGTGTCGAGAGGGAACAATCAATGTGAGCAGCTGATACAGCAGGCCTGCTCCGCATCTGAGCACAAGCCTGTCACTTCTGCAGGAGATGTATCTTAAAACCATACACCAATCACTAATTTTGAAACATCAACACAAACTCAGTTATTGGGAGTTGAGTATTGTTGGGATTGGTGTGAGGGGGAGGGGGACTTAGTGATAGGGAGGTTGCAAAAGCAGCCTTTTTGTAAGCAGCCTGTTTCTCCTACAGTATGAAGTGATAGTAGACAGTCTTTTTCAGGACCACAGTTCTTATCAAAATTTACATCTACTAGCAAACAAAACATGTTCAGCTATAATTAACCTGGTAAAACTAAGATGCCTGGATAAAAAAATAATGTCTCCAATGGATATATTTGACAAAAACAGGTTAATATGCAAGCCGGTTTTCATTTAATTGCATTTCACATAAACGTGAACTTGTTCGTGAACGCGCGTAGGACAGAAAAGCACAACTGCGCAAGTACAAAAGTCACCGGAAATAGCCAAATGACTACAAATTTAGCCAAGATGGCGCGGTTAGGGTTTCACTTTAGATTTAGAATCCTGGGGGCTTGGCTCTGATGCATACTGGCAATTTTCCCCGAATCAGTACGTCATCCGGGTACTTTTTGCATACTGCAGATTGTCTTTTTGTTCGCATACTGCATACTGCATTTCGGCAAAATCAGTACATACTACCAGTATAGTAGGCGGTTTCGAAAACAGCCACTGGCCGTGTCCGAATTGCATACTACTTGCTATATAGTAGGCGAGATGCAGCATGCTGCATCAAAACTGTGCATACTGTATTTCGCCTACTATATAGTAGGTACTATATAGTAGGCGAAATCGGCGAAAAAATGGGCGTAAATGTAGCATAGTCCAGAGCATACTGTTCCGGAAGTCGAGAGGTGAAACGTCACTGGGCAGTGAGAAAAATAAAAAAAGATGGCGAACGAAGAGGTCTCCGGGACCGCAGCGGGAGTTTTCAAATGTAAGTATTGACTTAATTTGTCGATGGAAAAATTATTTTTCCGGACAGATATCTTAGTTATAACGACACAGAGCTACAAATGCAGTTTTGTGTATATAGGTGGGGTAGAAATGACATTTCGAAAAAGAACGTCATGATAGCTAGCTGCTTGCATTGATCTCTGGTGGACGTTACGTTAGCTAGCTAGCCCAGCTAACGTTAATAGGCTGCTAACGTTACAGGTGTTCAGACGGCTCTTGCTCAAAACGTATTAATGTCAGAGCTTAAATGTTATTATAGCTAGAATCAAGACAAACAGAGTAACATTTCCATGTAATATGACCATGATTGCTTAAGAAATGTATAAGAAATGTCGAAATTGTGATGAGTTGTTAAATGGCTTACCTAAGCCACCGAGCCTAACGTTACTTGAAGTTGTTTAAACAATTGTCTGTTCATTCCATGATTTAATCGAGTTCAACTGTTCATATATCATATATTAATATATTAGTATTCATTGTCCCATAATACTTCTGGATGTATTACAGGGACCAACGACCACACCAGGGACGATGATCCTCTGGAGGACGGCTGCATGGGTGGCCCCCATCGCCTCTTCCAAGACCCAATACCACTTCCACGAAGCGGCTGTGGCCTCCCCTCCCTCTGTGCTGACCCCAGTTCTGGGGCTCTTTAGGTCCTATGAGGTTAGATAACAGTTTTCTAGTGTCATACAAACTGTGAGTCCCTATCAATATATTTGCTATCATGTAGCCTGTAGATCAAAATCACCTTGTACATGGCTACAAGGTTCTCTGCGTGCTTTATCCAGGCTGTCTCCGTCGTCCCCTGCAGCCCAGCTTCTAAGATGTAGGTCCTACATAAATCAATATCCAAAGTAAACAGACCGCTGGATTGCTTCTGAACAATGCATACGTAAGTTAACTTACTCCAAGCCTTTCAGCGTGGTGTTTCTCTTCCCCATAAACAGGGAAGAGTTGGCCGTCCTCCAGAGGGAGGACCGGCTGATGTTGAATGGGGGAGAGAGAAGGCAGAGATGAAGGCTGAGTGGAGGGAGGAAAGGGGGTTGTTTAAGGAGAGGGAGGACTGGCTGATGTTGCTTCTAGAAGCCTCAGTCAAAAAAAAACTTTTATCTTGTTCCATTATTGTTTTTGTTATTTTTTATTAAATGTATTTTCTTGAATTAAATTGGTGTTTGTGTGTCATTCCTTGTAATGTATTCCCAGTCAAAGAACAAATGTCACTATACCTAAAACCAGTCATTAGAGTAAAAGAACATTCCTAATGGACATTGTAGTTTGCAATTAGGCATAAAAGACGGAACACACATGTTGGTTCACAATGCTTCATTGGAATTATTCAGAGACGGTTATGAAAGCATCACTGTTTAATGTGTCTGACTAACGACTACTTGATAAGGGAGTTACATGTCCAAAGTGCTCTGCGTGTTGTGTTAAGACCTTCCTCTTTACTGTACATGACCTGTAGACATATCAAGACAATGTGTCTGATGTGTAGATATTACACTTTGTTGAAATGTTAATACATCAAGAAGTAACCTTTACATGTATAATGGAAGAAACACAACCATAAACATTTCTTGGATATTTTTATTACACAATGGTCTTCAAATATACTTTTGACTTGTTTATATTTGGTCAGATCATTAGCTTTCCTTGCAAAAGGTACTGACAGGAGAACGCTGATCTGTTGTCTCCCCCCAAAATACTTAAACTGATTACTATGTACAGTGTTACACATTTAAATACAAATACATTTAAACAAATGCCTCAAGGCTGTCTATAACCAACTGATCGGTGTTTAAAGCCTCAAGGCTGTCTATAAGGAACAAGGCAAAGCACACTCATGAACTGATAGACTGACTACTTATGGCAGGATGGGGGTAGTCGTGCTCACCAAGAGCTGGGATCCAGGCAGCTTGTGCTGGTGCTGATGCTGCCGCTGCGAGACACTTTCTGAGGCCATCTCCAGGGTTGGGATGATCTGCAGCAGCAGGACCATGGCCACCATCAAGGTCTTCAACCTTTAAATGGTTAAATGCAATTAGGCCTACTGTAAGTCGTTTAGCAGCAGTGTTGGGCTCGTTACTCAAAAAATGTAATATATTACTTATTACTCATTACCCTTTTTAAAAGTAATATCGTTACTTTACTTATTACTCCCAGCCAAAAGTAACTAGTTACTTATGTAATATATTACTTTCCATATTGACTACCTTTTGCAGCGTGCTCATCACGGTCCGGTTCTCTTTCCACCAACTTCATGTTGCTGTGTTGGCGTAGCAAATGTTTCAGGAGATTTGAGGTGGTGTTTCTGGCACAAGAAAGAGTCTTAGTAGAACTTACACACAGTTTACACTTGACAACATTCTTGTTGTCTTTCAGTTCCAGGAAATCGAAATAGTGTGCGTATTTCCAGCCATGGAATGTTAACGTCGTCATGTTCAAATAGCTCCGCTCGCTCGCTGCTTGCCTGGTTATAATGTGACGGGACGTGATATGAGCGGAACGTTCTTCAATCTGAAATCAAAACTTTATTTCACCCTTTGTAAAACGAAAATAAATAAACAGAGCAGGCCTATGACAAAAGTAATGCAGTAGCGAGCTTTCTGGGGGCAAGTAACTGTAATATTATTACTGAAATGTGATTAGTAACTCGCTACACCCCTCGTTACTGGAAAAAGTAATATTATTACTGTAGCGCGTTACTAGTAACGCGTTACTGCCCAACACTGTTTAGCAGACACACAAGTGTCTGCTAAATAAATGACTAAGGTAATGCTGGACAACAGTGTCTGCTAAATGACTGATGTAATGTTACCTCCAAAGACTAGCACCTGTCTGTGAATGACAAGACCATTGTAAAGGGTGAGTACTGAGAAAAGCTCTAAATGCAATTAATTATTATTATTGTTATTGCTATTATTAGCACCTCCATGGTCTTGCCCCATCCTCCTGACCATCACCAAGGTTCCTCTGTGTCGATTTTGACAATCTGAAGTTCCTCCTTGTGTCCAGCCGTCAAAATAGGTCCTCAGCAGGGACGTGGAGGTTGACTTGGTGAGGACCTCTGTCTTCCATGTGAGCCTACAGGGGGAATATTATTAGGGCAAACTTTAACTCATTTGTGCGTATGGCATATACTTGTCTTTACAATATGATAATAGATAGATGTCATTATCTGTAGAGCTAAAATGTAACATTACAAAGCAGGCGTGTAGTGATGAGTAAACCCAGGTAAACTTAGTTTACCCACCTCTTTAAAATGAGTTGAGTTTTATTGTTTTGCTTACCTGCCTCTCAGAATCTATTTAATATAACATCCCTGGTACAAATGTAACAGTATAGCTAGCCCCAAGCCAGCACATGCGGGGCTATCAACTAACCTAGCTAACTAGCGTAGCTAGCAAGCTAACGTTCAATATTTACCTCAACTACAAGCATGTCGAGAAGATCTCATGACGGCTCTTCTCCTTGCAGCGTGAACACGTCTTCTCCTGGCGGCAGCAGCAGCCGCACATCCCATGCCAGGAAAAGGCTACATTTTTGTGGATAATACACAAAATGATCACAGAAAACACCGGATAATTGTACCACAGCTTCGCGGGAGTAAACAGTATCGTATCCCGTCACTTCCGCTGGATGACTCGAGTAGCATGCTGTATTTTCTCGCATACTACACGCGTTTTGTGGAACAGTAGGTACTATATAGTATGCAGTATGCATACTATATAGTGCCTACTATATAGCATGTAGCAGGTAGTATGCAATTCGGACACGGCCACTGTCTTGAGAAGGTAGGCCTGCAGGCAGACACTCTTGCTTTATTGACCAGCCACCACTGACTATGAACCAGCCACGACGCACGCAAGGCCGCGAGGACGCATCTGGTTCATAGTGCCCGTTCCCACTGGTCATCTGGTTCATAGTGCCCGTTCCCACTGGTCATCTGGTTCATAGTGCCCGTTCCCACTGGTCATCTGGTTCATAGTGACCGTTCCCACTGGTCATCTGGTTCATAGTGACCGTTCCCACTGGTCATCTGGTTCATAGTGCCCGTTCCCACTGGTCATCTGGTACATAGTGCCCGTTCCCACTGGTCATCTGGTTCATAGTGACCGTTCCCACTGGTCAGCGGAAATTAACGCGTGTCCGCGTGAGCATTTTCATCTGCTTGGCTGGGCGTGTTCGGGCTTCAAGCTAACGAGCGTTATAATCTTGCATAGAATACTGATTCTGTCAAATATATCGGTTCGAAAAATTATTTTCTTTATCCAGGCATCTAGCGGAGCAGGTTATATTTGCTGTATGTGGTATTTATTTTGTTTACAAGTTTGCGATCGTACAGCCAGGCTACAGAGCTCCAGAACCCCCTATGCCAAGCCGAGCTGCATCACATTGTGGCCGGCCCAGAATGTGATGCAGCTCGGCTTTGGTCACAAATAAGCAAGAAAAAAAAGGCATTACATTGATTTAATATAAAAGAATACGCCCTAAAGGAGGACTGTCCCCCCTTCCATAGATATCTATTTGCTTCCCTCTGGAATATGTAGAGAGTGGGTCGTATGCCCACCTCCCTTGTTCTCTGTAAAGCGCATTGTGTTGCCTCTGGGTATGAAATGCGCTATACAAATAAAGCTTTGATTGATTGATTGATGGGTCCTCCAGCTGCATGTTATAGATGTCACTGTTGAAGCTTTAGAATTTCAATAATGGGTTTTTATCCATAGGGAAAACCTGCTTTATGAACAAAACTGATAATATATTAAATATTAATTATAAATAAATAAATGCATATATTTATATTTTAATCCCTCTCTTCTCTCCAAAAACTGAGGAGGACTGTCCTCCCCTGCCTCAATGGACGAGCCTCCTCTGGTGTGTGTGTGTGTGTGTGTGTGTGTGAGCGCTCGTGAGGGCGTGAGTGCGTGTCCGTTTGTAGCATGTCAATTAGGGCTGGGACGACGCGTCGACGTAGTCGACGTAATCGACTACGTCAATACGTCGACTTGCGTAATGTGCGTCGATGCGTCGCAAATAAACAACATGGCTGCGACCAGTGGAAACACAAACAAACATGGAGGTCCCCGGAGTAGAGCCGGCAGCTAAAAAACCTCGCCCACGATCGTCCAAAGTGTGGGAGTACTTCAGACAAAAACCGAACAATGTTGTGCTCTGTGAACTGTGCAAAATTGAAATGGCTTATCACAGCAGTACATCTGCAATGAACGAGCACTTGAAGCGAAAGCATCCCGGAGCTCTTTGTGACAGCCGCAAGATAGCACCGTAAGTCACCGCGTTGTATTTCTGTTCACTTTTCCGGCCGTGTATGAGTGAAAAATGGATAGCTACTAGCTAATGTTACACAAGCAATGTAGCTCACCACAGTGTGTATGTCTTCTGGTGTTAGTAACGTTAGCTATGGAGCTGGCTAGCTACGGTAGCCTGTTGTCATTGTGGTGCTCGCACCTAAATGGCTACGTTAGCATCAATTTAGCAAATCATAACATAGCAGCGAGAGTAACGTTAGCTAGCCATGTAGCTACTAGCTAGCTATGTGTTGTGGTGATGGACAGACTTCTAAATGGCCATGTTGGCATTCAAGTTGGCTAAACATAGCAGTGAGGTGGAAATTAAGGGGCCTACACATGATAAGAGATGTGTGCTTTGCGCGAGGTAGGGCGCAGAGCGTTTTGTTTACAAGCACATGTTGCTAGGCAACAGGAAGCTACCGGAGCTTTTGAAGAACGGTGTGCGAAAATATCCGAAAACAGGTTATTTGGATAAACTGACCACATATTGGGAATCTACATGGTTACTTTCTCACCTGAGAAAACATTAAAACTAGTCTTATTTTTAAATATGCCACTATTAGCATTAGCTATTTAATTAACTAATGTGCTTAATATTTTCAGGAGGCAAAGCAGTGTGGAGGACTTTTTCCACAAAAAGAACACAACTCCATGCACACCCCAGATGGCTGCTCAGCTTTCTAACTGCATCTTACAGATGATCGTCAAGGACATGAGACCTGTTGCTATTGTGGAGGGTCAAGGCTTCCGTGAGATGATCAACACATTTCACCCAGGGTATACACTTCCCTCCAGGCACCACTTCACAAATTTGATGGAGAAGAAAGAAAGAAAGAAAGAGATGTGGACATGCTCACATTCCTCCACAGTAATGCCTAAGGTGGAGGGGGGAGAAGGGAGAGAGGGGGAGAGAGCGAAGGGGGGAGGGCGAGAGAGAGGAGGGGGAGAGAGGGGAGCGCACCAGAGGGGGAGGGGGAGAGAGGAGCGCAGGAGAGAAGGGGGAGGGGGAGAGAGGAGCGCAGGAGAGAGGAGGAGGCAGGAGGAGAGAGAAGGGGAGAGGGGAGGAGACGAGGGAGAGAGGTGCGCGGGGGAGGGGGAGAGAGAGGGAGAGAGGAGTGAGGGGGAGGGGGAGAGAGGAGCGCAGGAGAGAGTAGAGGAGGCAGGAGGAGAGAGAGAAGGGGAGGGGGGGAGAGAGGAGGGGGGGAGAGAGAGGAGCGTGGGAGAGGGAGAGCAGAGAGAGGGGGAGAATGTTATATTGTTACTGAGATCGTTATTGTTACTGAGAGGTATAGTTACGGTATTCCGGTTAGAATTGCACTCGAATTGCACTAATTAGAGGATTTTATGTTGGTATTTATTTTGGTATTCCTCCTGAAAATGACTTGAACTTGCCTACTGCATTACTTGCACTTTTCCTTTTATTTGAAGTTAACTTTTATATTTTATAATATTATATTTTATGTTGGACTGGAAGATAGAGAGGATTTTTTTTGTTGTGGAATATTGCCCTGCAGTGCAGAAGCATAATTTAGATATTTGTACAAGAATAATTGAATAAAATACTGAAATGTTAATAAGAGAATTTTTGACATTTATTTGGGGAAAATTAAGTGATATATTAATCGAACAGTAAAAAAATAATCGTTAGAATAATCGTTAAATTAGTCGTTAGATTAATCGACTAATCGAAAAAATAATCGCTAGATTAATCGTTAGAAAAATAGTCGTTAGGGACAGCCCTAATGTCAATACAGTTGTACACCAGATAGCCACTGTGTTTGTTGGACATGACATTACATTACATTACATTACAGTCATTTAGCAGACGCTTTTATCCAAAGCGACTAACAATAATTGCATTTAACGTAGGAAGAGCCAATGTACTACTACTTGCCAGAACTCACAAGTGCATCTCCTTTCTAAAACAAACAAGTGACTAAGAGCATAATCTAGTGCTGAAGGCAAAGTGCAAGAATCACAATCTAAAGTACAGTGCAATATAATATAATAAGTGCTTAGGTGGGAGGATTGTTGTAGTACTTCTTGAAGAGATGAGTTTTGAGCCTGCGACGAAAGATGGGCAGCGACTCTGCTGTCCTGACATCAGTGGGCAGCTCATTCCACCACTGCGGGGCCAGGACAGAGAAGAGCCGTGACCGTGTCGATCGACCGCAGGGGCCTCGGAGTGACGGGGCAACCAGTCGCCCTGAGGTAGCAGAGCGTAGTGGTCGGGAGGGGATGTAGGGTTTGACCATGGCCTGGAGGTAGGAGGGGGCTGTTCCTTTCATTGCCCTGTAGGTTAGCGCCAGAGTTTTAAACTGGATGCGAGCCGCTACAGGGAGCCAGTGTAGGGAACGGAGGAGGGAAGTTGTGTGGGAGAATTTAGGGTGGTTGAACACCAGGCGAGCAGCGGCTTTCTGGACAAGTTCCAGAGGTTTAATGGCTGACGCCGGTGCCCCCGCGAGGAGGGAGTTGCAGTAGTCCAGGCGGGAGATGACCAGGGCCTGGATGAGTACCTGCGCCGTTTCATTAGTGAGGAAAGGGCGAATCCTCCTGATGTTGTAGAGCAGGAATCTGCAGGAACGTGTGACGGATGTGACATGTGAGGAAAATGACAGTTGGTCATCCAGGGTCACACCCAGATTCCTCGCAGTCCGAGTCGGGGTCACCACTGTGTCTTCAATGGTGATGGCCAGGTCCCGGTGCGGACAGCCCTTCCCCGGGAGGAACAGCAGCTCAGTCTTGTCCAGATTGAGCTTGAGGTGATGTGTCGTCATCCACTCCGAAATGTCAGCCAAGCACCCAGCTATGCGTGTCTCCACTCCTGTATCAGAAGGGGGAAATGACAGAACCAGTTGGGTGTCATCGGCATAGCAGTGATAGGAGAAGCCATGCGAGCGAATGACAGCGCCCAGAGATGTAGTGTAGAGGGAAAACAGGAGAGGACCCAGGACATGACTAATGGACAGTGTCACTGTAGACTATTTTGTTTTGATTTGTATGTTTTAAACGTGATTATAGGTGACAAGTGGAACCATAATCAATCTGCTACATAGGGTATCAAATTATACTGGCTGTAGAAGTTAAGGTATCTGATTATATTGGCTGTAGAAGTTAGGATTATCAGATTATACTGGCTGTAGAAGTTAGGGTATCACACTATACTGGCTGTAGAGGTTAGGGTATCTGATTATATTGGCTGTAGAAGTTAGGATTATCAGATTATACTGGCTGTAGAAGTTAGGGTATCACACTATACTGGCTGTAGAGGTTAGGGTATCAGATTATACTGGCTGTAGAGGTTAGGGTATCAGATTATACTGGCTGTAGAGGTTAGGGTATCAGATTATACTGGCTGTAGAAGTTAGGGTATCAGATTATACTGGCTGTGATATAAAGTGGAGGACTGGGCTCCTTGTAATGCCCTGATGGGTGCACATTCTCAGAACCCTGGTCAGGGCTCAGGCTCGCGAATATTACCGCTCCTTCAATGAACCTACTTTGCGTGTTCGTGTGGCTTTGTAGTGTGTTATAGCCTCTGCTCTAATGCATAAGACCTGCCGCAGACTCAGTGGCTACCTTTATTTTTTGTGATGGTGACATCATACAAAACTGCACCTCTAGAAATGTAATGCTAAAATCACCACTAAATCATGTACATGTATCAGAATAGGGCTACAGTGCACATTGTTCTATCCAATGAGCTTCAATTGAGCTAAACTCACAACCCAGCTTCCCAGAGTTATACTATAAATTTAGGGTGGCTGTAGCTCAGGAGGTAGAGCGGGTCGTCCAATGATCATAGGCTCCTCCTGTCCATACTGTATGTCCAAGTGTCCTTGAGCAAGACACTGAGCCCCAAATAGCTCCCAATGAACAGGCTAGCGCCTTGCATGGCAGCTACCGCCATGGTGTGTGAATGTGAGGGTGAATGTGAGGGTGAATGAGAGGGTGAATGAGAGGGTGAATGTGAGGGTGAATGAGAGGGTGAATGTGAGGGTGAATGTGAGGGTGAATGAGAGGGTGAATGAGAGGGTGAATGAGAGGGTGAATGAGAGGGTGAATGAGAAGGTGAATGTGAGGGTGAATGAGAGGGTGAATGTGAGGGTGAATGAGAGGGTGAATGTGAGGGTGAATGAGAAGGTGAATGTGAGGGTGAATGAGAGGGTGAATGTGAGGGTGAATGAGAGGGTGAATGAGAGGGTGAATGTGAGGGTGAATGTGAGGGTGAATGAGAGGGTGAATGAGAAGGTGAATGTGAGGGTGAATGAGAGGGTGAATGTGAGGGTGAATGAGAGGGTGAATGTGAGGGTGAATGTGAGGGTGAATGAGAAGGTGAATGTGAGGGTGAATGAGAGGGTGAATGTGAGGGTGAATGAGAGGGTGAATGAGAGGGTGAATGAGAGGGTGAATGTGAGGGTGAATGAGAGGGTGAATGAGAGGGTGAATGAGAGGGTGAATGAGAGGGTGAATGAGAGGGTGAATGAGAAGGTGAATGTGAGGGTGAATGAGAGGGTGAATGTGAGGGTGAATGTGAGGGTGAATGAGAGGCCTTCATTGTAAAGCATATTGGATAAAAGCTCTATATAGGTGCAGTACATTTACCATTTACAGTATAGTTGATACTGCAACGTTGTTAGAGTTCTGAGAATACACAAATGTTACCTATTTTGGCAAAACTCACAGTAATTATGTTCTGATGAGAATGATAAACACTACAGTAAGAAGATCGAACATACAGTATCTGTAGGCTACAGGGAAAAAAAACATGTACAGTAAATAAGAATGTATCCAAATCACTTAAATCTCTGCTGCTCCTTCAATAAAAAGCAATGAGTTTTACAAAATTTTAAAGTATTTTTAATATAAAATACATTTGCATGCATACAATAATTTATCAACTTTATATATATAAAGACAGTAATATATATATATATATATATATACACTATATTGCCAAAAGTATTTGCTCATCTGCTTTTACACGCATTTGATCTTAAGTGACATCCCATTCTTAATCCATAGGGTTTAATATGACGCCCATCCTTTGCAGCTATAACAGCTTCAACTCCTCTGGGAAGACTTTCCACAAGGTTTAGGAGTGTGGGTAACACTTTATAATAACACCCAGCTATAAAGCCTTTAGAAGCTATTAGTAGATAATGAACTAATCATGAATAAACCATTTGTATACATTTGTAAATGATTAATAGATTATTTATAACTATATTTGTATAACATTTACAAATGATTTATACATTATTCATAATGCATTATAAATCATTATTAAATCATTTATAAAAAGATTTGTATAACATTTACGAATGACCCAAAGCAAGGTCCATAAAGACATGGATGAGCGGGTTTGGTGTTTAAGAACCTGACTGGCCTCTACAGAGTCCTGACCTCAACCCGATAGAACACCATTGGGATGAATTAGAGCGGAGACTGTGAGCCAGGCCTTCTCGTCCAACATCAGTGTCTGACCTTACGAATGTGCTTCTGGAAGAATGGTCAAAAATTCCCATAAACACTCCTAAACCTTGTGGAAAGTCTTCCCAGAGGAGTTGAAGCTGTTATAGCTGCAAAGGGTCATATTAAACCCTATGGATTAAGAATGGGATGTCACTTAAGATCAAATGCGTGTAAAAGCAGATACTTTTGGCAATATAGTGTATATATTACTGTCAGCAGACATGAACAATGTAAAACAGTGGGAATGACAGTAAAACAATGTTAATAGCTGATCATGCAAGGACAGTATAAAAAAGGCAATTAATGCAATCTAAAAAACTAGCAAATAAAAGAGAATAAAAAAGCTAATGATAAAAATAGACTCTGGGTCAAACTTCAAAGATCCAGGATCAGACCTCCTTCCCCCAAAGCTGTCAGTCACCATTGGCAGGGACACCACATGACTGACCTCAGATCAGCCTCTAAACAACAGTTTCTTCCTGCTCCATCCTCTGGGCTGCTCCTTCCTCTCCTGGCCCCGCCTCAGCACTGGAATGCAGGGCCTCCATCTCCATGCTCTCCCTCTCTGCTGGCCTCCGCCCCCTGGTGGTCTGGAGAGACACAACACCAACAGTCAGGAACAGGGGAGAGACTTGGAGAAATGAGCAGCAAGTTCATTATCACAGGCCTACATGAGCAGATCACAGACCACAAACACAACTAGAGCAAGTCTACCAGCAAGCAGATAGACACACGTGGTAGTTAAAGTCGCACTGAAACGGATGTTTGAGATCATCTAACTTCCGTAGTTTGACGTATTTCTGACGCAAACAAGCTATGAGGGTGGGACATAGGCTATGTTTAGAGGAATTTGATTGGAACATTGACAACTGGACGGGTTTTAAGAACTTTAGACAGATTCCATAGAAGGATAGCGTTGATTGACGGGTGGCTGTCGTGAGATTATTGGCCTTAAATCTAAGGTACCTGTTGTCGTCATTGCACGTGACCTACCGTTTTCCAGGAAGTAAGAAATTATATACAGTAGGACCCCACTCATCTGAACTTCAGAGATCCGAACCTCCCGGTCTACCGGACAGGCTTAAAAAACGTTTTTTGTTTTTTTTAGCCTGCTATCTGGTTACTGGTGGGATTTTCATTACAGTACTGTATCCTACTGTGAATAAAAACAGAACTGTATGTAGACCTACATGTTGCCTGTAGGCTGTAGCCTACTGTCACGTTTCATTTCTTTGTTACTTTAATGTCGAGCGCAAAACGCAAACGAGTCTGCTGCGCGAGAGCTGCATTCCTTGGTACCAGAAAGCGCGTCAGCAACCTGAAGCAGCATCGAGTCATTATTCGTTCCCAGTTAATGGACTTCAGGAACACAGACGTGTTGTGAGCATGTAGATTATCCTACTAGACCTACTGGATTTGTTAAATAATAGCCTACAGCCTAGGCCACGTTAGCCTACATCGGTTGTTTTAGAGACTTTCTTTTAGGCTATAGCCTAAGACACGACAACTTGTCTGTCATCTCATTTATTTATTTCTTGATTATCATTTGCTCTAATTGTTCTAATGTTGGGTTGTTTTTAGGCTATACCATCTTGTTCTGTGAATACAGTAGCCTATCGATGCAGCGTACGCCTCATTTGAGAATAAAGTACTGTATTTGATCAAAGCATGCACTCAAGGGGAAATTCGATTATTTTATTATAGGCTACTGTAGGTCTATTATAGGCTAGGCTATATAAGTTTAGTTGGCTATTTGATTGCAAATTTGATGCATTTTCCCAAGTAATTAAGGGTATTTATTGGTCTATTATGAGTCTATATGCAACAAGTATACCACTTATTGAATTTGGTGCATTTTAACATAAGTTTCAGTCATCCGGACATTTCAGAGATATGAACGACCTTCGGTCCCGTTGGGTTCGGATAAGTGGGGTCCTACTGTACTTTCATATAAGATTACAACAAAAGTAGATTAAAATTTTTTTGGGCATACATCGTTGAATAGGTGAACACTATGACCAATTATGTGAACCAAAATGGGACAGAATGCTTTTTTCATTTCAGTGCGACTTTAAGCAAAGACTTGACCTCTGAGCCATAGCTATCATTCCCCTGACTGACTGGGTAATAACTTGTACCTTAAAGAACAGATAGAGGGCAGTGGTGGATATCACCAAGATCAGCAGCACCACCAGCATCACCACTCTGATGACGAACTCTGTCAGAGGAGAGTCTGGAACTGAAACACAGCGGATGAGGAAACTGAGAATCATCAGATCAGATTAAGCTGTCAACTGAAAAGTCAGAATATGTCACTTTCATTTCCAGTCAAAAGTGCTGCTACTTTGTTTGTGAACTGTGGAGAGAGACAGCGACCTGAGTTAGTTCTACTGACATGTTAGAATGCTGTGGTCACCCACCCCCAGATCACCACAGGAATCAAATAACTCACCGACACTTAGATTCACTCAACACCAACCCCAACCATTTCACGTTCCTGTCATGGCCACCCCTTTTGATTAAGTGAAAAATGTACAGATTGTGGTTTAAAAGTCCGTCCTCAGTTACCTGCAACAGTGACAGAGAGGAGCTCACTCTCAGAGGTGAAGTTATGAGAGAAAACGTGGACCTCATAAACACAGCTGTAGTTTCCTTGGTGGGCGTGGTCTGCAGCAGGAAACAGGAAGTTGTCAGAGTGATTGAAAGCTGGGTGGGTGTGTCTCAGGGTTGTGTTGGAGCCGGTGAAGGTGAGGTGGAAGGAGCCTCCTGGGTACTGTGGCTGGATGGAGCAGCTGATGTCAAAGCTGTGGTCCTTGTACACCAGCCCCTGCTGCTGGCCCTCGGAGACCCCTCGCATGGAGGAAGACAGGGAGACAATAGGCTGGAATAGGAGATCTGCAAAGACAGAGAAGAGGGGAGAGAAACCAACCTCTCTGATTCAGGTGTGATGAGATCTGCTGTGTTCTCCTCCCTCCCTCACAGGGCAGCATGGGCTACTTTAGTGACTGAGACAGCAGTATACAGTAGCATCACGTGATATTTCTGAAACATAACTGAGCAGATCACTGCCAGGACACCGTTAGTATTAGTCTCTTTAAACCCTGGTGTACACTCCCTCAGACCAGCACATTTACATTTAAACCACCATGCAATACGCTGTTCATATAAGCTCTATCTGCAAAATTACAAGTGTGTACAGTAGCTGTCCAATAATGTCAAAGAATACACTAATATCAAAATATAGCCATTTTATACAGAGTGAATCCCCTCCACAGATAACATCAGCATGTATCCAATAAAACAGACATCTATAATACAAGAAATATGTTATATACTTGTAATCGTGTAACTGAGTAGTCTTTTATAGCACTCAGCTACTGTGACAGGTGCAGACTAGGAAATGTGACTAACAATATCATCAGCTGAATATAATGACATGATGTGTGTATTACCTGAGCAGACCACCTCCAGGACATCAGCAGTATGTCTCCCTCCATCCACTCCTCCACACTCCCTCAGTGCAGACTCAGATCCTGCACAGTGAGATATAAACCTCCATACAGGACGGTCTTCACCACCATGAGTCTCTGTTGTTGAAACAGCAGAGCCACAGCCCAGCTGTCTACACACTACAGCTGCTTCAGGCATGGTCCAGTAGGGCCAACTGTTCAGACCTCTCCACTCTCCCTGGTGGTTCATCTCCACTCTACCAGCACAGCGGCTGCCTCCTCCCACCAACCTCACATCATCAGGCCCTGGAGAAAGACAGGAGACAGTCAGGCCCTCTATCCTAACCTATCCTAGCCTATATCCAGGCCTATGTATCCTAACTAAACACAGCCCTCACTCCCTCCCTCCCTCCCTCCCTCCCTCCCTCCCTCTCTCACTCACTCACTCACTCACTCACTCACTCACTCACTCACTCACTCCCTCCCTCTCTCACTCCCTCTCTCTCTCACTCACTCACTCCCTCCCTCCCTCCCTCCCTCCCTCACTCCCTCCCTCCCTCACTCACTCTCTCACTCTCTCACTCTCTCACTCACTCCCTCCCTCACTCCCTCTCTCACTCCCTCCCTCTCTCCCTCCCTCACTCAATCCCTCCCTCTCTCAATCCCTCCCTCCCTCCCTCACTCACTCCCTCCCTCCCTCTGTCACTCCCTCACTCACTCCCTCTCTCACTCCCTCCCTCACTCCCTCTCTCACTCCCTCTCACTCACTCCCTCCCTCCCTCCCTCACTCCCTCTCTCACTCCCTCACTCACTCCCTCTCTCACTCCCTCCCTCACTCCCTCTCTCACTCCTTCTCTCACTCCCACTCTCACTCCCTCACTCCCTCTCTCACTCCCTCACTCACTCCTTCCCTCACTCACTCACTGACTCCCACCCGGGAGATTGGGGTTCAAGGCCCCGGTAGGGATGATTTTGGGAAACCATACCCACACCCTCTGCTAGCCTGTGGGTTTATTCCTACGTTTACTTTCTGCCTTTCCATCCCTCCTTCCCATTTCACTCTCCTCTCCCCTTTTTTGGGAAGTATGGGAGAGAGTATGGGAACAAGAACACTATGACATCATCCTGCCCTTTCAAGTTCCTCGCTAGTTTAGTGGATTAAGCGTCCGACTCCCATGCGCGAGATCAGGGGTTCGATCCCCGCTTGATGACGAACCTGATTGATTCCTAACTTTAGGCACGACCTTTTTACCTCTCCTCTCTGCCCCCTTTTTACCTCTCCTCTCTGCCCCCTTTTTACCTCTCCTCTCTGCCCCCTTTTTTCAGACGGACGGGAGAGATCCCATGGGAACAAAAAGTTGTATTTTTAAGGAAATGTTTCACAGATTAATTAACTGACCAATTAAGTGACCAATTCCAAGTCCCATTGATATACTAGACTTGTGCTCACTGTTATGGGTTAGGGTTAGGGTTGGGTAAGGTTAGTCCCCTTGATATACTAGACTTGTGCTCACTGTTATGGGTTAGGGTTAGGGTTGGGTAAGGTTAGTCCCATTGATATACTAGACTTGTGCTCACTGTTATGGGTTAGGGTTAGGGTTGGGTTAGGTTAGTCCCATTGATATACTAGACTTGTGCTCACTGTTATGGGTTAGGGTTGGGTAAGGTTAGTCCCATTGATATACTAGACTTGTGCTCACTGTTATGGGTTAGGGTTAGGTTAGTCCCATTGATATACTAGACTTGTGCTCACTGTTATGGGTTAGGGTTAGGGTAAGGTTAGTCCCATTGATATACTAGACTTGTGCTCACTGTTATGGGTTAGGGTTAGGGTTGGGTAAGGTTAGTCCCATTGATATACTAGACTTGTGCTCACTGTTATGGGTTAGGGTTAGGGTTGGGTTAGGTTAGTCCCATTGATATACTAGACTTGTGCTCACTGTTATGTTTCTCTGTGTTTTGTTTTCTGCTCCAACATAGAGGTAGTCGCATTAAGATGACATCATCACAGATTGTGTGTGGCAACTTCCAGCTTGTAGTCATCAATGCCAAAGTGGTTTAACAGATTAATGACTAAATTAATAAATGAGTGAATAAGTGAAGAAATATATGAGTGAATGTGTGAATGAAGGAATGAGTGAACAAATTGATTGATGCATTATACCTGCAAGCAGGGATGAGGGACCAAGCATTACAGAACATTTACATTACAGTCATTTAGCAGACACTTTTATCCAAAGCAACTTGCATTAATTGTACTTAATGTAGGTAGTCAGTGTACTATGAGGGGGCGTTGAACTCACATACAGTTCAGCATTCTGTAAATGCACCTCCATCTTTGACACGTTGGTGGCGCTATAGGGTTTGAGGTGTCGACATGGGACTTTGTGACAAGTGTCATGGGACTGTTCCTGATCAGGGGGCCAAATTTGTTTTTGATACATCAACACTTGGCTGAGAAATGATGTAATTTCCTATTTGGCGGCTTCGCCACTGATTTTGATTGGCTGTAACGGTTGAACGTTTCGAAAATCAAAAATCCATGTGATAACTTTAGTTTACATTGGTCTAGAGCAGGGGTGCCCACACGTTTTTGTCTTGTGAGCTACTTTTAAAATGACCGGCTAAACAAGATCCCCCCCCCCCCCCACACCCCTTCCTGTGTCTCTGTGACCTTCCCATGTCAAGATATGGACGTTTTATTTCCCCTTATTGACAATGAATGGGGGGAAATGTTTCGCTCTGCAAGTCCAAAAAATTAATGGAGGTGAATGGTCGGCCATTTTTGGGTGGCTTGTGGACCCATGCCGTGATTCGAATCCACTCGTTCTAAACTGTCCCATCCTACACCCCTCCACCGAGTTTCATGTGTGGGTGTGGTGGTTTAATCCTGCTAACAGACGTACGTATGGTTCAAACACACGCCAGCGTAAACATGAGCTCTCATCCTGCGCTGTCGCTGGGGCGGAGCTTAAAAACGGGCTGGTGTGAGAAAGCATGAATGAGCGCAGAGTTGCAGAGGACAATGAGAGAACGCTTTGCGCTACACGGGAGGACAGCAATATCCTTGTGCGTACAGAGCGCAAATTACAGAGCCGGACGAAATATGAAATGTTACAGTTGCTTGGGAGGAGAGAGAGGTGTCTGGCTGTCAGTACTTAGGAAATACATTTTTAGGACTACAGACAGATGTGGTACGTTTTCTAGCCTATGTGAATAAAGTAGCCCACATCTGAACTGTCGTTTTGTGTTGTTGGATATGTATCGTAGGTTAATACTAAATGAAAACGATGTCAATACTGTAAGCCAACATTTAGCCGTCAAGTTTGTCAAACGAGACCTGATGCCAAAAAGGTTTCTGAGGAGTGTATTATAGCGCTCCCCTGATCTATCCAAACATTTAAAACACATTTTCAGGAGAACAAATCTCTCTATCACACTGACTGTTGACAACTGGTTAAATGAATGCTGTCTCGGGGACGAGGGGGCAGTGATGGTGTGAAAGCCAGGTCTTAATGGATAACTGTCTCCTATAAGGACTGAACACCCAAGCTGTGCTCCATGTGTAATGGAGCCATGTGTGAATCATGAGGGTTTCCACTCCATAAATGTCCAGGTGGTTTGAGCTCCTAATGAGCCTGTCTCAGTGAATGATTCACTAATATTACAGAATGATTCTCTGTAAATGACTCTGTCTCAGTGAATGATTCACTAATATTACAGAATGATTCTCTGTAAATGACTCTGTCTCAGTGAATGATTCACTAATATTACAGAATGATTCTCTGTAAATGACTCTGTCTCAGTGAATGATTCACTGATATTAAAGAATGATTCTCTGTAAATGACTCTGGCTCAGTGAATGATTCACTGATATTAAAGAATGATTCTCTGTAAATGACTCTGGCTCAGTGAATGATTCACTAATATTACAGAATGATTCTCTGTAAATGACTCTGGCTCAGTGAATGATTCACTAATATTACAGAATGATTCTCTGTAAATGACTCTGGCTCAGTGAATGATTCACTGATATTAAAGAATGATTCTCTGTAAATGACTCTGGTTTAGTGAATGATTCACTAATATTACAGAATGATTCTCTGTAAATGACTCTGGCTCAGTGAATGATTCACTAATATTACAGAATGATTCTCTGTAAATGACTCTGGCTCAGTGCATGATACTTATTTGTGGTGTTAGACTGCCACCGTGTGGTCATTGTGTAGCAGCACCCTAATTGTCATTTTGTATTGACTGTGACCTCTTTCTAGCACTGTTATTGCTACACTACATGCATTTGTATTGTTTATTCCATATTCATAGTAAACCACACACTCGCACATTTATGGATGATATGTTTTGGATAATAAACAAGTTAAAGAAGTCTGGAGATTGCATCATCTTTCTGACAGAAGAGGTCAGCCAGCTGGCTACTGCCAGACAGGACAGCTACACACACACTATCTTCACTGGTAGTTTAGAATGATGCACAGTGACATCAGTGACTCACTTGTTTTTGTGTAATCCTGCTAACAGACCTACGTACTGTATGGACGTATGTCCAGCAGAAACACACCAGCAAAAACACGACCTTTCACCCTGCACTGTCGCTGGGGGTGGAGGTCATTCGTGGATAAAATAATGTCTGAATGTTGCGACTGAATAAATTAATGACAATAAAAAAATACATAACTAAGCCATGAATGATTGACTGAATGAATCTTAATTGTCATGTTTGTGACCATCCCTCACACCTTTTACTGACAATCAAATTCTTAATTAACATTCACCCGTTCACACTCACCCTGACAGACGACCCCAGCGTCTTCACCATGACCACAGTTGTGCGAGCCGATGCCCTGGTGGATGCACTCTGTCAGGGAGGACTCTGAGCCTGAGCACCTGACGTTGTCCAGCCAGATGGAACCATTGCCCTGACCGAAGAGGGCATCACTGGTAGCAGACACCGCCTGGCCACAGCCCAGCTGTCTACACACCACCTGGGCATCCTGGAGATCCCAGTCATCGTCACACACCGTCCCCCCCTGGCCCTGCTGGTACAGCTCCACTCTGCCAGAGCAGGCGTTGCTGCCGTTGACGAGTCTCAGAGGAGCTACGAGATACAGACAGGAGTCCAACATAGAGGTAGTCACATTAAGATGACATCATCACAGATTGTGAGTGGCAACTTCCAGCTTGTAGTCATCAATGCCAAAGTGGTTTAACAGATTAATGACTAAATTAATAAATGAGTGAATAAGTGAAGAAATATATGAGTGAATGTGTGAATGAAGGAATGAGTAAACAAATTGATTGATGCATTATACCTGCAAACAGGGATGAGGGACCAAGCATTACAGAACATTTACATTACAGTCATTTAGCAGACACTTTTATCCAAAGCAACTTGCATTAATTGTACTTAATGTAGGTAGTCAGTGTACTATGAGGGGGCGTTGAACTCGCATACAGTTCAGCATACTGTAAATGCACCTCCATCTTTGACACGTTGGTGGCGCTATAGGGTTTGAGGTGTCGACATGGGACTTTGTGACAAGTGTCATGGGACTGTTCCTGATCAGGGGGCCAAATTTGTTTTTGATACATCAACACTTGGCTGAGAAATGATGTAATTTCCTATTTGGCGGCTTCGCCACTGATTTTGATTGGCTGTAACGGTTGAACGTTTCGAAAATCAAAAATCCATGTGATAACTTTAGTTGACATTGGTCTAGAGCAGGGGTGCCCACACATTTTTGTCTTGTGAGCTACTTTTAAAATGACCGGCTAAACAAGATCCCCCCCCCCTTCCTGTGTCTCTGTGACCTTCCCATGTCAAGATATGGACGTTTTATTTCCCCCTATTGACAATGAATGGGGGGAAATGTTTCGCTCTGCAAGTCCAAAAAATGAATGGAGGTGAATGGTCGGCCATGTTTGGGTGGCTTGTGGACCCATGCCGTGATTCGAATCCACTCGTTCTAAACTGTCCCATCCTACACCCCTCCACCGAGTTTCATGTGTGGGTGTGGTGGTTTAATCCTGCTAACAGACGTAGGTATGGTTCAAACACACGCCAGCGTAAACATGAGCTCTCATCCTGCGCTGTCGCTGGGGCGGAGCTTAAAAACGGGCTGGTGTGAGAAAGCATGAATGAGCGCAGAGTTGCAGAGGACAATGAGAGAACGCTTTGCGCTACACGGGAGGACATCAATATCCTTGTGCGTACAGAGCGCAAATTACAGAGCCGGACGAAATATGAAATGTTACAGTTGCTTGGGAGGAGAGAGAGGTGTCTGGCTGTCAGTACTTAGGAAATACATTTTTAGGACTACAGACAGATGTGGTACGTTTTCTAGCCTATGTGAATAACGTAGCCCACATCTGAACTGTCGTTTTGTGTGGTTGGATATGTATCGTAGGTTAATACTAAATGAAAACGATGTCAATACTGTAAGCCAACATTTAGCCGTCAAGTTTGTCAAACGAGACCTGATGCCAAAAAGGTTTCTGAGGAGTGTATTATAGCGCTCCCCTGATCTATCCAAACATTTAAAACACATTTTCAGGAGAACAAATCTCTCTATCACACTGACTGTTGACAACTGGTTAAATGAATGCTGTCTCGGGGACGAGGGGGCAGTGATGGTGTGAAAGCCAGGTCTTAATGGATAACTGTCTCCTATAAGGACTGAACACCCAAGCTGTGCTCCATGTGTAATGGAGCCATGTGTGAATCATGAGGGTTTCCACTCCATAAATGTCCAGGTGGTTTGAGCTCCTAATGAGCCTGTCTCAGTGAATGATTCACTAATATTACAGAATGATTCTCTGTAAATGACTCTGGCTCAGTGAATGATTCACTAATATTACAGAATGATTCTCTGTAAATGACTCTGGCTCAGTGAATGATTCACTAATATTACAGAATGATTCTCTGTAAATGACTCTGGCTCAGTGAATGATTCACTAATATTACAGAATGATTCTCTGTAAATGACTCTGGCTCAGTGAATGATTCACTAATATTACAGAATGATTCTCTGTAAATGACTGGCTCAGTGAATGATTCACTAATATTACAGAATGATTCTCTGTAAATGACTCTGGCTCAGTGCATGATACTTATTTGTGGTGTTAAGACTGCCACCGTGTGGTCATTGTGTAGCAGCACCCTAATTGTCATTTTGTATTGACTGTGACCTCTTTCTAGCACTGTTATTGCTACACTACATGCATTTGTATTGTTTATTCCCTATTCATAGTAAACCACACACTCACACATTTATGGATGATATGTTTTGGATAATAAACAAGTTAAAGAAGTCTGGAGATTGCATCATCTTTCTGACAGAAGAGGTCAGCCAGCTGGCTACTGCCAGACAGGACAGCTACACACACACTATCTTCACTGGTAGTTTAGAATGATGCACAGTGACATCAGTGACTCACTTGTTTTTGTGTAATCCTGCTAACAGACCTACGTACTGTATGGACGTATGTCCAGCAGAAACACACCAGCAAAAACACGACCTTTCACCCTGCACTGTCGCTGGGGGTGGAGGTCATTAGTGGATAAAATAATGTCTGAATGTTGCGACTGAATAAATTAATGACAATAAAAAAATACATAACTAAGCCATGAATGATTGACTGAATGAATCTTAATTGTCATGTTCGTGACCATCCCTCACACCTTTTACTGACGATCAAATTCTTAATTAACATTCACCCGTTCACACTCACCCTGACAGACGACCCCAGCGTCTTCACCATGACCACAGTCGTTGGAGCCGATGCCCTGGTGGATGCACTCTGTCAGGGAGGACTCTGAGCCTGAGCACCTGACGTTGTCCAGCCAGATGGGACCTCTGCCCTGACCGAAGAGGGCACCGCTGGTAGCAGACACCGCCTGGCCACAGCCCAGCTGTCTACACACACACCGTCCCCCACTGGCCCTGCTGGTACAGCTCCACTCTGCCAGAGCAGGCGTTGATGCTGTTGACGAGTCTCAGAGTAGCAACACCTACGAGATACAGACAGGAGTCCAACATAGAGGTAGTCACATTAAAGCTCAATGAGATAACTTTTTTTTATAGTTCAGTATTCACCTTTACTTGCTATTAGTTAATGAATTTACAAAAGCAGGACCCCAAAATAATTTTAATGACACAAGACTGCATAAGACCCTGTGAATTCAATATTTTAGAATGTCTGTGTACTGGCTAGTATACTCAGGTGATTTAACCTCCGAGAGTGGGGGGGGCAACATTTTGACGTGAGAAAAAGTAAACAGTTCTGCCGTCTCGTCCCATCCTGTCTATTTACAAAGAATGCCAGTTGTGAACAGTATGCTAATAAAAAATCCGTATGACAATTCAATATGTACAACGCATCAAACTTCATCTAGACACCACGAGCATGTCAATATGACTTTATGACCGAGCACTAGGCCATTATACCCAACATCACAACATCACACTGACACTGCCTGCTGGTGCTAGCTTCCTCGCCGATGGTGATGTTGCTAGTGCTAGTGTTAGTGCTAGTGTTGGTGCTAGTGCTGGTGCTGGTGTTAGTGCTAGTGTTAGTGCTAGTGTTAGTGCTAGTGTTAGTGCTAGTGCTGGTGCTGGTGTTAGTGCTAGTGTTAGTGCTAGTGTTAGTGTTAGTGCTAGTGCTGGTGCTGGTGCTAGTGTTAGTGTTAGTGCTGGTGTTAGTGCTAGTGCTAGTGCTAGTGCTGGTGCTAGTGTTAGTGCTAGTGTTAGTGCTAGTGCTAGTGTTAGTGCTGGTGTTAGTGCTAGTGTTAGTGCTAGTGCTGGTGTTAGTGCTAGTGTTAGTGTTAGTGTTAGTGCTAGTGCTAGTGCTAGTGTTAGTGTTAGTGTTAGTGCTAGTGCTAGTGCTAGTGTTAGTGCTGGTGCTAGTGCTAGTGTTAGTGCTAGTGTTAGTGTTAGTGCTGGTGTTAGTGCTGGTGCTAGTGTTAGTGCTAGTGTTAGTGTTAGTGTTAGTGCTAGTGTTAGTGCTAGTGTTAGTGCTAGTGTTAGTGTTAGTGTTAGTGCTAGTGTTAGTGTTAGTGCTAGTGTTAGTGCTAGTGCTAGTGTTAGTGCTAGTGCTAGTGCTAGTGTTAGTGCTAGTGTTAGTGTTAGTGCTAGTGCTAGTGTTAGTGTTGGTGCTAGTGTTAGTGCTGGTGCTGGTGCTAGTGTTAGTGCTAGTGTTAGTGTTAGTGTTAGTGCTGGTGTTAGTGTTAGTGCTAGTGTTAGTGCTAGTGCTAGTGCTGGTGCTAGTGTTGGTGCTAGTGCTGGTGCTAGTGCTAGTGCTAGTGTTAGTGTTAGTGCTAGTGTTAGTGCTAGTGCTAGTGTTAGTGCTAGTGTTAGTGTTAGTGCTGGTGTTAGTGCTGGTGCTAGTGTTAGTGTTAGTGCTAGTGCTAGTGTTAGTGCTAGTGCTAGTGCTAGTGTTAGTGTTGGTGCTAGTGTTAGTGCTGGTGCTAGTGTTAGTGCTAGTGCTAGTGTTAGTGTTAGTGCTGGTGCTGGTGTTAGTGTTAGTGCTAGTGTTAGTGCTAGTGCTAGTGCTAGTGCTAGTGCTGGTGCTAGTGCTGGTGCTAGTGCTAGTGCTAATGCTAATGCTAATGCTAATGCTAGTGCTAATGCTAATGATAGTGCTAGTGTTAGTGCTAATGCTAATGATAGTGCTAGTGCTAGTGCTGGTGCTAATGCTAGTGCTAATGCTAATGCTAGTGCTAGTGCTGGTGCTAGTGCTGGTGCTAGTGCTAGTGCTAGTGCTAGTGCTAATGCTAATGCTAATGCTAGTGCTAGCTCCGATAGCCTCTGGAGCACTTCTGCATTCGATTGCACCTGCTGCGCTGTCATTTCGAGTGGTAGCTTCTTCATTAGCATTGCCAGTTTTTTTTTTTTAATGTATGATGAAGTGGTCAGTTGTTTTTATAGCTCTTTTCGCCAGTGTGAGCAGGTTGGCTGGTTGTAGCTTGTTGAGCACTGAGCAGTACAGTCAGATCTTTTTTTTTGCGGTAACAGATCAAACCAGAAATAGTTGAGGTCGACGGACGAGGCCATTGGTGGATTATGAATGTATATATTTTTTAAAGGTAGCCTAGTAATAAATACACTTTTAAAATGAATGATGACCTAACACAAACTGGTACAAACCAGAATTATGTATTAATTATTATTACTTTTTGTGATATTTAGAAATCAACAAACTATTTGAGCAGTGGGGGAGGAACTGAATAATTACTGGTCAAATCGTTTTCCAGGGGGGTGATTCAGTCACTATCATTAGCAGTCTATGGAAGTGCAGGAGCAATATTCTGTGCAGTGCAATCCCACAGACAGACACTGGCACTTTCTTGTTTTATTGCAATCTGTATCATTGCAATAGAGATGGGTGAGATCTCACAGCTTTCGGTGCAGGATCCTTTTTTGAAAAGGACTGGCTCTAGTGATACATCATCTTTTAGTATCCAACCTTTTCCAACTGGATTCCAAAGGAGGGGTTTAGCGACATGACTGTGGCACCATATGCCAGTTTGGTACATCGCCCGTAGGACGTGCTGTTCAAAAGCATCTTCAGTGGGAGGCAGATGTGAGACTGGCATGTCTGTGGTTGATGCGAGATAGACCTACATAAAAATAGACAAATCCACAGCTTTCAATAAACTTAAACATGCTAGCCGGACATTACACAGTTTCATCCTCCCTCTACCGGAACTCCTCTCTGCAGCTTACCCCAACTTGGCTCTTCTATGCCACCTTGTGGCGGACACAACACACACCTAATAATTAGGCTAATGCTATATTATTGTAACCGCTCAGTATTTATTTTGCATTAGAATCACGGAAGCTAAGTTTGATAAAATCGTTTAGATAAAGACGGTCAAATCCGTAGGCGTAGACCTAGTCTTAATAGGCTAATGGAACATTACGCACAGGCTGTTGAACGACATTAATTTATTAGATAGATAGATAGATAGATAGATAGATAGACAGACAGACAGACAGACAGACAGACAGACAGACAGACAGACAGACAGACAGACAGAGACAGATAGACAGAGGCAGACAGATAGATAGATAGATAGATAGATAGATAGATAGACAGATAGATAGATAGATAGACAGATAGATAGATAGATAGATAGATAGATAGATAGACAGATAGATAGATAGATAGATAGATAGATAGATAGATAGATAGATAGATAGATAGATAGATAGATAGATAGAAACACAATGTCTATAGCGGAAGGTATACCTCCCAACTTGGTCGCTGGTGACATATCTGACCTCTGACCCCTCCCCAGCTATGCGGACGAGCTGCAGCGCTGGCGCATGTGCCTGGGAAAGCACAACCTGACCTTCGCCGAGCCGAGGTGCTTCCCTATCACCGGCATCTACCGCCACGAGGGCTTCAGGTACCCACGGTGCCCACGGCTGGACGGAGAGGCCACGCCCACCCACCAGGTCTCCTACTTGCCTGCCCACCCGGGACGAGGTGCTGCCGGGGGGGAAGAGGTGCTACGCCTCGGGCTGGGGGGGGCGAGACGGGTGAGGAGGGGGGAGGGTTCTGTCTTTCGTGTGTAATACTGAAGATCTTAACTGGTGTCTATGATTTTGTTCCCCCCCATTTCTTTTCCATTGTCTGACGCATCACTCTCGGGTTGCGCCGGTGTTTTAGCGCCCTCTGCAGGTTCAAAGGTGTAACTGCATCATCTCCAGCGCCCCAGCAGAGACTTTGAATGCTCTCTGCCTCTCTGTCTCTCTGATCCCTTTCTTGTCCTATAGTATTGTAACAGCTTAGTATTTATTTTGCATTAGATTAATCATGGAAGCTAGGTTTGATAAAATCGTTTAGATAAAGACAGTCAAATCCGAAGGCGTAGACCTAGTCTAGTGACTGCAAATCAATACACACAGTGCTTAGCCTACATTCATTACCTGCCTATTATCTGGCTGCTCAATGTCCTGCTAACTTTCTCCCTTCTCTCCCTCTCTCTTTCACTCTCTCTCCCTCTCTCCCTCTCTCCTTCTCTCTCTCTCTCTCTCCCAAGTTCAAGTTAAAGCTTTATTGTCTCCTAGGGGAAACTGAATCGCAGGCAGGTAAAACATAAATACATAGATACAACAATAACATTCAAGACCATACAAGACAACATAGAACAAAGAGGGAACAGAGATGTAGGCAGCCCCCTCACCCCCAAGCCCAGAACATGAGATCAGAGACAGGGAGATCTGGTGGTAGGCTGTGTCTTGTTTAGCCTGTCTATAGCCACAGAGACAAAGGAGACCTTGTGTCTCTTTGTCCTCCTAGAAGGCACCCTGAACCGGCGGCCACAAGGCAAGAGCTCAAACTCCTTCCTCAGGGGGTGATCAGGGCATTCTGGGAAGGCATTAGGACCTGTCTATTATAGAGGTCCATGGGCTGGGCCTGGCTCACCCTAGAAACCTTACTCGCCACTTTCACCAGACTCTGGAGTCTGTTATTATTGGACAGGCTTACATTTCCATACCAGGCAACAATACAGAAGGTAAACACAATAAAACGTCTGTAGAAAAGGGTCATCATTTTAGAACAGACATTAAAATAATTCATTTTCCGCAAGAAAAACTTTTTTTGAGACAGCGTCCACATGTGATTCAAAGCACAGTTTGTTGTCAATGACCATCCCCAGGTATTTGTAACTGTCTACCTGCTCAATTACATGACAAGGGAAGTAAGGGCTACAGGCCTAAACCATTTATCACTTTAGGGGTGTTATTCTTGGCTACTGGAACAATTGTAGAGTGTTTCCAGAGCTTTGGAATCCTCTGTAACTGGGAGATTGATTGGAAATGTAATGAAAAATGCCACCTAGTTGCTCTGCACGTTTTCAGAACACGACCACAAATGTTATCAGGTCCGGAGCTCTTCCTAACATTAGTGTGCCGGAAGATGTTCTCAACACTCCTGACATCACTCTCAACAGGATGACCAACCTTAGTCTGATCCTTTATTCCATTCATCTGTGTTGTGAAGTCATGATTATCAAATCTTCAATAAAAACTACCCAGACCATCAGCCAGCTCTTTATCTGAGTTCAAACCATCAAGACAGATCGGTTTGTTGCCCTTCACCTGTGACCCTTCACCTGTGACCCTTCACCTGTGACCCTGTCATGGTTTTCATGGCATTCCAGACGCTTCCCCCTCTCTCTCTCCTCTATCTCTCTTTCTCTCCCTCTCTATCTCTCCTCTATCTCTCTTTCTCTCCCTCTCTATCTCCTCTATCTCTCTTTCTCTCCCTCTCTATCTCTCTTTCTCTCCCTCTCTATCTCTCCTCTATCTCTCTTTCTCTCGCTCTCTATCTCTCTATCTCTCCTCTATCTCTCTTTCTCTCCCTCTCTATCTCTCCTCTATCTCTCTTTCTCTCCCTCTCTATCTCTCCACGTCTTGTCATGTCAGCAAGCAGGCAGAGCGCACCGCTCATATTTTACATTTTTTCTCTTCCTGAATACAAATATATATTTGTAATATTCGGACGAATTTAATATTCAGAAAAACCCACTATTTGTGCTCATCTGAATAGCAGCTGAGCAGATAGGGCAGAGTTTTTATATCAGTCTGCTCAGGGAGGGACTGGGTAAATAATTAATGAAACACAGCCCCAGTAAGGAAACACAGCCCCAGTAAGGAAACACAGCCCCAGTAAGGAAACACAGCCCCAGTAAGGAAACACAGCCCCAGTAAGGAAACACAGCCCCAGTAAGGAAACACAGCCCCAGTAAGGAAACACAGCCCCAGTAAGGAAACACAGCCCCAGTAAGGAAACACAGCCCCAGTAAGGAAACACAGCCCCAGTAAGGAAACACAGCCCCAGTAAGGAAACACAGCCCCAGTAAGGAAACACAGCCCCAGTAAGGAAACACAGCCCCAGTAAGGAAACACAGCCCCAGTAAGGAAACACAGCCCCAGTAAGGAAACACAGCCCCAGTAAGGAAACACAGCCCCAGTAAGGCCACTTTTAAACCCGGATCTGACACTCAATTTAATTCAATGATCACCACAGTGAATTATCTCTCTCCCTCTCTATCTCTCCACGTCTTGTCATGTCAGCAAGCAGGCAGAGCGCACCGCTCATATTTTACATTTTTTCTCTTCCTGAATACAAATACATATTTTTAATATTGAGGCAAATTTAATATTCCGAAAAACCCACTATTTGTGCTCATGTGAATACTGAATTTGGATTCAGGCCAAACCCCCAGTAATGATAATCATGTTTATGTATATTGTTACAGTATGTGCCGAGACCAAGGACCACAACGGAAATAAGTCTGTGACCTTTTGTGCCATCATTGACATTTGTATGATTCATGACCTGTTCTATCATGTATTTAACAACTGACCAATAAACTAAAGTGAACTAAACTACACAGCCCTATATGTACAGTACTGATACAAAATATCCAGTCTACAGTATAACAGAGGCCTCTCTGCTCAACACAGACCTGTAGTGTTTCCAACACGGTATACAGCAGATAGAACAGGGTTGGGCCCTACCTGTGGTCCAGGACATTAACATCACCAGCAGATAGAACAGGGTTGGGCCCTACCTGTGGTCCAGGACATTAACATCACCAGCAGATAGAACAGGGTTGGGCCCTACCTGTGGTCCAGGACATTAACATCACCAGCAGATAGAACAGGGTTGGGCCCTACCTGTGGTCCAGGACATTAACATCACCAGCAGATAGAAAGGGTTGGGCCCTACCTGTGGTCCAGGACATTAACATCACCATCAGGACTGGAACCATATCTGTGTCCAGACTTGAGTTCTGGTCAGATGAGAAATATAACGTAACCGTACGGAGAACTGTCTGTCTGCTTATTAGTGCTGATCACCTCTGAATGTGTTGACGTCTTACTTTCCAGCATCTTCCTGCTTATCTGATTATCAGCTAAAAACAGGATGTGATGCAATGAAGGTTAGAAGGGAAATATACACGGCAGCATCACTGAATTTCACTGACATGCTGTGGTTTGGGGGTTAGAACACACAGTCGCCCATTTGAACAAACTCTAGAACCATAAAGCGGGTTCTGACCCAGTCTGGTTCTGCTAATCCAGGTGTAATAAGGCTCTAGGCCCAGGTCACCTCTACCCTGGCTACAGAAACAGACTCTGGCTGATGTAACTGAGTTGGATTGGTTAAACTCACTCCTCGGTATAAAACTCTTTTCAGTGGAGCTGGTTAAAGCGGTGTTTATGCGTGCTGGTCATGTGCGAGCCAGTCAGAGGACCCGCCATCCAGCCCAGCGAGGGCAGATGAGGCTGGAAGCTGCTGTGTCTCACACTGGGCCCACATGGGTCTGCCTGTCAGCCAGAGTGACCCCCCCAACCCTAGATGGAGGCTTCATGACCCCCCACTCCCCACTGCTTTCGCTCTCTCTCTCCCTCTCTCTGTCTCTCTCTCTCTCTGTCTCTCTCTCTCTGTCTCTCTCTCTCTGTATCTCTCTCTGTCTCTCTCTCTCTGTCTCTCTCTCTCTGTCTCTCTCTCTCTATGTCTGTCTCTCTCTCTCTCCTCCTCCTCTCTGCTCTGTCTCTCTCTCTCTCTGTCTCTCTCTGTATCTCTCTCTCTCTCTCTCTCTCTGTCTCTCTCTCTCTGTCTCTCTCTCTCTATGTCTGTCTCTCTCTCTCTCTCCTCCTCTCTGCTCTGATGTCATCTCTCTCCTCCTCTCTGCTCTGCTGCAGTCGCCTCAACTCTCTCATCAGTGCCAGGAAACAAAATGGCCGCTATCCTCCTCACATGCTGTCTGGGAGGGGGAGAGAGAAAGAGAGAGAGAGAGGAAGATAGAGACACTGAGAGAGGGAGAAAGAGAGAGAGAGAGAGAGGGGGGGGTGGAGAGAGAGGATAGAGAGAGAGAGGGAGGGAGAGGATATAGAGAGAGATAGAGAGAGAGGGGGGGAGAGAGGAGAGAGAAGAGAGAGAGAGAGGGAGGGGAGAGAGAGAAAGAGAGAGAGAGGGAGGATAGAGAGAGAGAGAGGGAGGGGAGAGAGAGAGGGGAGAGAGAGGGAGGATAGAGAGAGAGGGAGGGGAGAGAGAGAGCGATAGAGAGAGGAGGGGGGAGAGAGGACGGAGAAGAGAGAGAGGGAGAGGATAGAGAGAGAGATAGAGAGAGAGAGGGGGGGGGTGAAGCGAGAGGATAGAGAGATAGAGAGAGAGAGGGAGGATAGAGAGGGAGGGGAGAGAGAGAGCGATAGAGAGAGGAGGGGGGAGAGAGGACGGAGAAGAGAGAGAGAGAGAGGGAGAGGATAGAGAGAGAGATAGAGAGAGAGAGGGGGGGGTGAAGCGAGAGGATAGAGAGAGAGATAGAGAGAGAGAGAGAGGGAGGATAGAGAGGGAGGGGAGAGAGAGAGCGATAGAGAGAGGAGGGGGGAGAGAGGAGGGAGAAGAGAGAGAGAGAGAGGGAGGGGAGAGAGAGAGAGATAGAGAGAGAGAGGGGGAGGACCGTGCTATCAGAGATGTCTGTGGTTGTGCTGTGGTTGAGAAGCTCGGTACCTGAATGTTCCTGTGGACTGTGGCTTCCCTGTGGCTGGAACTCTTCAGAAGTACGTCTCTCTGCAAACGCCCAAGGACATCTCTGCTGCTGCAGAGCAATTAGCTGATGTTACAGGTCCCAGGTCAGGGGGGGCGCGGGGCCCTGTAACATGTATGTGGTCTGTTTTATCTGTTTTATATAGAAGCAAGAATAAAACGGGAGACGTTAGATATTCGTTTTCACAGGCCGTCAGTCGTCTTTAATAAATACAACTGGAAATGAATCCTTTCTGTATTCATCGTTCCTTTCATCTGTTCTTTCTCTTTTATGTCAACAATTATCTTTCACAGATACATAAGTTACAACATGCATTCCACTTGCACTAATGCAATAACAATTGACTCAATAGACCAATTAATAGCTACAGTAAAGTTATCCTGGTAGCACTAAATGCTACAGTACTGCCTTATACAGTTCACACTACTAGTCTTTAATACTAGTTATTAAAAGTCTCATTACTGCTTTATAGTTAAATGCAATCTATATTATATATGTATATTCAGAATAAACCAGCCTATGCCAAAGAACCAAACTTATACTAAACAGTTGACACAAGCAAAACCTGACACATGTAACTGGGTAGACTAGAACACAAGCAGAACCTGACCCATGTAACTGGGTAGACTAGAACTCAAGCAGAACCTGACCCATGTAACTGGGTAGACTAGAACACAAGCAGAACCTGACCCATGTAACTGGGTAGACTAGAACACAAGCAGAACCTGACCCATGTAACTGGGTAGACTAGAACACAAGCAGAACCTGACACATGTAACTGGGTAGACTAGAACACAAGCAGAACCTGACCCATGTAACTGGGTAGACTAGAACACAAGCAGAACCTGACACATGTAACTGGGTAGACTAGAACACAAGCAGAACCTGACCCATGTAACTGGGTAGACTAGAACACAAGCAGAACCTGACACATGTAACTGGGTAGACTAGAACACAAGCAGAACCTGACCCATGTAACTGGGTAGACTAGAACACAAGCAGAACCTGACCCATGTAACTGGGTAGACTAGAACACAAGCAGAACCTGACCCATGTAACTGGGTAGACTAGAACACAAGCAGAACCTGACCCATGTAACTGGGTAGACTAGAACACAAGCAGAACCTGACACATGTAACTGGGTAGACTAGAACACAAGCAGAACCTGACCCATGTAACTGGGTAGACTAGAACACAAGCAGAACCTGACACATGTAACTGGGTAGACTAGAAGACCCGGAACTAAGACCCGGACTACGAAGCTAAAGAAGCTAGCGATCTTTTAAAATCAAACTAATGATTATGCTGGACTTAATGACCCAGAACTCTGTAGTTCACAAGCTAAATACATACATTCATGGTTCCTACTGAGTTCTAACATGCTTGGTGACTTTACATCCCTGTTTTATATAGAAGCAAGAATAAAACGGGAGACGTTAGATATTCGTTTTCACAGAGGAAACAGCCTCGCGCCTCACTGTAATAGGGAACCATAGCGCCAAGGGCGTAGGTTTGTGTATGGACAGTCGGGACATGTCCCTACCAACATTTAGGGAGGCCCAAAGTCAAGGGCATAGGTTTGGTTTCAACATTGGTAGGGACCATATAACAGTGAAGCCTGCATACACAATTTTTGCTGGGGACGAGGAGAGGGAGAGGAAAGGAGAAGGCTCTTTGGTGTAATTCGGAGGCCTGTAGAAGAAATTTAAAATCCAGCGCGAGCCAAGTATATCCATGTGATGGCAGCGGACGGGGTACCGAGAATGCAGCTTCTAAAAAAAATATTTTCTGCCGCGAAACGGTTGTTTTCATCAATCTATTTTTATGAATCGCTAGTTGTGCTTCCATAGGGCGAGGGATTGTTGTGGTTTTCACATGCCTCTTAAATATGATGATAATATGATGACCTTTTACGGGTGTTGCAGCCATTTTCCAAAATGGCCATCAAAATGGTGGGCGCTTCAGTCTATTTTGACTGCAGGGGGCATATATAGTGGTGCTGTGGTGATACAAGCATGAAAATTGTGATGAGCTGTCTCCATGGGTCACTTGACAAGAAGCCACTTGAAATTTCAAGATGGCGACCATTTTTCAAGATGGGCGCCACCTTAGTGGAGCAGTTATAGTGCGGCAGATAAGTATTGTGCATTTTATGACTAAAGCATGAAACTTTCTCCAGTGTTTCTATACACCATGTTTCTACACATCATGAAGTCTGTTTTTAGATGTGGAACCACTTCAAGAGGGACTTCTGGAACTTGTCAGAGGACGAACACATTTGGGTCATCATCAACTCGTTTTTTCACTTTGTAGGCATAAATGCAGTGGTGTGTTTTTAGTTTGATGGCCGCCGTACTGAAAAAGGAAGTTATGTCAATGTAGCGGTTACCACACGTGTGATTTCAGTTGGGAGTTGAGGTTACTCATTGGCTCTACCCTTTCCTTATCTTTGAGGACATCTACTGCAACTTGTGAAAACTCCTTTTCCACAGAAATGTTTTCTCCGGGCGTCAGCATCATATGTTGCACAACCACTGGCGTACCGGGAGCCCCGGAGTTTAGGAGGCCCCACTAGATTTTTTTTTTCTTTACATTTTGTAGCCTCTTAGATTTCCAACCTCCTGAAGTGGTTCTACGTCTGAAATTAATCCTTGGTGTGTATAGATCATATATTCTGAAAGTTTCATGCTTTAGTCATAAAATGCACAATACCTTCCATATATGAACTTATCTGCAGCGCTATAACGGTCATTAGTTGTGAGGATGCCGTGATATCCCATTAAATTAAATCTCTGGTGGGCCGCTAATGTATAATAATGTAATGGCTGCTGCTATCCTAATGTTACAGGATGATAGAAGCCAACAGTTCGCTAGCTAGCCAGCTTATATCACCAGTTGATAATTTGCCACAATGGAAAGACAAGTGATGTTAGTTTAAGGTAAAGTTAGCTAGCACCAACCTAGCTGGTTTTCATGTGGCTAATGCCTCCAAAGATAATGCGAACAAGGTTGCTTAAATGTTGGTAGGGACACTTTGGGCAAGGGCGTAGGTTTGTGTATGGACAGTCGGGACATGTCCCTACCAACATTTAGGGAGGCCCAAAGTGTCCCTACCAACATTTAAGCAACCTTGTTCGCATTATCTTTGGAGTGCAGATTAGATCATTTAGATGGCCTTCCCATAGTTTGGAAGGATAGAATTGGCCGTACCATTTTGAGTGAGTGAGTTTGCATTATGTTCGGAGTTACATTAGACCGTTAACTCATGTTTGATTGGCTCATTTGGCTGAGATAGATTGTTGCATTTTCGTTGGATCTGAAGACCAGCAGCCTTACAGACAGACGCTGACAGCAAGCCATACAGTTGTGATTCTGACAGCCGTTTAAATACATCCACCACAATGTCGCCTCCCCCTCAAAAGAGGATGAGGGATATCAGGAGCTTTTTCTCCGCAACTGTAAGTAACGTTAGCATTAGCTAGCTACTGGTAAACTAAGTATCTAACGTTAGGCATTAGCCACATGAAAACCAGCTAGGTTGGTGCTAGCTAACTTTACCTTAAACTAACATCACTTGTCTTTCCATTGTGGCAAATTATCAACTGGTGATATAAGCTGGCTAGCTAGCGAACTGTTGGCTTCTATCATCCTGTAACATTAGGATAGCAGCAGCCATTACATTATTATACATTAGCGGCCCACCAGAGATTTAATTTAATGGGATATCACGGCATCCTCACAACTAATGACCGTTATAGCGCTGCAGATAAGTTCATATATGGAAGGTATTGTGCATTTTATGACTAAAGCATGAAACTTTCAGAATATATGATCTATACACACCAAGGATTAATTTCAGACGTAGAACCACTTCAGGAGGTTGGAAATCTAAGAGGCTACAAAATGTAAAGAAAAAAAAAATCTAGTGGGGCCTCCTAAACTCCGGGGCTCCCGGTACGCCAGTGGTTGTGCAACATATGATGCTGACGCCCGGAGAAAACATTTCTGTGGAAAAGGAGTTTTCACAAGTTGCAGTAGATGTCCTCAAAGATAAGGAAAGGGTAGAGCCAATGAGTAACCTCAACTCCCAACTGAAATCACACGTGTGGTAACCGCTACATTGACATAACTTCCTTTTTCAGTACGGCGGCCATCAAACTAAAAACACACCACTGCATTTATGCCTACAAAGTGAAAAAACGAGTTGATGATGACCCAAATGTGTTCGTCCTCTGACAAGTTCCAGAAGTCCCTCTTGAAGTGGTTCCACATCTAAAAACAGACTTCATGATGTGTAGAAACATGGTGTATAGAAACACTGGAGAAAGTTTCATGCTTTAGTCATAAAATGCACAATACTTATCTGCCGCACTATAACTGCTCCACTAAGGTGGCGCCCATCTTGAAAAATGGTCGCCATCTTGAAATTTCAAGTGGCTTCTTGTCAAGTGACCCATGGAGACAGCTCATCACAATTTTCATGCTTGTATCACCACAGCACCACTATATATGCCCCCTGCAGTCAAAATAGACTGAAGCGCCCACCATTTTGATGGCCATTTTGGAAAATGGCTGCAACACCCGTAAAAGGTCATCATATTATCATCATATTAAAGAGGCATGTGAAAACCACAACAATCCCTCGCCCTATGGAAGCACAACTAGCGATTCATAAAAATAGATTGATGAAAACAACCGTTTCGCGGCAGAAAATATTTTTTTTAGAAGCTGCATTCTCGGTACCCCGTCCGCTGCCATCACATGGATATACTTGGCTCGCGCTGGATTTTAAATTTCTTCTACAGGCCTCCGAATTACACCAAAGAGCCTTCTCCTTTCCTCTCCCTCTCCTCGTCCCCAGCAAAAATTGTGTATGCAGGCTTCACTGTTATATGGTCCCTACCAATGTTGAAACCAAACCTACGCCCTTGCATAGCGCCCTCTGGTGGCGCAGGGTACAAACTACAGCATTCATGAGAAACAACCCCAAATAAATATGGCTCTTCAAGAACAACTAATCAAACACATTAAACCCTAAATTGTGACCACACAATTGTGAGTGTCACACTGACTCTCAGAAATACTTCAATACCTCGCACAGGGGTAGGCATTACAAATGCCCTGATCATCTCCTAGTTAGAGAAAAACATATTTCATGTTTTAATACACATTTTACACACAGAAACACACACATACACGTAAACACACACACATGCTGACCAATCTACACACCTCTGTTATAGCAGGTAGAACACACACATACAGGCACACACGCACACACATTCATACACACACACCCACGTCTGATATCTATTTTGCCAAAGCATTACACAAAATGATTAGTTCATTAAACAATAATATTATACAAAAATATTGACAATACAATTCAAAACCATTCGGCCACAATTAACTATAAGGAATGACATGGGGAGCTGATATAATAATAATAATGATGGACGATTATGTGTATGCATGTGGGTTATATAAATACATACATACACATACTCAGCCATGTCTGCAGTATACAGATACATACAGTATAGCCTACACTTTCATTCATTTAGGAATTAGTTTCTCTTAATGTATGATAACTATCAACATATTTAGCAGCTAATATTGCACATGGACTTTTCTCTCCACATAGATATGCTGGTGTCTGAGACTCAGGGAGATGAACCAACTCAGGATTTATGTTTTTGACTTTGTCAAATAAGATCTCAGATGTTTATACTTCTCACAGTGTAATAAGAAATGAGATTCAGTCTTGCCTGTGACGGCCTGTTTCTATGGCCAGGCTATGTCCACTCAGTCTGTACCTGGTCAACATGTTTCACTTTAATATCAGTCACGGTAGTCAGGTATTCTGCTGCAGTGGATTCTCTATTAAGAGTCAAATAGAATTGCAATTTACTTTGTGATTTGGTGGTTTGATTCCAATATTTGATCTACTTTTCTTTTTGTTTTGAGGTTATTTGGTTGGGCCAGGTTGATTGGTGTTGAGGCCCTGGGGGTTGGGCCAGGTTGATTGGTGTTGAGGCCCTGGGGGTTGGGCCAGGTTGATTGGTGTTGAGGCCCTGGGGGTTGGGCCAGGTTGATTGGTCCTGAGGCCCTGGGGGTTGGGCCAGGTTGATTGGTGTTGAGGCCCTGGGGGTTGGGCCAGGTTGATTGGTGTTGAGGCCCTGGGGGTTGGGTCAGGTTGATTGGTCCTGAGGCCCTGGGGGTTGGGCCAGGTTGATTGGTGTTGAGGCCCTGGGGGTTGGGCCAGGTTGATTGGTGTTGGTGCTGAAGCCCTGGGGGTTGGGCCAGGTTGATTGGTGTTGAGGCCCTGGGGGTTGGGTCAGGTTGATTGGTGTTGAGGCCCTGGGGGTTGGGTCAGGTTGATTGGTCCTGAGGCCCTGGGGGTTGGGCCAGGTTGATTGGTGTTGAGGCCCTGGGGGTTGGGCCAGGTTGATTGGTGTTGGTGCTGAAGCCCTGGGGGTTGGGCCAGGTTGATTGGTGTTGAGGCCCTGGGGGTTGGGCCAGGTTGATTGGTGTTGAGGCCCTGGGGGTTGGGCCAGGTTGATTGGTCCTGAGGCCCTGGGGGTTGGGCCAGGTTGATTGGTGTTGAGGCCCTGGGGGTTGGGCCAGGTTGATTGGTGTTGAGGCCCTGGGGGTTGGGCCAGGTTGATTGGTGTTGAGGCCCTGGGGGTTGGGCCAGGTTGATTGGTGTTGAGGCCCTGGGGGTTGGGCCAGGTTGATTGGTGTTGAGGCCCTGGGGGTTGGGCCAGGTTGATTGGTGTTGAGGCCCTGGGGGTTGGGCCAGGTTGATTGGTGTTGAGGCCCTGGGGGTTGGGCCAGGTTGATTGGTGTTGAGGCCCTGGGGGTTGGGCCAGGTTGATTGGTGTTGGTCCTGAGGCCCTGGGGGTTGGGCCAGGTTGATTGGTGTTGAGGCCCTGGGGGTTGGGCCAGGTTGATTGGTGTTGAGGCCCTGGGGGTTGGGCCAGGTTGATTGGTGTTGGTCCTGAGGCCCTGGGGGTTGAGGGCAGAGGTTCAGGATCAGCTGGTAGAAGGGACTCTTATCTTTGTTCAACTCTTGGGACTGAAGGGCTTTGAGATGGTACTGTATGAGTGGGGGTCGCTTGATTTGAGATGTTTATAGAGTTTGATGGCTCTCTTTTGGATTTTAATTAGTAAAGGGTATTGGCCGAGTTCTGCCCTACATGCATTATTGTCTGTGTGTCTGTGGATGCCAAGAATGTTTTTGCACGTCTTTCTCTCTCTCTCTCACACACACACACACACGACTGACCATTTCTAGACCCTCCTCCCCGACCACCTATCAACTCACACATGGTCGTGAAAGACAGTATACAATGACAGTCTACTCATGGCCCAAAAGAATCACACACACAGGCTGCGGTCTGAATTGCATACTTCCATACTATATACTGGTAGTATGCCAAAAAAGGATGCAATATGTCCCAACACATAGTATGCCACATGCAGTATGGCAAAAATACCAGGATGTCCTACTACATCCGGTCGTATTTTGCAGTATGCAAGCCAGCACACTTTTCTGGCTATTCTGAACCACAATCCTGTGCGCAGTGGAAATTATTGACCGTGACGGACGTGGGAAAAATTCAAGGCGCAATGTTATGACGAGGTAGTATGTCCCAATTGGATGCCTACTGCGTGCAGCTTCTAATATAATGTATAAAAACTCAACCTGAAGCAATCAACATTCATAGTAAATTTATTTTAAAATCCCCGCAAAACATCAGACATTATTTTAACAGGTGCCTGTACAGTACATCCACACAGCACTTTAATATGAAAGAAAGCCGCACACACACGCACGCACGCACGCACACACACACGCACGCACGCACGCACGCACGCACAGCTCCATATGTGGCTGGAGAACCGACCGTTCCAGAAAGGTACTGAAACGTTCCCACACACGTCATCAGCTGAGCTCCTGACCTGGACCTTCACACTGCACCACTAGGCCTGAGGGAATCATTCTACAGGACAGGTGTTGGGTGTGTAGAGGACAGGTGTTGGGTGTGTATAGGACAGGTGTTGGGTGTGTAGAGGACAGGTGTTGGGTGTGTAGAGGACAGGTGTTGGGTGTGTATAGGACAGGTGTTGGGTGTGTAGAGGACAGGTGTTGGGTGTGTACAGGACAGGTGTTGGGTGTGTATAGGACAGGTGTTGGGTGTGTATAGGACAGGTGTTGGGTGTGTATAGGACAGGTGTTGGGTGTGTATAGGACAGGTGTTGGGTGTGTAGAGGACAGGTGTTGGGTGTGTAGAGGACAGGTGTTGGGTGTGTAGAGGACAGGTGTTGGGTGTGTAGAGGACAGGTGTTGGGTGTGTATAGGACAGGTGTTGGGTGTGTATAGGACAGGTGTTGGGTGTGTATAGGACAGGTGTTGGGTGTGTATAGGACAGGTGTTGGGTGTGTAGAGGACAGGTGTTGGGTGTGTAGAGGACAGGTGTTGGGTGTGTAGAGGACAGGTGTTGGGTGTGTAGAGGACAGGTGTTGGGTGTGTATAGGACAGGTGTTGGGTGTGTTTAGGACAGGTGTTGGGTGTGTATAGGACAGGTGTTGGGTGTGTAGAGGACAGGTGTTGGGTGTGTAGAGGACAGGTGTTGGGTGTGTAGAGGACAGGTGTTGGGTGTGTAGAGGACAGGTGTTGGGTGTGTAGAGGACAGATGTTGGGACCACACATGCCACTTGACTTCCAAGCTCTTACCAATCCCTTCAAATCCAAACATCTGCCAGACATTTAATATTGGATATGTTGTGTAATAATGTGTAATATTTCATTATTATGTATAACAGTTAATAATAATTTCCGAGCACACGTTCAGAGCACACATCCGTTTTGTCCTAACCAGTTATTAACCAATGAGGACCAGCAATTCTCCTCTCCTTGGCCGTGATTGGTCCATGCCGCTCCCTGTCCGTGCTCTGTGTTGAGGCCCTGGGGGTTGGGCCAGGTTGATTGGTCCTGAGGCCCTGGGGGTTGGGCCAGGTTGATTGGTGTTGAGGCCCTGGGGGTTGGGCCAGGTTGATTGGTGTTGAGGCCCTGGGGGTTGGGTCAGGTTGATTGGTGTTGAGGCCCTGGGGGTTGGGCCAGGTTGATTGGTGTTGAGGCCCTGGGGGTTGGGCCAGGTTGATTGGTGTTGAGGCCCTGGGGGTTGGGCCAGGTTGATTGGTGTTGGTCCTGAGGCCCTGGGGGTTGGGCCAGGTTGATTGGTGTTGAGGCCCTGGGGGTTGGGCCAGGTTGATTGGTGTTGAGGCCCTGGGGGTTGGGCCAGGTTGATTGGTGTTGGTCCTGAGGCCCTGGGGTTTGGGGGCAGAGGTTCAGGATCAGCTGGTAGAAGGGACTCTTATCTTTGTTCAACTCTTGGGACTGAAGGGCTTTGAGATGGTACTGTATGAGTGGGGGTCGCTTGATTTGAGATGTTTATAGAGTTTGATGGCTCTCTTTTGGATTTTAATTAGTAAAGGGTATTGGCCGAGTTCTGCCCTACATGCATTATTGGCTGTGTGTCTGTGGACGCCAAGAATGTTTTTGCACGTCTTTCTCTCTCTCTCTCACACACACACACACACGACTGACCATTTCTAGACCCTCCTCCCCGACCACCTATCAACTCACACATGGTCGTGAAAGACAGTATACAATGACAGTCTACTCATGGCCCAAAAGAATCACACACACAGGCTGCGGTCTGAATTGCATACTTCCATACTATATACTGGTAGTATGCCAAAAAAGGATGCAATATGTCCCAACACATAGTATGCCACATGCAGTATGGCAAAAATACCAGGATGTCCTACTACATCCGGTCGTATTTTGCAGTATGCAAGCCAGCACACTTTTCTGGCTATTCTGAACCACAATCCTGTGCGCAGTGGAAATTATTGACCGTGACGGACGTGGGAAAAATTCAAGGCGCAATGTTATGACGAGGTAGTATGTCCCAATTGGATGCCTACTGCGTGCAGCTTCTAATATAATGTATAAAAACTCAACCTGAAGCAATCAACATTCATAGTAAATTTATTTTAAAATCCCCGCAAAACATCAGACATTATTTTAACAGGTGCCTGTACAGTACATCCACACAGCACTTTAATATGAAAGAAAGCCGCACACACACACGCACGCACGCACGCACGCACGCACAGCTCCATATGTGGCTGGAGAACCGACCGTTCCAGAAAGGTACTGAAACGTTCCCACACACGTCATCAGCTGAGCTCCTGACCTGGACCTTCACACTGCGCCACTAGGCCTGAGGGAATCATTCTACAGGACAGGTGTTGGGTGTGTAGAGGACAGGTGTTGGGTGTGTAGAGGACAGGTGTTGGGACCACACATGCCACTTGACTTCCAAGCTCTTACCAATCCCTTCAAATCCAAACATCTGCCAGACATTTAATATTGGATATGTTGTGTAATAATGTGTAATATTTCATTATTATGTATAACAGTTAATAATAATTTCCGAGCACACGTTCAGAGCACACATCCGTTTTGTCCTAACCAGTTATTAACCAATGAGGACCAGCAATTCTCCTCTCCTTGGCCGTGATTGGTCCATGCCGCTCCCTGTCCGTGCTCTGTGTTGAGGCCCTGGGGGTTGGGCCAGGTTGATTGGTCCTGAGGCCCTGGGGGTTGGGCCAGGTTGATTGGTGTTGAGGCCCTGGGGGTTGGGCCAGGTTGATTGGTGTTGAGGCCCTGGGGGTTGGGCCAGGTTGATTGGTGTTGAGGCCCTGGGGGTTGGGCCAGGTTGATTGGTGTTGGTGCTGAAGCCCTGGGGGTTGGGCCAGGTTGATTGGTGTTGAGGCCCTGGGGGTTGGGTCAGGTTGATTGGTGTTGAGGCCCTGGGGGTTGGGCCAGGTTGATTGGTGTTGAGGCCCTGGGGGTTGGGCCAGGTTGATTGGTGTTGAGGCCCTGGGGGTTGGGCCAGGTTGATTGGTGTTGGTCCTGAGGCCCTGGGGTTTGAGGGCAGAGGTTCAGGATCAGCTGGTAGAAGGGACTCTTATCTTTGTTCAACTCTTGGGACTGAAGGGCTTTGAGATGGTACTGTATGAGTGGGGGTCGCTTGATTTGAGATGTTTATAGAGTTTGATGGCTCTCTTTTGGATTTTAATTAGTAAAGGGTATTGGCCGAGTTCTGCCCTACATGCATTATTGGCTGTGTGTCTGTGGACGCCAAGAATGTTTTTGCACGTCTTTCTCTCTCTCTCTCACACACACACACACACGACTGACCATTTCTAGACCCTCCTCCCCGACCACCTATCAACTCACACATGGTCGTGAAAGACAGTATACAATGACAGTCTACTCATGGCCCAAAAGAATCACACACACAGGCTGCGGTCTGAATTGCATACTTCCATACTATATACTGGTAGTATGCCAAAAAAGGATGCAATATGTCCCAACACATAGTATGCCACATGCAGTATGGCAAAAATACCAGGATGTCCTACTACATCCGGTCGTATTTTGCAGTATGCAAGCCAGCACACTTTTCTGGCTATTCTGAACCACAATCCTGTGCGCAGTGGAAATTATTGACCGTGACGGACGTGGGAAAAATTCAAGGCGCAATGTTATGACGAGGTAGTATGTCCCAATTGGATGCCTACTGCGTGCAGCTTCTAATATAATGTATAAAAACTCAACCTGAAGCAATCAACATTCATAGTAAATTTATTTTAAAATCCCCGCAAAACATCAGACATTATTTTAACAGGTGCCTGTACAGTACATCCACACAGCACTTTAATATGAAAGAAAGCCGCACACACACGCACGCACGCACACACACACGCACGCACGCACGCACAGCTCCATATGTGGCTGGAGAACCGACCGTTCCAGAAAGGTACTGAAACGTTCCCACACACGTCATCAGCTGAGCTCCTGACCTGGACCTTCACACTGCACCACTAGGCCTGAGGGAATCATTCTACAGGACAGGTGTTGGGTGTGTAGAGGACAGGTGTTGGGTGTGTACAGGACAGGTGTTGGGTGTGTATAGGACAGGTGTTGGGTGTGTATAGGACAGGTGTTGGGTGTGTATAGGACAGGTGTTGGGTGTGTATAGGACAGGTGTTGGGTGTGTATAGGACAGGTGTTGGGTGTGTAGAGGACAGGTGTTGGGTGTGTATAGGACAGGTGTTGGGTGTGTAGAGGACAGGTGTTGGGTGTGTATAGGACAGGTGTTGGGTGTGTAGAGGACAGGTGTTGGGACCACACATGCCACTTGACTTCCAAGCTCTTACCAATCCCTTCAAATCCAAACATCTGCCAGACATTTAATATTGGATATGTTGTGTAATAATGTGTAATATTTCATTATTATGTATAACAGTTAATAATAATTTCCGAGCACACGTTCAGAGCACACATCCGTTTTGTCCTAACCAGTTATTAACCAATGAGGACCAGCAATTCTCCTCTCCTTGGCCGTGATTGGTCCATGCCGCTCCCTGTCCGTGCTCTGAGAGACAGAAGTGGAGGGAAGCAACAGTTGTCATGGATACCACTGTTGTCATGGTCACACCTCTGTCTTCCACTTCTATCTTCTTTTAGTCCCGCCGAAGCCTAAAAAAATAAAACTCAGTGTTCTTCACGACAGCACAGCCTTGTGTGTGTGTGTGTGTGTGAGTGAGTGTGTGTGTGAGACAGTGAGTGAGTGTGTGTGTGTGTGAGTGCGTTGGTGAGTGAGTGTGTGTGTGTGAGTGTGAGTGGGTGAGTGAGTGGGTGAGTGAGTGAGTGAGTGAGTGAGTGAGTGAGTGTGTGTGTGTGTGTGTGTGTGAGTGAGTGAGTGAGTGAGTGAGTGAGTGAGTGTGAGTGTGTGGGTGAGTGAGTGTATGAGACAGTGAGTGAGTGTGTGGGTGAGTGAGTGAGTGAGTGTGAGTGTGTGGGTGAGTGAGTGTATGAGACAGTGAGTGAGTGTATGAGACAGTGAGTGAGTGTGTGGGTGAGTGAGTGAGTGTGAGTGTGTGGGTGAGTGAGTGAGTGAGTGTGAGTGTGTGGGTGAGTGAGTGAGTGTATGAGACAGTGAGTGAGTGAGTGAGTGAGTGAGTGAGTGAGTGAGTGAGTGAGTGAGTGAGTGTGTGAGTGTGTGTGTGTGTGTGTGTGTGTGTGTGAGTGAGTGAGTGAGTGAGTGTGTGTGACAGTGGGTGAGTGAGTGAGTGAGTGTGTGGGAGACAGTGGGTGAGTGAGTGAGTGTGTGTGAGACAGAGGGTGAGTGAGTGAGTGAGTGTGAGACAGTGGGTGAGTGAGTGAGTGAGTGTGTGAGTGTGAGACAGTGGGTGAGTGAGTGAGTGAGTGAGTGTGAGACAGTGGGTGAGTGAGTGAGTGAGTGTGTGAGTGTGAGACAGTGGGTGAGTGAGTGAGTGAGTGAGTGTGAGACAGTGGGTGAGTGAGTGAGTGAGTGTGTGTGTGTACCTGAAGCAGTGCGTGTCCCAGTGCTGGTAGTTGGGTTTGCCGGAGGGGGGGTTCTGGGCTGACTGGAACTGCTATTCCAGGACTGGAAGTGGGCGTGCGGCTGCCCCCTGGACACACACACACACACACACACACACACACACACACGCGCGCACACACACACACACCGCGCACACACACACACACACACACACACAGTTGAACGAGTGGCCATTCACAGTCCATTTTGACCTTGGGGTACCTGTGGATTTTATCTTGAGTCTCTGTCTGTCTTTCTGCCTGCATACTGTAGCTTCTAAATATGGTGTTTCCTGTGGAACTATGCTATAGGGTCATTTTTCTTCTTTTGCAAGTGACGTAAGTCTTAGTTTCATAATACGCAGGTGGCTTTGATGACCTTCTGACCTTCTGACCGACATCTATGATTGACGTATTTAGAGGGCTCGATGAACTCTTAACTGTCTATCTATCTATGATTGACGTATTTAGAGGCTCGATGAACTCTTGACTGTCTATCTATCTATGATTGAAGCATGCAGGTGGCTTCGATGACCTTCTGACTGTCTGACTGAAATATATGATTGACGCACGGATGAAGCAGATGTAGAAAATAGATTTTTAGAAGCTGCATTCTAAGTGCCCCGATCACCGCCATTACATGGATATACTGGCTCGCGCTGGATTTTAAATTTCTTCTACAGGCCTCCGAACTACACCAAAGTTATCTCGGTGAGTCAAACGTCTTATAATATGTCGTAAATAAGGTCCAGGTTGTCAAAAACGAGCATTGTCCTTCTGGGACTTGTTAAAAGTGATGCTGACGAGTACCACATACTGACCATAGACACCGAAAGAGGAAGCATACACGTCTTGCATTGGCACCTGACAAACTGTCCCATCTCGATGTTAGCAGAGCCAAGAACTCACTATTAGGGGTGTGTTATCGAGGCCATTAACACTCGCTGGTGTCCTCTCACTATACCTCAACCTTCGATGAGATAAGGTGAGCACCGGAGAGAGCTCCACGAGCGAACGACATTACCAAACGACAACCTAGAGTGGCGGTATCTTAAAAGTAGGCCCTTTACGACCCTCGCCGGCGGAACTGGAGGCCTAAGTTGGAATTAGCGCATTAAAGTCCATCATCTTTGGCCTTTCCAAGCATTAGTCAGAGGGTAGACTAGGGTAGGAGCAGTGAAATAGGCTATTCTCTCAGATAGTTTTCTCAAGGAGTAGATGGTTCAATATGTCCGTTTAGGATAGAAACCAAAAGGTATGTCTGACAACAGTGAGAATCGATTCTTGTTAAAATAATATTTGAAGAGTCAGATAAGCACCTATCACAAAGGGTTATCTAGATCCTAGTGACTAAAATAGGTATCAGTGTTGAGATGTTATAGCATCACAAAAGGAATAGGATTCACTGTTTATAAGTCTTGGTAGTGAGAGTGGTGACCTTATTAAATTTGGATATTGTAGGATTCCGTATCAAACCAAAACCAGAACTAATTCAACCTTGAAACGGCTATAGGATAAAACTCTAGATTAATTTAGCTATAAGTAGCTTTTTAAGGTTACTTAGAATAACTAAAAAGGTGATAGTTATTCAAGACCAAGGTCACCGTGACAGGAATATCGCACCGGCGGTCCGTTGCGACAAATCCTCTCATTCTCACCAAGCGTTCCGTCCTACAACACGCACGCATGCACGCACGCACACACACACACACACAATGACACGTAGCTCACAGCGTCACACGCGTGGAGCAGCAGTACTAGGATAGAATGTGAATGCTTCCTGTGTGGTGACCCCCTGCTGACCTCTGGCTGCCAAACAGATATCCCAGGACTCCTCCTGTCCCCATGCCGGTCCAGAAGCCTCCTCCACCTGCTGCTCGGCCCCCTGGGTAATGCTGCCCGCCGTAGTCGCTGCGAAAACCGTAACCTGTGCTGGCGCCCTGGTAACCGGGGTCGCCGTGGTAACTGGCGGAGCCTGGGTAGGCGGAGGAGGAGGAGCCTAAGAGAGGAGGAACAGGACAGAAATACACACACAATGATTTACGTGTGTGTGTGCATGCGTGGGTGTATGTGTGCGCGTATATATATATATATATATATATATGTGTGTGTGTGTGTGTGTATGTGTGTATATGTGTGTGTATGAGTGTGTGTACGTGTGCGTATATATATATATGTGTGTGCGTGTGTGTGTTTATGTGTATGTATATGTTTGTGTGTGTGTGTATATTTGTGTGTGTATATTTGTGTGTGTGTGTGTGTGTGTGTGTGTGTGTGTGTGTGTGTGTGCATGTGCGTGAGTGTGTGTGTGTGTGTGAGTGTGTGCATGTGCGTGAGTGTGTGTGTGTGTGTGTGTGAGTGTGTGTGTGAGTGTGTGTATATGTGTGTGAGTGCATGTGCGTGTGTGTGTGTGTGAGTGTGAGTACCCACCTGTGTAGTGGGGTCTGAAGCCAGGGGGCGGGGGCTGCTGGTGCCCATCTCCCCCGTGAGCGTCCTGTTGTGGCGTGTGGATGCTGGCTCCGCCCAGGAAGAGCTTGTAAACACCGTACGCCAGCAGCAGCAGCAGCGCCACCACCAGCAGGCCGCCCGCGCCCCCCCCCCCCACCTCCGACGGGGGCGCACTCTGACCACCGTCGCCTTGGCGATGATGCTGGCTGTTGCCGCGGTGACTGGAGGAGAAGCCGCTGAAGAAGGAGGAGGCGATGCCGCTGAGGTGAGAGAAGCCCCTGGACCAGCCCTGCCACGCCCCCCGGTGGCGCCCGGAGGAGCCGTACCTGGACACAGCCACACCACAGCCCTCATGCTACGACTGACAGGCGTGCGAGACGTCCTACAGCCTGGTACCTGGCCTATTTTGGAAATCTTGCAATGTTCTTCAGGTGAATTAGCTCTGTGTACCGAAACGTCGTCCCATTTAAGTATTTGTCTGCAAGATTTGTTTTATTACTGTTCTCTGGCGTTTTCCGACACACCTGTCAATTGACATGTGTGCAGAGGGCTTTTTCCTTGTAAATATAATAAAAACATGTTGTTGTTGTTGTTTTTTAAGCTGATAGTCTGCATGTTAGTCTGCATGTTAGCCCAATAGACATTGTATTTTAGCGATCTGGCAAGGACAGGGGCCCTGATTGGTGGAAAAGCCAGGGGGTGTGTCCCTGCGGTACAATAAGAGTTCCCAGTCCCTTATGTGTCTATAAGAGGGGTCGTTCCTGTCTCTCTTCCTACTGTGTCTATCCCAGTCCCTCATGTGTCTATTCTGAGAGCAGTCTGTATGTCGTGTGTCTATTCTGAGAGCAGTCTGTATGTCGTGTGTCTATTCTGAGAGCAGTCTGTATGTCGTGTGTCTATTCTGAGAGCAGTCTGTATGTCGTGTGTCTATTCTGAGAGCAGTCTGTATGTCGTGTGTCTATTCTGAGAGCAGTCTGTATGTCGTGTGTCTATTCTGAGAGCAGTCTGTATGTCGTGTGTCTATTCTGAGAGCAGTCTGTATGTCGTGTGTCTATTCTGAGAGCAGTCTGTATGTCATGTGTCTATTCTGAGAGCAGTCTGTATGTTGTAGTCCTGTTTCAAAGCGCTCCATTGATGTCAGACTGACCTGTCCAGACCTGTCGAAGCTCCTGGGTCCTAACCCCTGACCCCACTCTCCACTACGCTACATTGGTGTGAGACATACCTGCCCTCCTGTGTGAGCTCCAGAGTGTACTCCAGCCCACAGGATCCCCTCAGGATGTAGGGGTCGTCCGGTTGGCTGAACCCCTCACACGACACCTCCACCTTCCCGAAGCGGTAGGCGTTGTCCATGTCCGTCTTACACTCCCACTGCAACACACGACACAGACGCTCAGCTCATCCACATTCAAATCAGCATCACGACACAGACGCTCAGCTCATCCACATTCAAATCAGCATCACGACACAGACGCTCAGCTCATCCACACTCAAATCAGCATCACGACAGACGCTCAGCTCATCCACATTCAAATCAGCATCACGACAGACGCTCAGCTCATCCACATTCAAATCGGGCGGCTGTGGTTTAGGAGGTAAAGCAGGTCGTTCAATGATCGTAGGGTCAGCGGTTCGAATCCCAGCTCCTCCTGACGATATGTCGAAATGTCCTTGGGCAAAGACACTGAACCCCAAATTGCTCCCAGTGAGCAGGTTAGCACCTTGCATGGCAGCTGCTGCCATTGGTGTGTGAATGTGTGTGTGAATGGGTGAATGAGAGGCCATTGGTGTGTGAATGTGTGTGTGAATGGGTGAATGAGAGGCCATTGGTGTGTGAATGTGTGTGTGAATGGGTGAATGAGAGGCCATTGGTGTGTGAATGTGTGTGTGAATGGGTGAATGAGAGGCCATTGGTGTGTGAATGGGTGTGTGAATGGGTGAATGAGAGGCCATTGGTGTGTGAATGGGTGTGTGAATGGGTGAATGAGAGGCCATTGTGAAGCACTTTGGATAAAAGGGCTATATATAAAAGTGTAGTCCATTTAGCAAAATCTCTTTTTCAAGAGCGACCTGGCCAAGAGTGGCAACAGTACAGTTTCATCCACACTCACATTAAGAACAATATCAGCTCAAAGGTACCATACAGTAAAAGTGCAGGGAAGCCATAATCCTATTTCAATTAAAACAATTACACGTATCAATAGAGTCTGTTTCTATAGATTTCACAGTATTCTACCTTTACATTTATTTAGAGTGACTATAGATCCTGGAGTTTAAGTTCATTTAGCAGATGGTGCAGAACTCATAACCCATAATTGCCATGCTTAGGTTAGAAAGACAGATTAATAACAGGGGATCTACCCAGACTGGCCTTGTAGATAAAAACATGCCAATGAACCTACATATTGACAGAGCAGGACAGTTGACTCTGGAATACATTACACAGTGATGAGTGAGATGAGCTCTACAGTTTGTAATAGACCTTACAGTATCCAACACATGGAGACGATGCGTAGATTAGATAGATAGATAGATAGATAGATAGATAGATAGATAGATAGATAGATAGATAGATAGATAGATATGGACTATAATAATCCCTGGAGGAGGAAAAGTTGACGTTTCAGCAGTGGGAGAATTATAGCAAATGGCTGAAATGCAGAATATACATAGTGAATACGCATTAAAAAGTATGATTTATATATATATAAATTTTATTTATTTAAAAAAAGGGATGGCATTCATGTATAGCAGGTCACCACAGTCCAGAGGCATGTGTGGAGTGTGGTGGTTGACCGGAGGCATGTGTGGAGTGTGGTGGTTGACCAGAGGCATGTGTGGAGTGTGGTGGTTGACCAGAGGCATGTGTGGAGTGTGGTGGTTGACCAGAGGCATGTGTGGAGTGTGGTGGTTGACCAGAGGCATGTGTGGAGTGTGGTGGTTGACCAGAGGCATGTGTGGAGTGTGGTGGTTGACCAGTGCGCCTCACCTGTACGTCCAGGCCGTCCCAGCCTTTATTCTGGCACTGAACCACCTCGGGGAGGAACCTGGAGCAGCCGGCCGAGCCCCCGACACACTGCAGCTGCAGGACGGGCCTGGACCTCCGGGCCGTGGTGTACCTGCCCTTGTACAGGGTCAGAACCTGCACGTCTCGGAGTAAAACGCTCCCTGGAAAGAGAAACCACTCAACACTGATACACGCAATACTTGCAGAGCTGTATAATCGCAGTTGCCATGGTGAAATGCGGAAGCAAACCCACCTTCATTCCAACTGCTGACGTGCGCAGCAAAGAGAAGCTGCGCAGCTATTAAAGATAATCCCTTCATCGTTGTTGTGGAAAGTTGGTTGATTTCTGAGACATGTAGTTAGCAACGACTAGCTCATGTGTAGCTTACAAATTTATTGATGTTTACGTCCGACGAAGGAACGACGTAACGCTATTTCCGGGTTCTACGTAAACTGTTTTGGGACATCATGAGCCAATCACGAACAAGCACGACAGCGCTGAGCCAATCACGAACAAGCACGACAGCGCTGAGCCAATCACGAACAAGCACGACAGCGCTACCAGAACGACATCTAGCGCAGTGATGCCAACTTAGCGACTTTCCAGACCCCCCCTGGCGACTTATTTCATGAAAAGCGACTAGCGACAAATCTAGCTACTTTTTCTGCTCATTTGGGGAATGATTGTGTTGACAAGGAAGCAGCTCAGCTCAGGAGTCACGAGGACAGAACCTTTATAACTGCCTTCACGCCTCTCTCCCTCGCTCGCCCACACACACACCACACGCGCTGGGATCCTCCCGCAACAACCAATCACACGCGCTGGAACCCTCCCGCAACAACCAATCACACGCGCTGGAACCCTCCCGCAACAACCAATCATATCTTCAGAAACGGCTAGTTTACCTAGATACTAGTATTACATGTTTATAAATAGCCTACTTTATAATTCAGTAAATTGTAGGCTATATTATTTTTCCGTTATTCTTTAGGTTTACAGACCTACGTTGTTTAAAAGAAAAAAGCTAATGTTATACAGCAACAACAAAAAAGTTTGTAAATAAGTAAATAGTTTGATTGTTTTTTACATCATGGCTTATGTAAAAATCATGGTTGCACTGTAAAAAAAGAAGAAAAAAAAGCTACTGTTATACAGCAAAAAAATACATAAATAAAGTTTGTAAATATGTAAATAGTTCGTTTGTATTAGGGTTAGGGTTAGGGGAAGCTTATCTGTGAGCGGCTGAGGTTAGAACAGTTAAACATAGAATTAACACAAATACTCCAGGGTAGATTGATACACATACTTGCCAAATAACTTCAAATACTGTACGTTTCATTCCCCCCCAGCCACAAACGCATCGGCAGCTACAACACAGGTCGTCCAGAGCAACTTCAACCCACAGCTTTTGAGTTGCCAGTGGGGACTGAACCCTAATTAGTGACTCAGCACCATTAGAGACTCGTCATTAGAGAGACTCAGCACCATTAGAGACTCGTCATTAGAGAGACTCAGCACCATTAGAGACTCATCATTAGAGAGACTCAGCACCATTAGAGACTCATCATTAGAGAGACTCAGCACCATTAGAGACTCATCATTAGAGAGACTCAGCACCATTAGAGACTCGTCATTAGAGAGACTCAGCACCATTAGAGACTCATCATTAGAGAGACTCAGCACCATTAGAGACTCGTCATTAGAGAGACTCCAGTTGACTTCACTAAAGGAGAAAAAGACAAGGCACTGCCATTTGATTCAGTTATCAATGTGTTAATCAATTTATAAAAGACTGAAGAGGGGGATATTTACATAAACATAAATAAAACAAACAAATAAATAGGCAGGACAAAGGCAACATTTCTCTAGACGACACCGCAGGGTCAAACAGGGCTTCATTCTTCATCGGTATTTCTGAAAGTCACTGTCAATGTCTCTCTCCTCTCTCTCTCTCCCTCGTTCTCCCCACTGATGTTACGGCGGCACCTCCGCGCGCATTCCCCTCCGCTCCTCCGAGCTTGCCGGTGGCCCGACGCCACGTGCGGTCCGGCTCTACCCCGCGGCGTCCGGGGTCTCCCGCATTCCCGCCTCCTGACTCCGGAGATGGGGCGCATGCGCGCTCCTCATCCCCGGAGAGTAATCCTGAGACGCCCAGCACCTCAGCACGCGCACGGCGCGCGCTCCAACGCCACAGGTGAAGGCAATCGTGGTGATTAGTTAACGCGCTTACGGCTGAGTGCTGCGCACCGGGTCCCAATCATCATCATCGCCTGCCTGCCTACAAGAACCCTGGTTTTCTCCATGCTCATCGCCAGAACTTCCCATAGAATACCTGGGACCCAGTGTGCAGTGCTCGGCTTGCCTGCTATCTCCACCCCTGGACTGAAACACGGATTCCCTGACCCCCCCCTTCTGGATATGGACTTTGATTACGGATATTGGACATTGTTTGTTGATCGCCTGACCCCTGCCTGTTTATTGTTTTTGACCTTGCCTGCTGGACTTATTAATTTATTATTAAACCGCCCTTTGGGCTTTGCATTTTTTCTCTGCCTCCGGTGTCGTGCGTTTGGGTCCAAATCCAACCCAGTCATAACAACTGACCTCTCTCTCCGTCGACAGTCAGAGCTGAAGTCTTTGAGAGACGTCCGCTGGCGACAGGCCATGGCAGAGCCCAGGATATTGGGAGTATACGGATAATACGGATACTGTGTTCTGGGTATATACATGGATATATACATGGGTATACTGTGTTCTGGGTATATACATGGGTATACTGTATTCTGGGTATATACATGGATATATACATGGGTATACTGTATTCTGGGTATATACATGGGTATACTGTATTCTGGGTATATACATGCATATACTGTATTCTGGGTATATACATGGATATACTGTATTCTGGGTATATACATGGGTATACTGTATTCTGGGTATATACATGCATATACTGTATTCTGGGTATATACATGGATATACTGTATTCTGGGTATATACATGGGTATACTGTATTCTGGGTATATACATGGATATACTGTATTCTGGGTATATACATGGATATACTGTATTCTGGGTAT